>NW_026017110.1:20373389-20399526 GCF_020466585.1 Dendroctonus ponderosae | reverse complement strand
GATGATAACTTGATACTCAGCAATATCCCCAGTTTTTTTTTGAAATAAAATTCCACCAAGTAGAAGTGGTATAATCTTAATATAAAAACGTTCGTGCCAAAAAAAGCTTATGTGTTTATTTCCCAACCAATCAAATACCACTAATGGATTTGGAATGAAAACGTCTAGTTGTGTCTAATATATTTCCTTTAAATTGCTCATTGAGTCAAAGCCAGGGTTACTGAACTTCTTCATACATTCATTACTTTTCAATTTTCAGTTGATCCCTTAATCTGGTTTCTTACGTGTAAGAACATTTTGTCAGCAGGTCTGAATTTCACAGCAACTAAATGCGGACATTGTCGGAGGACGAAAATTGGGCCAAAAATGCTTCTGATTTTAATTTTCGTACTATATGAGTAAGCAATAAGAATGCAAATTTAGATCTTTGATTTGTTTAGGTGTTATAGTAGACTCATTGAATTATGGGAATTACGTAAAGACTCTTAAGCATTAGAACTTGCTTTTCTTTAGAAAGCGTGAAATTTGCTTTTTACAGCGTAAATAACTTATCTTTATTGGTATTTAGTATATACAACTGATGATTTCCCACGAATTTAATCTGAGCACTATGACATTATAATATAAATGCGTAACATTTGAAAGTACGTATATGTATTAGTCTTGTTTCCCAATCTTGCTAAGCTTTCACCGTCCGATGAATCCATGGAACGTACTTAGCTACCTTAGTATATACTCCTGGATATCCCCTGGTACCACAAATATACCCAAAAGAGACTACTCCTTCAATCATCCACCTGGAGGAATCTTGGAATAAGGTTCTCATCAATGGTCCTCCGCTATCACCTGAAAAGTCCATCAGCAATATATTCTCCAATACTGATTCTCCTCTCTAGTCGAGATATGTAATTGTCAATATTTATAAAAAAAAAATAAGAAAATACGATCCGATCTATAGAAAACGCGAATGAAGACGCAGAAACACGAACAAATTAGGCAAAGAGTCTCTTACTTAATTCAACGCATCAGCACGTACTATATTAAGCCAACTGCTAGGTAAACCTGAGTAATTCCCCAAAAATGTAGTTATTAGAATGGCAGAATTATACCTAGCAGCTTGTTGAAATGCAGGAATTAAAAGTAATGTAGTTTGAGTAATTTGGAACAAAACCATTACGAGACCTAAATTGCTTTAAATGGCAAATCTTTAATAATACTCCTTTTAGTTCATTGTAACTGTTATACATATAACTTACCTTTGCAAGAGTCCTTGCCATCCTCACCGCCGGCACAGATTTGATTTTCCGTGATTGAAACCCCTAGGGCACCAAAAGTGCTTGAACAGGAGTTGGGGTTCACTTTTGGAACCTGCAGTTTCAGCTTTACGTCGCTGTCTTTGCCAAATTCGGTTCGTCCCCATCCAGCCACTATCAAAGTCTCGCCGTTGCTGGATGCTTCCGAAGGCAATGGCAAACAAACCGGCTGAATGTAATCTGGAAGTTATTTTTATAGTAAAAACAATATCGGATTAATGGAGTTGGAAGTTGTACCTGAGAATTGAACATCTTGACTCAGTCTTATTAGAGCAATATCATGCCTCCGGTTCTGGTCGGCGTTGTTGTATCCTGGATGGGGAATGAGTGTCTCAATATTCACATTGACCTCCGGTTGGTTACAAAATCGGAAAGAACCCTCGTGATAACAGTCGATGTTTGGACTGCTCGTGTCGTACTCTCCCAAGCGAACATTTATTCTGGAAAATGGTTGGCGTTATTTTGAATGCATATAGCAGAGTACTTTCTTACGGTTGTCCAACTTTCTCCAAGACAGCGCCTGTTACACAATGAGCAGCTGTTAGGATGTATCTTCTATTGATCAAGGATCCAGCACAGGCAGTCTTTTGCTTTCCAGCTGCAGTCAAATACTGTATTAGCGCCATCCAAGGAAACTCATCTAAGCCGGTTTTTTCGCCATTATATATTCTATTCTGGGACTAAAAACGAAGAGGAAGATTTACAGCTTGGTTAATTCAAAGCATCGCTTTCAATAACTAATTTTTGCAACTTTTAGCATATTGTTACATTATGAACTTTTTTGCTATCAACTTTTTGATATATTTGGTTGCAACGGAATAAAAATGTGGTAATTTTCAATTGCCAATAAATTTTGGCATTTATTACTTTGCGAAGAATGCAAACAGTTGCTCACAAGTGTTCCATGTACACGGTTAGCCTTTACTTCATTTCCAGTTGTCACACATAAATTTCACTAATATTTTTTTTTATTTGAGTGGCTCGGACAAGGAATGTGTGAGAGTTTGAAATCTTCTGAATAATTGGCTTGCTCCTTTATAATAAATATGGTATTTAAGTTCTAAAATTATAAGTTTTAATTGTAATCTAAGATTGTAACTAGTTTTTAAAGGAGGCAACGTTGCCATTCGAGAGTTTTGGAAGATCTTTTAATCATTTTTTATGTAATTTCCTAAATTTCATTTTTTTTATTTGATTGAAAAATGTTTTTCCTTCTTGGGGATTGGGGTAGAGACATTCGTGAGAAGGAGAAAAATCGATGACTTAATTTTTCAATCAAAAATGTACTTTTTCCTTGACAACTTTATTATTGCATGTTCAGAATATTGTACATTTTGCCAGTGCTTAAAATAGTTCTGTGTACAAAGTTTTTAGAAAGATCTGGTCTGTCCAAAATCAGCAACTGTTTCTATAGACTTTCCGAAAATATTCACATCTGCTGCATTCAAAATCTGTTATTGTTGATTTTCAATTAAATATACACAATTCTACGCATTTAAGGAGTTGAGTAAAATTATTTTATAGTAGGAAAAGAATATGTAGATTCGTATGCTTTTCAGTTTTGTTGGTAAAGTATGGTAAATAAATTTAAATCAAATCAAGTAAAACAACTGTGCACTATCAGGCTACTATATTATAATTGTAGATGTAATATAAAGAATGTGTTTTAGACCTGTGTATGGACGGATAGTCGTTTGAAATTTGATTAAACAGGACAAGAAAAGAGTAAATTAAATTACGGTTTTGTGGTATATTTATAAAAGCAAAAGTGCTTGTTAAGTTGTCAATTTACTAAAAATAAATTGCGATTTTGGTTCGTACTTATATCGTGCCTTAGCTTGACATACTACAGTAGCGTTTTTCTAAATTGTCAAAAAAACTACCAGTTGATCTTCAACGACAGTAAATCAACAATTTATAAAATCTAAAGGATATTTATTATTATTTTAACTTATAATTTTCTTCAGAACTGCACCCAGTTTTCAGGTTCAGGTTTCAGTATAGTAGGATCATATACTGAATAACTGAAGTTCAGTGAGCGTCTTAAAAAATGTTCTCTGAAACAAATCAACTACTATGACAAAAAAGCAAACTATTAAAACGAGTTCGTTCTCTAAATCGGGAATCAAGTAATCTTTACTTCTGATTTATGTATAAATGGTATAAAATATAAAAAAGCAGCAATTCGAAGAAAACATTCTTATAAAGTTATGTTGTTTACTTGCTGTCAAGGTGCTCGGTTTTACATTAGAATTTACTAATACTTTAATTGGCAGAACAGGTTAAAGCGAAAACAATTTAATACGTTTAAATTAACCTCGATCTTTCTACAACAACAAAGTTTTTTATTGTCTGTTAAACTACTATAATCCAATCGGGAACTTTCCGATAAAAAATGTTGGAAACTTACATTTCATATTAAAATATTTTATGTAATTTCTGACTGCAAGAACTTGGCAATTTTACGTTTATGTCATAGATCTTTTATTCAATTGATCTTCAAAAAAATATCAGCAAATCGAAATTTCATGTAACTCTATCTGTCTGCATCACTCCCATGAATGATCAACTGCATGATTCCCAGGAAAAAAGTCCCTGTTTCATTTTATTATTGGTAGCGTCCAAAAAGTTTTTAAATATGAACAGTTAGACGAAAGTTTAGGTAGTCACTACTGAAAGCTTCAAGTAAAATAACCAGTCGATTTGTTATGTGTCGATGTGTTACTTGGAAATTTGATAACAGGTGAACCTAACTGATCTCAAATATCGTCAAATAGGCTCCATAACATAAAATAAGTAAGATATTAAATCGTTTTTGTACTTAATCGTTGGAAGTTCTTTATTTTGAGTCGTTGTTCAAAATAATATGTATCACGTTCATTTCATTTTTACAATGCATAAGAATTGTGCAACTTTGACATGGCTAAATCCACATAAAACTATGGCAAGTTAGTTTTATGACGTTGTATCTACAAAGATAATAATATTTTCAAAACTACACCAGGTTATTGAAAATATTCGAATGCATAAAAAGTAACAACGTAGTTATTTTGGAAATTGGAAAGATTAGAAACTTACTTGCCATCCGCACTGACTTCGATCTGGAATTGCGGGATTTGTTGTATAATCCGGATTGGAAAAATCACCGTCTGACTGTTCCACTTTATTGAATCCAGATCCGCAACAAACATATGGGGTTCCTGCTGAGTTGAAGCCACATCTGCATTTTAATCATGTTGAATAGTGTTTTATTGCACGGTTCGGAGCACTTACTTGGAAGAAGTCAAAAATTGCGTTTGCTCTGTAGTCCTACTTGGAGTTCTAACTAAAGCCAGCAAGGAATTGCATTGATAAATGCTTATACATTTTGCTGACTCTCCGGACGGGGTTCGGCAGTAACCATTCAGCGACTCTTTAACACCGTTTTGTTAATCTTAGTACGACGGAAATTATATCTTTAATTTTACTACTTACGTGCATGAACACTGTAGAGCAAAAATGGTAAACACAGTACTCTCGGATACCACATTTTGAATACAAATAATCACTTCTTGTTCTTGACCTATGAATCAATGCACAGTAGTCTTTTCTCGAAAAATTGCTACCGACACAAGTTATACTTGAATCTTAAAAACCGGTATGTCAATGCATTAATACGAGATCAATGGAAAAACCGCAAATGCAAAGTATTTCTTGCAGATCGACATCGGTTTCGGCTTCTTCTTTAATAATATATATAATATAACACGTATAAGCAGAGTTGCCTAACAGAGAGGCTCAAAAATCTGAAAGTTCAAAGGTTTACGATAACGATATTGTTTAGTGTACTAATTATAACAGTTTACTTGAAACACTGTTTTGAGGATCTCAACATTTCATACAGTGATAATGGCTATTTGATATCGAATTTGAAATTGCAGTTTAATGATATCTATTCTCCAAAGAAAATAAACAGGTTTCTTGGTAGACCCAGTTTCAAATTAAATTTGGTTTAACTCAAGTATAATTACTTAAAATTTAATTTTTGGACTGAAGCTTTTATTTGAAGTAGTGGTATTTCAACAATTTAAAAGAAACATCCTTTTGAGGCTAATGTGTTAAAATCTTATAACTCAAAAACGCACGTTGATTCTTTGCTGCACTTTCCTGTGTTGTATTCTTGCATTCATTTAAGCGTGCATGTCTTTAGGTAAAGTCAATGTAAAGCAAATATGTTTTTCCTAAAATGAACATCTTTCTAGTTAGAGATTTTTTTTTAATTTTCATAAAAATACTGAAAAATTTAAAACATGTAATTCAAATAAAATGATGTAAACAATTCAAATTAAGATTTTGAACATCTGTTTTGTACATTTAACAGATCGTTGTAATAAAATTTCGATTAATCACTTTACTGACCGTCTAGTCATAGAAAAAGTGGATTTCAAAATATTTAACCTGTATAACATTTTAAATTTTCAAAAAACTAATAAACGAAACGAATAAAAAAACAAAAAAAGTTTTGTCGATTGTTCAAATCCCACTACTATAAGTTGCCTCACCCAGTACTTGTATTGCGGAGTTAATATATGTCCATAGTCGTGGTTGAAACACTCCAAAAAGAAATCGTTAGCATAACAGCTGAGAAGTATATTCCAAAGAAGTATGAGAAAAGTAGTTTCCAAATGAAAGTTTTTTCAGAGTATTAGGATGATCTTTTCAGCAGAAATTGTTATTGAAAAAAAGCTAAACAGTTGGTAATAAGTAACCAAGACACAGACAATGGCAAAACAATAGCACTGAAAGACACTGGATGGCTATATGTTCAAAGGAAAGTCTACTACCTAATTTAGTTTTAATGTGAAGTAAATGTGAACACAATTCTCTTAACAGGCCAGCAATAAGTTAAGGTTTGCTGCCAAATCTGTGAAATTGAGCTTCAAAAAAAGTTAAATTTGCTAATTAACTTACTTACAACCATAAATTCTTGCTGTATCTATTCTCATTAACTTTTCAATACATTTTTTTTTGGGTTTCATTTGTTAATTTGAGTCCTTAATTACATGAAGTAAACGGCTTCCTGTTAAAATTTCACATGCTGAAGTGGATTGCTGCTATACTAAGTCCTAATAATATTTTAAACTCAAAGACAATCTTCGCTCATTGACATGAATTAAGCTTGAAATCTAGTCTGAAATGTTCTCTAAGAAGATAGAAGTAAGTTTTTATGTTACAAATTGCAAGCTTCTTGAGTTCTTTCTTCACAATGTCGGCAAATGTTTATTGATCGCTGATCATTGCTTTTTTATAATTTCTTTTTCTGACTTTAACTCCTCTTAAAACTCTTCTAAGGAATCAATGTAACAACTTAATAGGTTGTTGGGGGAAACATCATAAAAGTTCTTCCAAAGCTGTTGCAAGTGAATACTGGATTTTCCTACAGTCTACTAAAAGTAAAATCTTCTAAAAGTCTACATGGTAAATATTTTCAAAATGTAAGGTATGTTCAAAAAAATGTAAGGTTCTTAAATCATAGAAATGGATTTTTATTCCATTTAAACGTGTATCTAACTACAATTGAAATCAGATTTTATTCCGCGGGTTGAAAGGGATGTTTGTGATGTATTCTAAAGATAAAAAAATGTCTCACCTTCTTCCATCGACCAGGAAAAATACAAACAATAACCATACAATTTATTTGCTGATGTAATTAAGTTACAATACGCGTGTATAATATCATACAGTTAAAACATTCCGACAAGATCAGTTATATATTGCATTTATAAAAAACGATAATTAAAAATTATTTACTAAATAACAGACATTAAATATGAGATATTTATGTATTAATTTTTAAATTATATTTACGTTGTAGTCTTGTCTTCGACCGGTTGCACCTTTTTCCTTTTATTTTTCTTTCCGGTCTTTCCTAGCTTGACTGATTTGGTATTCACTTCCAACATTTGCTTCAGAATCCAGTCCAAATAGAATGGTATACTAGTGTATACTCCAGGCCAACCAGGCATACCACATCCGATTCCATAACTGACTAATCCAGCTGCGTAGTGCTGAGTTCCTAATATTGAAATTATATTTATACAAATTACAAATTTCATTTCTCTCTCCAAGAATCTTTCGTCAGTAGATTTCCAAATTGAAACATGTCAGTTATAAATTCAATTTTTCTTATTTGCACTTTTGTAATTATTATTTATTTACTAACCGTTGAGTAACATCAACGGTCCTCCAGAATCTCCATTACAGGCATCTTTCATTTTCTCACCACCTGCACAAATTTGCGAATCTTGTATCTCCAGTTCGACAATATTGAATTTTTCTTTACAATCTGCTTTATCATATGGAGTTAAGTCCAGCTTCATTTTCACTGTGCTTGTTTCTTCTGCATCAATAAAAAATGTATTGCTGAGGAAACACTTACCGTTCAACTCTACTCACCTTCCTCGGTTTTGCCCCAACCACTCAAAAAATATTTCTTTGTTTCCGGATTTTCCTCTGATAGTAAACAGATGGGTTGGACGAAGTCTGAAATATATAAAGCTGGTAACTCATTGCCTTTATCGATCAATTCTAAAGTATTTTCTGTACAAGTAATTTTCAATACTAAACTTTGCTTCAAAATTTATAACAAGTGTACACTATTTAAGGAACTTTAGCGTTCATTTTTCCTAACCTTTTTATCCATGTAAAAGTGATCAACATAAAATCTCAAAACAAAAAATTAAGTAAATACGTAATCTTACTCGACAGTTTAATAGCCTTATTCAAATGAATCAACGCTATATCATTGTGATGGCCCTTTGAGTGTCGGTCATAGTTCTCATGTATTATAATCTTGTTGATTCGACTGACTTGAAATGGATCGGCGCAAAATGTGCCCCCAGGAGAACAATCTACAGTTGTTGTCACGTTATGCTCTCCAAGTAGCACTGAATATCTGGAAAAGTGTATTTATAATTATTCATACATTTATGTGAGCGTATAATTACGGATCTCCTCGAATTTCACTAAATTCTGAATTAATGCAATGTGCAGCGGTTACAACGTATTTAGGGTGGATTAGAAACCCCGCACAACCATAACTTTTTTGGCTATGACTGTTTTTGTGGATCAGCCGCGCCATCCAAGGATATTCTCCAAGGGCTGCCTCTTTTCCGCCCACAATTCGACCTCTGATAAGTTGTTTCTGAGTTCCACATTTTTTTGGCAAAATGCTAATGTCAGGTAGAGCTTTAACCGATTGGGAACCTAGAATATGGTTTTAGTATAATTATGTTCACGTATAGGGCATAAAATAATGTTTGGGTCCAAGAATTTATATTTAATACCTAAGATTCTTGGAATGCCACAGTTATATTATGTATAAACATGCATTTTACTCAATTAGGTACGGAACACAAAGAATAAGCTTGTAATCTGCTAGTAATCGTTTAATACAAATATCGAAAACTATTATAGCTTCAATCCGTTTCTCGATTTATATGAATGCGTTACATATATTTCATAATAATTGACTACAAATTTACCAGCGGCAATGCTAACATTTCTAAAGCTGTTGTATCTTCCACAGCAAACTTTAAAATCGGTTGGGTCTTCGTTGGTGGGTCCACATTTAGAAGCTTCGACAAATTGAGAGTATTTCTTTTTTGATTTAACTAAATCCAAGACGAGGCATTTCGATATTTCAGTACACAGCGACACTTCAAAATTAGGAGTCTGACATGGAGTTAAAAATCCTGAAAAAAATGGCAGTAAAAATATGTGAATGTCGACAAGCTTTTATTTTCTTATTTTTGAAAAGCTAGTAGATGGATGGCTAAGTATAATTGTATATATTAATAAATAAAGTTGGTTATTACAGATTTAGCTGAATATGTAGTAAAAATTTGGCGTTATTACATAATTAAAAATTATAGAAAGAAACATTGCAACAATTTTTATTTTATTTTAATGTAATATGCACTTTTGATAAAATCACTCAAATCATTAGCACAAAACCTAATTATTGAGAAAATTCAAAGTGTAATTTAAAGCAAATAACATTGTATATTAACTGACTCTGTTAACTAATGTAACCTGTAAAATGATGTATATCAATTTTCTTTGTGCGTTAAGTCGGCAGAGGACAAATGAGGGCAAAGGAATAACAATTTGAAAAGTTTCTCTGTTCAAGATGCTGCTGTCTGGTGATACATTTCAAATGAGATCCAGGTATTTTACAGACGAACGAGGTTTGTAGGCTATTTTTAGCAAACATTTCACAGGTGCTTTGCCTGTCTATATCTCACCTTTCCCGAGCTATTAATATTTTAATGTCATTATTTTGATTGACTTAAAATCCCGAATAAGACTTACGTACTTAAATGAATAGAATAGAACAATACATTCTGACTATACACACAAGTTCTCAGACATTAACAGGTGAATGCCGAAACAAAATAGACATGGGGAAGAAGTTGATACCTTGGTCAATTTCATGACCAAAAGTTCATCTAAAAAATTAGGAAACAAACGTTTTATCGGGTGTTTAATTTTATGTAAACCCACAACTCATTTTGCTGCAAATATTATATTTCCGCATTAATTATTTATAAAATATAATTTATATTTTATGGCTCTGTTCCTGAAAGTTCTAAGAACCGATTTGTTTCTACAGTACCCACTGAAAGAAGGTTAAACGGCAGGTTTCTGATAATAGGTACCTACTACAGTTAGCGGTTTTCCAAAGTTCCTCTGCATGTCAATATTTACGCTTTAAAGCAAACTGTTCTATGAACTCGATCTCTGATTAAAATACTGAAACTGAATTCTTCTATGGACGAAAATTAAAATTCGTTTTTACATTGCCCGGGCAATGATGGTCCTGGACATACATTAACTGTTAGCACAAGCTTTTCTCGTAACTAACATAATATACTTAAGGATTAATCAACTAAGCCATTATCAACAAATTAAGTGGTAAATCCCTTTTAAACAACAATGTGCTTTTCTGTCGAATGTTTCCAGTTGATTAGTGATATTTTGAACTGTTGCTCAATTATTTACTTGCCTCTAGTAATTAATTAGAACATTCCAATTAATTTATATCGAGGAAAATACACCAAGAAAATAATTGCGGACATTTGTTGTTGTTGCTTAGCATATGTGTACAATGTTTATACGCCATATTATACTGGGTGATTAACGTAGACTGTGCATTAGAGGTTTTCCAACTTCCAGTTGTTTCAGAACATTGAAATTTTGTTTTTGGTCTGAACGTGTGTAGTGCCGAAACTATCTAAAATACATTTAGCACTCCAGCTATAAAGGAGGGACAAAAACTCTTTCTTATTTTAAATTCAACTCCCTAATACTTTTAGCATGGTTGGATTAAGCTTACAATTAATTGCGAGTTAGGATAAACCTAGTTTTGTTAACTTATCTTTAAGTTAATTTTTTATGAAAAAAATATCATTACAGATCTTTAAGGAACAAGCTATATCTAAAGAACGGTTTTAAACCCAAGGCCCAAATTTGGCAGGGAGCTGAAAGCCCAAGCTATCTCCCAATATGACTTTAAAGTAACCATTTCGTAGCATATGGGCGCATGCAGCCCGGGTGATATAAAAATACTGGAAAAATTAGTTTTTTAAATGGCAACAACAAACTTTATGGGTAATGTTTGAAAAATTTTTTGATTAAACAATAAGAAACTAAACTAAACAGGACCAAAAGAGTTGGTAGGTGTCATTCAAAAATATTTTTTAAATTTTATTTATATCAATGTTTGTATGCTGCGTCCACCCGTATGCTAAAAAATGCGTACTCTAATTTCACCTGGGGAGTTTCGACTGTCAGATGCATGCCCTACCAAATTTGGGATTTGAATTTAGAACCGTTCCCGTAAACTATAAGAGGTAAGTTAACAAAGCTAGGGTTGTCCAAACTCACTCGCAATTGGAAGGCCGATCCAACCATGCTAAAGAAATTATGGGTTTGCATTTGAAATAAGATAGTTAGGCAAAATATAGCTGGAAGCTAAAATGAATTTTAGGTGGTTTCGGCAAGACTTGTTATGACCGGAAACAAAATTTGAAGATTTTAAAACAATTGCAAGTCAAAAACTGCTAATGTACGGTCTACGTAACTCACCTTGTATATCCACATTATATAGGAGTCGAAATACAGACTTTCTTAATAATAAGACCTAATACACTCGAACCTAATTGTTGTAATAAAATTGCTTGATTTTGATAAAATGTACAATTGAAGAGTCTCCAATTTAGTACATATAATATATAAATTATAATAAATATTTTCTCTATTTTCTATGTTACCTACTTAATGACTCCTGGTTGATTTTTATTCCTCCGTTAGTAGCATTTACAAAATCGTCAGAATAGTCATTCAGAGAGCCATAATCGGAATCGCTCCCCTCATCTATCGTTTCTGAGCTGTCATCTCCTAAACCTGCACAAACACCCGAACACTTATTCTGAGGCAGTCCATATCCAATGCTCAGAACCGCACCAAAAATCAACAAAAACCATTCACATTTCGCGGTTCCACTTTTGCTTAGCATTTTTTGTGGAACTAAAAGTAGCGACTTTATGCAACTGTAAATGCCAATATCTAGTCGTTCATATAACCTTTCAACTTCTTATCAAACCATTCAATGTTAACCTCCATGCCTCGGTGTATGTCCTAGAGGAGACTAAACTGGTTATGGACGCCTGTCAATAATATTTACTGATGCACTTGCGGAAAATGATTGAGTTTTCGACATATTTATTAAAAGGCAAGTTTGGTATATTAGAAAATTTTCTAGATTTTAATAACCTACATATAGTGCATAATATTATACCGGGTGTCAATTTGGAAACTTCCCAGCTTTAATATATTTCTTGCAGTTGAAAATATGAAAAATCGGAAAAATACCCGTCAATTTTATTTGTAGTAGAATATTTTTAGCCTTAAACAACTGATTTCGGATTTATTAATTATTTTACTTCGGGAAAAATCACTTGTTATTTACGGAAGAGACATTTCTACAATAAAACCCATGGGATCTACTTACGTACTATCTTATAAGTTGTTCAAAATGTTGTCTATTGTCCTGTAAACAATAATAAAGTCTATTTTCGAACCCTCCCTAATATTGATAAGATATTCCCGGACAGATCGATTGGCAGAAGGGGACCAATTGAATGGCCTTCAAGATCACCGGATTGAACACCCTTAGACTTCTTTCTTTCGGGACATTGTTTATAAAACACAACCTGCTGATATTGATGATCATAAAAGGCGAATTGCAGCAGAATGCCGGTCAATCCCCGATGTAGTTTACCGAAATGTTAGTAAAGAGTTCAAAAACAGACATTATTGTTTACAGGAAAAATTACAACACTTGAACAACTTATAAGGAAGAGTGCGTAAGTGGATGACATGGGTTTTATTGTATACATTTTTTTCCGATGTAAAATAAAGGAGACATAATATCAACATCAAAAATTAATAATCAAGCTTTAAACTACATTTTCTTCCTGCTATTCAATGATTTTAACAGTGTAACCTACTCTTCTAAAAACTTATATTACAAGGTGACCCTATACAATTGTTTTTCTGTAAACACTAATCTGAAAACTAATATCTGAGCAAGTTTAGTTGTTTCTGTAATTTTGAAACGCGATTATTCGAAAACCTCTGAACAAAAAGCAACAAAGTAGTATCTAATGTACAGAGAATTGAATGCTCTTTAGAACGATGTGCCACTTGACCCCCCTTCCCATTTAAGATTCTAAGGGTGACATCTACCCGTCCAAGGGGGTTGAATGAAGAAAGCTAAAAATATTAATTTAAAGTGTCCCCCTTACAAATAAAATTGACGGGTCTTTCCGATTTTTCATATTTTCAACTGCAAGAAAGTCTGCTGTCGTGCAAGCTCAAACAGATCATGCAGAAGCAAATATTACTGTAACTCTTGAAAAACTTTTCTTTTAAATTTCTGCCGAAATATTCGGGTTTTGCACACTTTGCAATACACGTGGAATCAATAAACTTCTACTTGGTATGCGGTGCGCGATATTAAGATTTGGAAATATTCAATATCGAGTGGAATTAGGGTCTTATTGTGCAGTACGCCCTAATAGTATGCTTTTTAAAACGCATTTTCTGATAATGGACCGATTTACCCAAACCGTTTAATATTAAAACGGTACATTTTCCAATGTAAACGTAGGGCGACGTATTCGTTACGTCTTTTCTTGTACCTATTTGCATGGGCAAATTTGGTTTTTTACTATATAAATAAATTTTAAATCCTCATCTAATATTCACTGTATCCACTCACAATTTTTGATTTTTCTGTAGCAACATCTAAAAAATATGAAATTGAAGTATGTAATTACGTTTTAGTATTTTAATTTTGATGGTTAATTTTGGTAACAGAAACGCCGAATTTAAATCGAACATACAACAGGAAATATGAACTTTTTGTAACAGTGATCTACTTTGAATAACACATTTAACAATACTTTAAAAAAATTGTTTTGGGGGGGAATCCTCCATGAAAACGACATGTTTACTTTGAAGTTGGGATTGAGGATAATGGCATGTGTGGTAGAATAGCCATTTGTATACTCTGCAATGGACAGCACATGTTATAGACAGAAATCGCAAAAGTCGTAATGCAACATTAATTTCAGTTTTTGGCCATTTCTCACTAAGATAAAAATAAAGACCATTGACGAGACACCGATGTTACCATCTATGTTCTTCAAAATACGCCGACAATAACCGAAAGTATTTTGGTGGGTGGGTAATCATAAAGTTGAAATTAAAGGAACACTGTTTAAGATACAATTTTTTTAAATGTGCAGCTTGATGGGCATTTCTGTCGCATGTAACGCAAAAATGTAAAATCTTCAGTAAGATACTCATGAATTAGAAGCTCACAATCATTTTTTACAAAACGTTTCATTTACGGAAAAGTATGCAGAATTGGTTGTAATTAATTAGATAAAAATGATGAGATTAAAATGAATTTTTAGCAATTTCAAAAATTTTCTGCAGAAAAACAACTTGCAAATTCAACGTTATAATATAAAACTCTTGCGATAATCCTCTATTGAGGCTCAAACAGTGAACACAATATCCTGGTCTGTAGCAGATAGCAGGAAATATGTTCCAGCTAAACTGATATCCCTGGTTATAGGCTGACAGGTTGCATTGAGCAATATCTTTTGAACGAGTCTGGTAAAGGACAAGCTACACATATCAACCAACGCACATTATAAAGCCATTGAACATGTCTTTTTAAATCGAAGAGCTTTCGAAGCTCTGTCAAAACATATGTTTGTTTTTGTTATTTTAAATTAACTATTTTCAAAATGCCAAAATCACATTGATGAGAGTTAAACTGAGTACGCAATCCATTTAAATTGTGTAAACAATTTTCCGATGTTCTGTTCTTGTTTTATTGATTGGCCGGCGCTAATTTGCAGAAATGCTAATATTTAGAAGGCATTATTAATTAGTCAGCATTTAATGTAAATATTGACAACAGAGACATAATAATTTACCAAATGATTCACCTTTTTTGTTTAAATGAAAGTTATGTTGCAGAAAAATTTGACTCTAATACTTTTTTATTCGAATTAGTGCAACGCCTTATGAAACTAGCAACTAAATTGTTGAATATCTTTAAAGTTTTTGTTTTTAATCGAAAAGTGATAATAATTTTAGATTTTCTCCAACATACTCAGACGTTCGCTACCTACTGGTACCTAAAAGCCATAACTGATAGTATGAGTTTAATATACGACATAACGAAAGTTTTCTTTCGTCTTAACCAAACCATTATTGCTAGAGTAAACAGTCCGTTTACTCTCCGGGAAAAGACATTTTAATGTTTCATAGGCTATCTTTTCCATTAGAACTTGCAATGTCCAACGGTTGCAATGGAAATGATGTTCGATCATGATAAGCTCCAGTTATGCTTTTCGCGTTAGAAACGATCGAGAAACGATTTTTAAGAAAACGCGACGCAATTTACTTTATATTCATACGTACGAGAACGACCTGATAAAATACAAATACAGATAAAGACGCTTCGTACTTTTCAATTTTGTTGCATTATGTCGCACCCTCACAGCCGGATAGCGCAGTAAAATTTTATAAGGTTGCGATTTTGTATCGTTCTGATTTGCTTCATAATACTGCTTAGGAGACTATCCAGTTTAGTCACGGAACAGGAAATAGTTCATTTTCCTTATTTTACGCGGGGTTGTTGTCAGGAGTTCCTATCTAAATGGGTGCCAAGCACCAGATTTCCTCACGTGTTCGATACATATTCCATTCAATGTCATTCTATGATTTCCTCTGAACGTTTGTGGGGCGCTTGTTTATACTAACTGATAGGACAAGGCGGCAAGGACATGTAACATCTAAACCAAATCCAAAATAGAACAACATAATTTAAACTGTTATTAAATTATATGTATCATTATTATATTTTAACAGTAACTTTAAGTTTGCTGCACGAATTAACCAATAAGATGGACGGGAATTACCCTGGTAGTAATTGCTTGGAATCAACTCGGATAACTCATTCTAACCAATAATTCCTCCGTTTGATTCAACTCAATTTTTATTCTTCTTGCAGCTACAGTTTCTTTGAGGATATCTGTAAAGTAGCATTAATTATATTAATTTATAAGCAAACTTAAAATTGTTCGCAAGCGTGGAGTCTTTAATATCTGGTTATTTTTGGCGTCTTAGTTATACGTTCATCTGGAGTTCAAAGTGAAGACTTCACGTCAATTTGGAAACGTTTGGCTGATCCTTTTCTTGAAGCATGATTGGTTTATAGTTGCTGGAATGAATTACCTGCCGGTTTAAAATGTGGTTTTTGAAGAAAAATTGGAGGTTGGTTGTATTTTCTTACCAAGATCTCGTTGATATAATTAGTGAAACTGACTTGTAATTAATTTTTTAGGGTAAAAGTTAGGTATTGCAAATGCGAACAGCCTTAAGCAAACTTGAATCTTGTACTGACACAGAATATAAGTGAAAGAAGCTGCAATTAATAGGTCTCTCTATTAGATTTGCTATTAAATATGCAACATATTTGAATTCGATGTTTCAATGAATTTAATCATCCAATGGGAAGGGTTAACATCTCAATTTCAATAGTCATTTCTTCTATAAGTTACATTTGCTAAATCAATCATACTTTGGTCGAATTTTCGGTTTGGCAATGAATACCGTTTTCAAAATCTGAGTTTTTGCAAAGGCAAACGATTTGCGGTCTTGTCCTCTCTTCTTCTCTTCTCGATGCCTCCTTTCGCTAATTGTTGCATTCTGCAGAATTTTCTATATTAGAAAAATATTGACATAAATGAGGCCAACCTTACAACTTCTTAGTTGTCTTTTCGTAAATCGTTGATACGAGGAATCGATTTAGCAGAGACTTTGGTTCCCAAAAAACCACGCGACTGCGCCAATTAATTAACAACACTTCTTTTTAAAAACTTTTTTTTTGTTTACAAGGTTTAAAATAGCCTAATGAATTTCAAAACTTACTGTTTAATTAATTAATTTCTATTGATTATTACTGACTGACCATTTTACGTTTTATGAAAGGGTGATGACGGCTTGGAAGTATTCCAGTACTTAAAAAAAATTATACACTTAATCATGAATTAGACCAAGACCTGTCTCAGAAATTCGATTTATTGCTACATTAAAGAAATGCGAAACATTTTCCATCAAGCTTCCTATTTTCATTTAAGTTAATTTCCATTACATTTTGATAAGCAGTTAATATTTTTTTTACACACTGCTTGTTGGGTATTTAGCATCAAAAAATGTTTGTCTTTAATAAAGGCAGAATTTTTTCACGTTAATTTGAATTGTCTCTTTTAAAGACAAACATTTTTGTGATGAAATACCCAACAAGCATTTTGTAAAAAAATGAATTCGCCTCAAAAATATAGAACTTATCTACAGTTAATAATTGTTGCAATAAATTTGCAATACTTTCTTTTAATTTTTTTCTTCGATCTCATATTTTGAGTATTTAATTTTTCCTCCATAGCTGAAGTTTCACAATAGAATTTTTCAATAATTCGACAGTCCCACAACGATTTTTTTAGCCCAAGCATTTACAAATAGGACAAATAAAAACTTTTACAGAGAATAGCTTTAAATAATATGTCAATATGAAAAGCACCAGGCTTTTAGTAGATTCCAGTAGAAATTCACAAATATTTTGCACTTACTTTTACTGTTATGCTTTCTTCTCTTTAGAGGGTTTCCAAAGCGATTATACTTTCATGGCTGAATCTTGATTGTATAAAGTGTAAATTCTTCAAGCTCTCACTCTTTTCATTGATTCATTTATTATTTACTTTTTTATATATTTTTGTTTAATTTACTCAATCGATAAAAGTATGGACACAATCTTATAATTAACATTGCCTTTGTCCCGTATCCGTTAATGCGGTTAAAAGTGAAAAGAAAATCAACTCTAACCGTGAGAAAGTTATACATAAAGACAAATTAAAGGCCGACAAATTTCAATATCGAAAGCGCGAGAACACAATCAATGAAGATGTTCTAGAGAACAAAAGTGCAAAAGCAGAGAAACTGTTCTAGACAGTGATACGGATTCATTAGATGAAGAAGAACTCATATAAATTATTTTGCGGTCGAGGTAATTCAGTAATTAAAGACAGTGAAAAACGTGTGTGCTGGAAATGAGCAAAAACCTACACCTAAAGTATAAATTAGAAAGGAAATCATGAGAACAGGCTCAATGAAAACTTTGCTGATAGTACGACCAATAGAAAGTCGAAATCAAATTATTTTTTCTATAAAATTGAGCTAATTGACAAAATGTTTTCGACAAAAGTATTTCAGTTTTTGTGCCAACTAGTGTATATTCATAATAATCATAATAGCAAATATGGAAAGCTTGTAGTCGGCGACACCCTGAAACGAATTGAGCTAGAAATGAAAACGGGGGTTTCATTGAATTGATGCCGTATAAATTAGAAATACTTTGAAGCGGATTAAGTTTAAGACTTAACTAATTCCGTACACTTTGCAATCGCACCAGTTAACGTAGTAAATATGGAAAAAATCGTGCCAGTTTACTGCATTTGTGGTTTTGGATGAAGCCTTTAAACATAATGTATTTACATTATTCACCTGTCGGTTTTAATCTGCTTGCAGAAATAAAATTTGACAATCTAACCCTTTACGATGAACAAGTATTAATCCCATCAGCAAATAACCAGACAGGTCCAATCCTGCGAAAATTCGAAAATCCCAGCAAGTTCAACCCTTTTTTTATCTATCCGTGCACTCGACTCTAATCCCTTTTTAATTCCCATAGGAAGAATAAATAGCGGCGGATTTGCAAAAACGCCATATTTCGCCGCTATCAAGGTCATTATCAAAATTACAGCCTTTGAAATTCCCGACCCTTTGTCTTAAACAGTGGCGTACAGCTGCTAGAATGTTTCAAATTTGGCTTGAACAATGGCAGGAATAACCATTTATGGTAACACTCAATTATCGAGCGTTATTGTTCAATGATAGAAGCTTCCTTTTCGAACAAAACTTTATCGGTAGAAGATCAGAATTGTATTTTGCTGTTATATATTTTAATGTTAAAATGCACTCGATAAAAATTCATTGTGTGTCCAACAGAAATTAGGAAGACATGAACCGAAAGTTCAAAAAACGAAAAAACTTTGAAGTTCGAAAATATGTTCTTATAATGATTTTATTTACATTGTCTAACTGCTCAGTTAGTTAATACTTGAAAGATACAAGTTGCTAAGGATTAGTTAATAGTATTATTAAATATTGAACGCCAAACCGATGGAGAATAGATTACCTTTGCTCCAACATTTATTTCGATTTATTGGACTACCTTACTACTTACCGGCTCCGAACCACCTGTAGTTTCAGAAATGTATTTTCAATTCATTACTTTTAATGATTCGCTTCGTTCCTGCCGTCACTGTTTAGTTTCCGCTCAGCTACCAAACTATTTCAAAGTCCCTGGACAGTGTTTTCGAGAGGGCAACTCAAGAGCAGACGAAGAAAAAATGGCCCATTACATGTAAGAAATGGGCACTGTTAAATTTGTTTGTTGTTATCGTTTAGTTTATTACATTTCTTGTCACTCGAGTGTGCGTTATGCGAATATTTTCCCACAAAATGTGAAAATGGTCGAACCATTCGTCGAAGCCGTTCTTTACAAACAGCGAAAACAAAGTTTAGCGATAAAAGCAATGACTGTTTAAAAGCTTTAAGAAAATACATTAAGAGGACATTTTATGGGCACTATTAGGTATTAAAACGGCGTGTCTAGTGGAAAATGGAAAATTTTCATTTTAAAAGCACGGCATTTAGTTCGAAATGGGAATAAAGTAGATAAATACGTCCACTTGGTTTCAATTTATTTTATTTAAAAGCCACTAGTATGCTGTGTGCTCTATTCTTTGCATTATCGCCTGTTTAGTGACAATGCCGATAGTGAAGGCATGCAAAAAATATGGAAACAGATAAGAAGTAATTTTTTAACTTAACAGCTTCTTATCACTATCCGACTGACATAGTAAATAACTAATCAATCTAATAATCCAAGGAAACACCATACTATGCTGTTCTTTTGACATAAATTGCAATGTGAGCACATGTTTAAAGGAAATCTTCCTTGATATTAAATAATGAGATGAACGAGTTAATAAAAACAAGCTATGGACTTTTAAACTTCTCGAAATAGACTACTTTTAAACTTCTCGAAATAGACTAAAAGAAACTCTAGTAAAAGATAATAGTTGCAATTATATCTTTCTTTAAAAAAACAACACTCTTTCTCAGCATGAAACTATTGCCTAGCTGGAAAAAGTCAATTTATTAGATATCTAGAAATTGCAATGTTCTAGTGCATAGTAATGTTCCGTTTTCTCTATATCTACTCTGATACGTCTTTATATGAATATTTGGTAACTCATAAATTGATTTAAGTACTGTATGTACAAGCTGAGTTGGATTACAACAGATTTACTTTATAAAAGTGCATGTAAAAAGGTTGAAAATATAAAATTCAAATTTCTGGTATTGTTTTAAAAGTGCCACCACTTATGAAGCGTTTCTACGTCTAACCAATACAGGACTTTTTGCAGTAAAGAAAGTTCCAAAAACCAAAATCTGCTATCTTGATATTCGAAAACTTTTATCAAAAACAAGTGGGATGTTTTTCTTTCAAATTCAATGCCTTATGTTACGTTTTTTCGTTTTTAAAGTATTTGTTTTCCACTTTTGTGAGTGTGGCCATACATTTCTAAACTGTCTATATGCTTTTATTGTACTGTATTTCTTACACCTTATGTCCGTCGACCTAAGATTTGCTTACATATCATCAATATGGAAGCGACCTTTTAATAATTTTTCTGCATTTTCTTCAATTTATCATCGAAAAGATTCATGAACAAAATCTGATGTAACACTCATATTATTTGAAACGGTATCTTTCCTGCTCCCACCCTTCACTGGAAAGAAATTAAGATGTCATTAAACTACTCGCACAGTTGGAAAAGGCAATAACATACAAAATTTGGGTGCTTTGGCACAATTATCAATATTTTACAGTTAGCAGGTTGAGCTCTCAAGGTGTGTTAATCTCAGGCAAGTCCAGAATAAGCTTTTGTTTTGGAGTTATTGAGAATATTGAGCTTCCTTCTCACTAAACTCTGCTTTTTTTCCTGGCTGTCTAGTTCTTAATTTTCAACTTTAACTTTTAACTGTTGGTTGCTTCTTGTTGTCACTTTGGTTTGCTTTACTTTTATTGCTTTCTGGGCCTTTGGGTTGACTTATTGTTGGGATTCCCGCTGTTATTATCTTGTAGATAAGCCCTTCACTGGCAGCAGCATTCCTGTCCTCTCCTTACGTGTTGCTGCCTGAGCTGGAATTTCAGTTATTCACAGAATTTTCTTGTCTCTTTTTTATGAATATTATCGTAATGAAGCGTTTTGCTACTTTGGTCATTGCTTTCGGGAGCGTCATTTTCAGAACTACAGATCGACCAGCATCTGGTTATAAAAATATAAGTTCATCTGGCAGCAGATGAACTTATATTTTTAGTTTCAGTTTTCCAAAAGGGCGATTTAGCTGGCAACTTTCTAACTTGGCTCCTTGTTTTCTGCTTGTCATATCTAAACTTCTTCTTTTCCATGATTCTAAAGTACGTTTTATAGTAAACTACAAAAGCAATTTATTTTATATATGTACATCCAACTCTTTTCTAATTACAGTTTACCACAACAATAAATGTTGCTTTTCCGGCAACAATAAAGCTGCTGTTAATTAGTTATAATTGGGGATGGTCTGTATTTAACGTAACCTCTCAAATAACAGTGTTCCAGACGTGTAACCTGAAACCGCAGTTACACTTTGCCAATTTAACCGCTTGTTTTTGGAACCGTCTCATAAACCCGAAAAATTCGTTTACAACAGCACAGAACCGATGCAGCATCGCCAGGAACCATAATCGGGCAGATCAGCGAAATATTGTTTAGTTTCGATGAGTATATAATTCAGCATTATTCGCCTATAAGTATTACTGTTAATGTGGATTATTTTATGTGATTGTTGACTTAATAACACGCGTAAATAATTCAAATTCTATTACAAGAATTGTGGCGCCCCGACAATCAGAAGAAATTCAGTTAAGAAGATAGACAAGAAGAAGATTATTACATTTTTCAAGATTCTTACAAACTTGTTTCATACCAAAACACAGGTATATTAGTACTTTTGATCGATGCGAGGGATTATTTTACAAAGCGGGTGCTATCATAAATGAGCGAAGAAATAGACTTAGTAAAAAACATACGCAAAAATCATTCTTAAAAATTACTTAATTAAATTAATAAATATATTATTTTTAGTTTATAAATGCTAATAATTTTTTAATAAACTAAAACATTATTTATCATCACTATTTCTACCAGCATCATCATTGCAAATTTTCAATGAAAACTTAAAAAAGTTCATTTGGAACCGCATTGCGGAACCGAATACCAAAGTGAAACTGCAACCTTGTAACTTCTGTAAAATAACCGTTTATCCCACATCTAGTTATAATAATGATGAAGTAGATATACTTTTGTAATGGAGAAAAAAAGTGTCTCGAGAAAATCTTGTTGCAAAAGCAATGGCCGGTTGTGTCAAAGTAGCAATTATCCCTGAAACCTTTCATATTCCTTCCTTTCATAAACCTTTCCGTGGATCAATTTTTTGCCTTTTAAAAAAAGCATGTTATCAAAATTTCTTCAAAATAGAAAAGAATCTGTATAGATCTTTCTCTAAGCTAAGCTAGCTTCTATCTAAGCAACTTTTCAGAACTACAAGAAAGTTTCCTACTGTTATATTTTTATGTAATAAATTAAACGCGGTCCCGTAAGCACGCCTCTGGAAATGCTGCATCAATTATAACTGATGCGCAAGAAGCTCTGAAAACTGGAGTCTTTTCGGATACTTACATATAGGTATGTAACTATTTTTCTTACAAGTTTCAGAGTCTTTTATCTCTAGATACAAAATACCTTGTTTTCGAACATATGTGTACAAAACAAAGAATGACTATTTTCATGTTTCCTACTTTCCCGTTCTTTACTACATTTATGAGTCACTCTGTACGGAAATACATGCAAAAACTTATTAGTGTACTTACAGATAAAATGTATCTTATTATCATTTTATTAAGTAAAACCTGCCTTCCCTATGTTCATTTTCTGCTTAAGGGCACGACGCAAAATGCAAAATAAAAAGTATTCTAATTTATGTTCGAACAATGAAAGGGCGTATAAAATGCTTGCGAACTAACCACCCCTCGATTATGGGGATGCAAGCTGTCATTGTCGCATTGCCCCATTGAGTCTCCCTACCTATTCTCCCCTTTAGGTCCCCTTAATTCCGCAGCGGGTTACTGGACCATCTCAATTAATTCAAAAAAATAAAACCCGCTGGCCCACACTTTGAATGTCACACAAAATCAGGTTGCGTTACTTATTTTAGGGCACCAGTTCTTTCGTATCGCGTACGAGATGAGAAACATTAATTGGGCAGTAAAGAGGATGGGGGACGTTAAAACAACGTGATATGTACGTTCTCATACATCATTATTTTAAGGTGATTTTAACTGTTAATTGCTTTAGGTTGCGATCGCTTAGGGTGTGTTTAAATGGGTTTTTTCGTCTTTATGACGGTATGGATTATCGCGGAAGAAATGGTGTCATAAAAAAGTAATGCCAAAGTTGCTTACGCTAATACGAAATTCACTATTTTATATCACACAGAGGTGGACACAATCAGGACTATTGTAATCATGATTTAAACTGTAAAAGTCGAAGTAATTAGTTAATATTTGAAAGCTCATTTGATACTAAAACTCGATAATTTTAGACCATCTTTGTCCAATTAGAATAAAATGAAAAACTGCAAACCTACAATTCCAATGGATTTCGTTATTTCCAAAGACATCATTCTTTAATTACTTTTCGACCGATTCGCCGACTCTTTTCATCGAGCTTAACATTCGTGGACTGCCGTTGAAAACAAAACGTACAAATTTAAATTTAAAAAGGGGTAGATGCCTGAAAATACTTTGAAACAGCATGTTTGTGTACCGTTTAATTTGGCTTTTCTTTTTGAGAGAGAGGTTGCGAGTAGAAAAAGGTTTTTTAATTTGCCGAAAAGCTAACAAAAAACGCAATTAAAAGAGGATAGCGCTCTCGCTAAATGAATTTGCTACAAAGTCGGTTTTAATGGAAGTCTGACAAGAGAAGGTACTTTTTTGAATATGTAACCACTGTATTTGCATTAATTACTTTTAACATAACATATACACTACACCGCAAAGGAATTGTTAGGCAAATGGTATTCAAATGTCCCATTGGATGTGAGTTTAATGAATTTGATTGCTGATATGTTAGATTGCACTTTTATACTGGCCAATTCAGTTTAACATTAATTTGTATATATTAAACCTCCTTGAAGTATAGGCGCGCTCTGGACACACAACAAAAAACATAATGAGATTTTATATATATAAATGCTTTTGGAATTCGGAGCTATATTTGGAATTTTATTAAATTTTGAAAGTAAACTTTCAAATATTTTTTGATTTAGCTACAGTTTTGATTTCTCCACTAATTTTGAAGTTATTCTCTCAATATTTTCAAGTTTTTTGCGTAATTCTCAATTATCTACTTTCCTATTTAAAAAAACTAAAGAAATAAAAACGGGTTTAGGTGCTTACTAATAATTATTTAGAAAAAAAAATCAGAACATGAGTTGCTGAACACAGTTTGAGCGAAAATTTGGTCAAATTAAGAAAATGTGGCAGATTAAGTTTGCCTTAAAAAGTCTTTGACTCTATGCAATTTCAGTTTTTAATGTTTGAATAATCTTAATTTATTACATTCAATCTTGTTGAAACATATACACAAAATATAAAATTTTTATCAACATTGAATTTAGTTCTCTTGTTCCATCTCTATATTCCATGCACTTTTTGCAGACTTATTCAACACTTGCTATTTGATATTTATCAATGCATTTAATTGAGTTGATTATTAGTGACTGATATATGGATATGAAATAACCGATTAAAAGTCTTATTGGGTTTCTCGAATTTACTAATAAAACAGCAAAAAACGTTTTGGAGACGGAAATAGAAAGCGGAGATATCCATTATGATAACCTTTCTGAATCGCTCTAGCAAAAAATAGCAGATTTCCAGATTGCACAAAACGGCTAAATATAATTGAATCAGTCAAGTGAGTGGATATGTTTCTTTGCAAAACTGATAAAATTCGATAAACCGAAAACAGTCTCATTTCCGAATGAAAAGTTGGTTAAATGGATAATTAATTGGATTAATTTAATTGCAAATATATGCCTCAAATATACAAGCACTCTAGATGGGTTTTCAAACTTGTTTACTAGAAATCATTCAGCAAAGTTTCAAGCTCAAAATACTCCAGAACATCTGCATTATCTATAACGTAATTAAATTTTCCGATACCTGACGGGCGCAAAAAGTTTGCCGTCTGAAAACTTTAAAAATACATTTCACTTTCTACGAAAACAGGAAGCATTAAAAATTCAACAACAATAATAACTCCCTACACGATTCTCCACAAACTGTTGTGCAGGTGGAAAGAAATATGGTATCGTAAACTTGTTAAGTGTTGTTACAAAGTGAGCTGTCGTTTTGAGCAATATGGGCTGGGCATGTGTTGAACTAAGTATTCCTAAAATAAGAAAATTAGTTTTTCAGTCGTTGTTTTGCAAAGGCGGTTTTTCTTCTAATACACATGAAATTTTTTAGGATCAGTACTGTTTTATGGCATTTTACCTTCTTACTAACGGAAATTAAGAATAATGATTTCTTGAAAAAATTTGTCTATATTAGCTTATTTAAGTCGTTCATTTTTGACTTCGGCTTCGGCACGAGAAAGAACCGGCCCCTGCTTTTTGAAATTAACAGTTTTTTGCATGTTCACTTTAAAGGCAAATGGCGCAGTATTACTGCAAACTGTAAAAATCAATAAAATGAAAATTTATATCTTAATCAAGTTATATCCAGCGAGTGTCATAATTAGCTGAACAACATTTTGCAGAAGCTTAAACGACAACAAATAGATGTTAGATGTTACAACCTTTAAGAGACTAAAGTACTAAAATACGTCATGACAAACTTAGTTAGGAAATAAAAATTTATGAATACATTTGAAGCGAATCGATTTCATTTAGATGTTGAACAA
>NW_026017110.1:20371326-20372390 GCF_020466585.1 Dendroctonus ponderosae | reverse complement strand
GAAATTTGGCAATTGGCCATGTGAAAAGTCGACGGGGTAAGTGAAAGTCAAATGTTAACGGCATTTGATCAGTAATGACCCAAAAAGAGCAGGTATTAAATCAATTCGAATACAATTTTTTTAAGTTTTTATTAAGAGTAATGTTCCAGAAACAATAAACGTATATTAAAATAGCGCGAATCATTAATCAAATTATTCGTTTTGTAATTATTTCTATGTCAGATTGCACTATATTAAAAATTGAATGCATAGATACAAGTTGAAGACTAATATCACCCTGTAAATCAGTTCACCCGGTGTTTTTATTGGGAACATGCTTTACTCTTGCCTAAAAAATCATCATCCCGATCTATACGAAAAATATATACCTACTTTAGATAACATATTTTATAAGTCGAATTATTTTGTGCTTCTTAGTTTACCAGATTATCATCAAATATATAATTTTCCTTTAAAAAGACTGATAATTCGAAATCATATATGATATTTGTAAGATATCAGCAGAACACAATAACAAGCTAACGGTCGTATGAGTTAACTGACCGCCTATCCCCATAAACTGATGAGCCAGCAGATCATATGTCCCTTTGGAGACAATAACTACCAAGGAGATGTGCGGAGGCCAGTCAGTCAGAAGTAGGCAGTCAACGAGTAATTTTATGAACTTTTGTAATCTAACGAAATAAAATTGTTTTTTAAAAAGGGCTCTCGCCGGTCTCATTAGTTAATTCGTGTTAACGACCGGCAATAATCGATTGTTACTACCTGAAAGTGTGCCAAATGTCCCTTCAATTTGACTACTGACATTATCAATGTGCCATTTCTAACACATTTACTTTCAACTTCCAATAAGTGTAATTTCATCATGCTCTCTAAATCACTACGTGCAATGCGACTAAGAAACTTGAAAAAAATCACCTTCAACATAAGACCGGCGAATAAAACGCAAAAGCCGGAAATACTGGACGTAGATAGCATTCAGAAACTTCCAAAACCGCCAAATGATATTCTGGAAAATCCCCGTTTTCAAGAACATGCCAGAAGAGAGGAGAAACGGACTCGAA
>NW_026017110.1:20328820-20371276 GCF_020466585.1 Dendroctonus ponderosae | reverse complement strand
AGAAGAGAACTTTTTTGGTATCAAAAATTTTCGCAATTTGAAGCAAAGATCGTAATTTTTCTTTTTGAATGCTTAAATATTTCAATATGCTAGCAATTAAACATGGAATCATTTCAAAATAATGCTTAATAACTAAGTTGAAATTCGATCTTCAACTGTTAATAACTTCTAGACATTTTCAGACAAATTTTTTTTTATGTTTTTCTCGTACTCCCCAAGGGAGCCTCTATCCTTATTATCTATCTATATCTATATATTACCCTCTATCCTTATCCCTTAAAAGAAATGGCGCCAATTTTGAATCACCCTGTATTAACTTTATGCATTCCATGGACGGATCGCCGATAGGCTTTGCGAGCTATGATTTAAATGGTCCTCGAAACAGCTATAGATATTCAATAAGAACGAACATGTTCAATTTAAAAGTTCGAAAAGTCCATTAAGCAAACACACATATTTACTAAGCAGCGTCATTTGAGGCAAACCCTCAACCCCACAATAAATAAAATTTCCAACCCCCATTTAGAAAATTATACTGGCGGGTCGCTAGCGGGGTTTTTCGTAAATTTTCAAGCGTATTTCAGTCGAATTCTATACAGTTTCCCCTTGGTGCGTCGCGGCCTCAATTTTATTAAAGAAGTATAAAATGTTATATGTGACAATAAACATGCACGTAAACCACATTCAAAATTAATCCAGGAGAACGGGATTACCGGCGAAGGTTTTAAAAGTAAAAGGCCGCAAAATGTTTGAAAGGAAGACGGGAATAAAGGGATGTTTACCGGCTTCGATGGAAAATGTATTTCGTACAAAGGAAAATTTGAAGCATATGTAAAAGGTCTTGATTTCTACTTTGCTTCTCAATTTTGTTTGCCCTTCATATACCGGAAAACAGTATGTTTATTTTCTATAATTTTATATAAAAAAATTCAGAAATATAAAAAACGCATAAAAAAATTGTGAAAATTCCTTGAACCACGCCAACAGTTGGTAATTAACGGAGAGATTTTCAATAAAGAAAATTATTTGAGATTGATGCTTTCAATTATTATCTTGCTCTTAGGGAACCAAGTAGTTAATTTTATTTAACGAATAATCAACTCTTGAGAAAATGGTGCATGAATCTTAATTTTCTTTAGGTTACATAATTTACAAGCCTATAATATTGATTGGCCAAATTAGTACAATCAACTCCTGGCGAAAATGTTTTTATTGCCGAGCTGCATCAACAGTTTTTGTCGAATGTCCTAAAGAACAAAAAATATTTATCCCTTTAAATTGCAAGTTTTATTTGATAAATCCTCGTACACACATAGATAAAAGGCCTGTTATTTTACTACCCTAATGACTACTGCGGGAGTATGAGCCGATGATATTTAGAGTTATTAAATCTGTATAATTAAAGCTGCTTTATGAGGATGGTAGCTCAACTAAATTTCGAAAAAGGGCTTTTGTCTCCTAGGACAATAAAACTGAACGTCCAATTTCGAAATGCCGGTACCTACTCGTAAATTTGAATACATTTTTAGCGTTTATGAGAATTAATTTAAAACACTTTCAACTAATCTACTATGTAATTAGCCCCAAGAATTGATGCAATTAATAGTTCTAAATTTTTTTTTATACCGATTGTCAATAATAAGGTAAACCGATTTTATCTACTTCTACTCATACCTTTAGTAGAAGACTTCTACTCTTATCTAGATATTCTGTAAAAAAATATATTTTGTGTCTCTGATAAACAGGAACTGTTCCCAAAGATAAACACACTACCGCATTACATTAACTTAAATAAATACTTCTCAGAAACTAGTCTATATTAAAAATTGTTTTAAACACGGCATTAAAGATTTTTTAACGCCATCTAAAAACGAAATTAACACATGATTCTTTATTTGTTACTTCCACATATTACAATATTCTTAAAATATTGAATAAGTGCCTGTCCTTTCTGTCTGCATATTATTCGATATTTTTTGAACCATTAACAAGAAATCTCGATTTTTCAAACTACTGCTTTAAGTGATGTATTCGTCCTCCTAGACAATTAGCGATTCGGATCATATAGAAATATTTAATAAAAAAACGCCTATTTGTTCCAAACAAAGGAATACATATATTTTTTTGATGTTTAATTGATTGCAGTGGAAGACTACTTTAATATAATTAAATGGTTATTTACACATAATTATGATATTGAAATTAGGACGACTACTTAATATTGTAAATACCTCACTCCGCGGCAATAAAATTTACAACTTAACTTAAATGCATAGATATTTTCAAAACTGTGTAACTCTTACTGAAAATGATCAAAAACGAAATAAATCGTACTTTATTTTAATAAATAAATTCTGCAAGTTAGTTAAGTAGAAGAAGTTTTACAGTAGAATATCTAAGTATCTTCCAGAGTTATATTTTCAGCATTTCCGATCATTTCAGGTCGATCCAAAAAGACACACTCAACTTGTACGATCCCCGTCAAATGTCAGAAATGATTATTGTTCTCGTCCACCAGAGACCCATTCGGAGTCGACATTTATCTTTTACGGGAAATTTGGCAATTGGCCATGTGAAAAGTCGACGGGGTAAGTGAAAGTCAAATGTTAACGGCATTTGATCAGTAATGACCCAAAAAGAGCAGGTACTAAATTAATTCGAACATAAATTTTTAAAAGTTTTATCAAGAGTAGTGTACCAGAAACAATAAACGTATATTAAAATAGCGCGAATCATTAATCAAAGTATTCGTTTTTTAATTATTTCTATGTCAGATTGCACTATATTAAAAATTAAATGCATAGATACAAATTGAAGACCAATATCACCCTGTAAATCAGTTCACCCGGTGTTTTTATTGGGAACATACTTTACTCTTGCCTAAAAAATCATCATCACGGTCTATACGAAAAATATATACCTGCTTTAGATAACATATTTTATAAGTCGAATTATTCTGTGCTTCTTAGTTTACCAGACCATCATCAAATATATAATTTTTCTTTAAAAAAGACTGACAATTTGAAATCATATATGAGATTTCTAAGATATCAGCAGAACACAATAAGCTAACGGTCGTATGTCATAATGTAAAAAGACTTTGCATATACTGTGTTAATAAAAATTGACTAAAACTAATAATTATTGACAAACACTTCTTTCAATTCTGAAAAACAAAATGCATATTAGGACAGAGTATAAAACGTTTGCTATTTTGGAAACTTTTTAAATTGCGTTAGGATTTCAAAAGTTGCATAAATAGTGATAATAAATGGATTCGATAATATCGGATTAAAACGTTTCTCTCTTGCTGGAAAACACTACAAAAATGGCCTGAAAAATGTAGTAAATTAGATTTAACATTTTAGCGGTCGATCTGGATAGACAGTAGTATTCATACGCACACTTTTTAATTACTCTGATATGGTTAATAGGTGTGTGGCTAAATTCAGGCAATCGTTTCTTTAAGAAATTTAAATGGGTGAACATAAGCTAGATGAATTACCTACTGCTTATTTTGTTTATGAATAATAATGGAAAAGTTAGGGGCGACCGCTCAAAATCAACTGACAAAAAAATTTATCAACTTTCTCAATAGTTTTGTAAGAACTGATGCATCTAACATGCTTATTTTCATCAATGTTTGAAATTGCAGCTTTCTCTGTACACGCACTTTTATTTTTTTGCTAGGTTAAGTTGTTATGTCTGCATTTGTACTTTGCTTCCCTCTTCTACCCGACTTTCCCCTACTTTTTGTATTTAAATAAAATACTGCGATAATAAGTTGAAATGCAAACTATTGCAAAAAATCTTCAATTAAAGTGAATTCACTGCGAATCGAAGTCTTCCAAACAACGAGCGTTAATTTTTAATTTGAAGATGCATTTTTTATGGTTTGTGCAGAAAATAAACGGGACCACATTGGCGAGGAACAATATTGGGGCGATGGTTAATTGCGATCTGCTGTGACAGGTCTATATGTAGTAAAAGGGAACAGGGAGTCAGTCGTAAAGTGTTTATTTCGGTAGTAAACGATGTCAGTGGGATTGTATAACACTTGGGATCCAGCACCTGATGCTGGACCATAAAGCGTGTATGGCAAAAAAGATTCTGACTTATGCATGGTCTCTTAGATTTAATGGAGCTCGTAAAAACCGTGTTATTAAGCCCGAGTCGATAAAAACATGTGATGTCAACTATGGGTGGCTTCAAATTAGTTTCACAGTCTATGGATGCGGTTGAATTGTATTGTATAATCCTAAGTTCTAGGTGAAGATTAGCTGTTCTAGCTGAAGATTCTTATCTCCCGATTGGAAACATATTGGCTTTTAATTTTAATTATCCCAATCTTCCCGATTCTCCCACAAAAAGGCATCAGTCCTGACTTACTAAACATTGGCGCTAATGATGTTATCATATAAATTAGAGATCATCTATAATCTAAAAATTAGAATTGGAAGCTCCCGGTAGTATTAAAAATTTTAAATACTTTGTGTTTTTGTTCTTGAATTTGAACGAAAAAGATAATAAACAAATATAAACAACCACATTTTTGTAAAAAACTAAAAAAACGAACTAAACTTCTGTTAAAAAAGTATTTAAGTAAATTAAAAAAACTTGTAAATATTGAAAAAAATTAGGTTCCACCGAGATTTGAACTCGGATCGCTGGATTCAAAGTCCAGAGTGCTAACCATTACACCATGGAACCGACATAAAGAAATTGCTGGTAAAGTCGGTAATCAACAAATGGTAATTTTCTCATAAAAATTACCAAAGAATTGTAAAATATGTTCTTTATTTTGACAAATTACTCATTTATTAGCCATTAATGTTGTCGTTTGACTGACTGAATACAACAAATGACAGCGTTCACTAAAAAAATTTCACGAGTTGCATTGCATATTTTTAGAATGAACAGCTGAATCTTCATCTTCCAAAAAATGTGATTGAGCAACAGCAATAAGCCATAAAACATGATACAAATTTTAGAATATCAAATCGGTGAATATGAGGCCATGGTGCCTGATGAAGGAAATCTCCCTTTTCAGCGAAAACACTCTTCACCTCAATTGGATTTATGAGTAAAAAGTTGTTGCATCATCGGAACTCAAGGATCGAATTTCACAACAATGCAGGAGAATTTTTCTTTACATTTTGGTAAATGTAGCCGAGTTAGGAACAGTTAGGAAAAGTTAAATTATAAGTTGTTTTGGTGTATGGAGAGTTTATCAGTTACTGGAAACAAGATCGCGTAAATTCATTTTTATAAACATGAGTTGCGCTATTCCAAGAAAACAGAACTTTTGGTAGTGGAGTAACTAATTAGAACTACATTTCAAGTGATACATCAACAGTAGGGAAATTGTTTAGATAAATCGCAAAGAACTTCGAAAAAAGAAGAAAAAGCAATTGTGCTTAAAAGAAACTGTTTAGAAGAGAAACTAGAAAGAAAAACCCTGTAGAATATTAAAAGCAGGTAAAATAGCTGTTTTTAAGACAGAATAGAAAGGAAGGAATCAGGAACAACAAGTTAATCGCTGCTAATATTAAAAATTCTTGATCACAATCATCAGTTCGTTGTCTACATGTAAAGATTGTATTTTCGTCCGTACTTCAGCAAATTGACTGCAAAATTTGATAATTTCCTGAAAAATAGCCAAGAAAAAAATTCAATCAAAATCAAAAAAATCGTCTAATCAGCTAAGCTCATTTGTGCATGTTTTCTCATTTTATTTCAAACTTGATTTTTTGTGTTCACTTGAGAGATGAACTACTTAGGAAGTCTGGCAGACCAAACACAGGTCGATTTTTAAGGACCTTCTTTAACTCGCAGTTATAATATTGCGCTCCACCTAAACCTGGTTCAAAAATACCGTCATTAGAAATGTACTTGAATTTATTTACATTATAATAAAGCTAATAAACATGACTCATACATTTTTAACCAAATATTTGAAGAAAAGATGGCGCGATCGTGTTATTGTAGCCGTTTGATTCTGCATACTCCTTCTGTTCTGTGCCATTATTATTAACTCTTTTATAGGCAAAATCATTGGTTTTTCCTTGACTGTCGTCTTCAGCAACTTCCTTTGTATTTGGTAAATTTGCCCCACTGGCGTTGCCTTTGTGGCCTTTGTCGCCTGTTATTTCCTGTTTTTCTCCAACTGCCAATGGGTTCTCTACATTTTCACTACTCACAGTCGTACTGTTGATGCAATCTAGCATTTCGTTGTCTTTAATCTGTTTTTCCTTCATATCCAGAACATCTGTGTTTTCATAAATCCAATCCAGTGCATTTTCAATACTAGCATAAACTTGCAGCAAGTTACAGCTTGCACTAGTCACTTGACAAGCTGCAGGTGTTAAGAGAGTTCTTCCGAGCCCTATAAGATAACCATCTGCCACTAAAGGAAGATGAATAAATACTTTGCTGAAATCAGCCGGGACGTTTTGTTGCCTGACACATATTTCCTCACTTTCTATAAAACTGGGCCCGAAAAATAGTTTACATTTTGTCTGGCTGCGTAGTTGAACGGAAGCAAATGCTGGAAACCCCTTGTTGCTGGTAATTTTGAAAGCAGTGGAATTTGCCAATAAACCGGCGCTTAGAGGAAACAGGTTTTTTGGGGGTAAATTTATAATCTGTACTGTTGGTGTAATGGAAGCATTTCTATCCAGCTTGAGTAGTCCAATATCATAAATGTACTGCCCAGTTGCCTTCACTTTGCCATAATCTTCATGAATGAAGATCTTGTTCGAGGAAGAAATTACTTGAACTTTTTCGTCAAAGACTTCTGCCACTTTCTTTGGATGAGTGGACAGTCCCAGGTATACTACGAAGTGAACACTTCTAGAAACAAAAATGGTCCTTGATGGAAATATATCGACATTTTGTAATTATTGATGTACATATCGTCCCCAACAAAATAGTTGTTTGTGTCTCTTTGGTTAAAGACCTTTTTGATCTAAACTGATGTCTGACTATTGAAAAGAAAATTCACAATACTTCTAAAGTAATAATTAATTTACAAAAATGTTTCTTGCAAAACAAAACAAAATAATTGATTGTTAAGGTTTTGGTTTTTCCTGGAATTTCCTAATCAGCTATTATGGAAATTATTTTATTTGACGAAAGTAACATTTCTACATTCATTGCACTAGATTTTATACGTTTAGCTGGTTGCAAAATATAATAAAAAGCGTCCATTTTTGCGTTGTCCAGTTCAGATAATTTTTTGGAAACACCCTTGGAACAGACTTTGTATAAAACTGCGTTTAACATTTTGGTAGAATTAAAAAATTACCAATAGTAAAACACTTACTGTTTAATGCCATTTGCCATTGTAACTACATAGCTAGGACTTATCAGAGCTCCCACTGTATACCACCCTTTGTTATTATTAAAAATTAAAGCTTGGAAAGGTAAAACATTGGCATTTGTTGGCCTATAATCACTCAGTTCCTAAAATTCGATCAATATTCAAAGTGTTAACATCAACGACAAAAAATGTTCTTACCTTTTGACAACTTATAGCCAATAAATTTAAAAAGCATAAAATGAAAATCATCTTTGAGTTAATACTCAATGATATGGTGAAATGTGACTGGTAGGTGGTTTAAACTTATTTGGAATTTTAAGTTGACTTAAAAATGTATTAGAAATCATAGTTTATGGCCTATTTTATTTCTATCCATTAGCTGGACCAAAATTTCATACGTAAAGTGGAGTCGTAAAAATATTAATGCTCAAAAATTAACCAGATATATTGCCTAGTAAAGTTTTAACTGCTTGGTAAAACTTTTTATTGCTTTCTCCCTGTAAACCAAAAAGTAACTATTAGAATTATCCTGCTTTTGGAGATGAATAGATAATATTCCATATCAATTTTATTCTTAGTGGTCTGGAAGTTTTTAACAATCAGTATTAAGTGATTTTTTGTTGTAGAGTAGATTTCAATTATATTGCAAATTCAATTCCAAATCTGAAAATTATTATGAATTTCGAAATACTTTTGTTTGTAGGCAAATTACTTTTTTCACAGAATTTATCAATACTTTCAGTTGTTGTTAATCGATATTCTAAATATATATTGCCTACCAGGATTTGATATTTCATACAGTTTTTAAGTAACAAATTGCTTGCATTTTAAGGCTGAATATTTAAGTTAAGAAGCCACGGACTCTTGGTTTCATGAGAGCCGTCAAGAGTTTCTGATATATGGAAGTACTTCCAGTTGATTTGTGCATCTCTTCTGCAGAAATCAGTTTTTTGTAAATTTGGAAGGAACAGGATTCAAGAGGCGCATGGAAATTTAATATGCATGTACCGGTTTTCTTTTGAGCGACATCTAAAGACAATGTATTGTTTGAAAAAACGGGGATAAAATTTTGTAAATATGACAACAAAAAATAAGTGCTCCTGACGAGTTTAACTCGACCGTCCGATCATTTATTTGCTTTTGCCTAGTTGTTCGTAAAGAACTGATTTTTTCCTATGCAAAAAAACAATCCTTGGTGATCTTTATCACTAGCTGTCCAAAATGTTTCTGCAAAAAGCTTCCACTTGAGGCCCCATAAAATATTGAGGCACCGGCTAGACTTTATTCGATAGCAACTTATTACCATTCTCTCCACAATAAAAGAGAAGACTAATTCAAGTTAGGTATAGATTTGCACAACTGATATCAAATTACACTACTACTGTTTATTCAGAAAAATAAGCAACTAGAAGAATCGATGAATATCCGAATCTCAGCAGAGTTTGTACTAATAAATCCTTGTTTCCTTTATTTTGCCTACCTCTTCCGGTGTTTCCTTCAGATGTTGTTCGAGTCAAATTTAATGCAGATATTGACGCTCGAGGTGGTAACATTATATTACCGTAATACCTGTCGAGTACCCTTTCACATGTCTTTCATTTATCAGAGCATAGCGTCGGAATCGGGTATGTTTTATAGGGGACTTAACGCAACTGTCTTCAGTGGACTTAAATATCGGTCTTTTCACTTGTTAGCGTATTTTTTGTTAATTTAGAGACATTTAAGTCATCTTTCGTATTGGAACGGGAGCTTTGCTTCAGTTGTCGAACTAAGAAGTTTCAAAAGCTCTAATGTGTACACCTTTTATTTATTAAAAATTACTTTTTCATAACAGATTGAGACGTTTTGACGAGTATTTAATCAGTACATTGGTCATCGTCTAACAAACACCTAGTTTTCACTACTTGTCTGTAGTACGCTGCTGAATCCTTCGCGGTTCTTGGCCTATCAGGATCGGTAAAGTTCACTTGGTACAAACCTAATTGAATACTAAAAATATTTTTTTATTATTTGCTGTATGAATTAACGCATTATGATTACTCACTTGTATCCATATTGCCATTCAAAGTCATCAGTAAGAGCCCAAGCCATGTAACCGGTCAAGTTGACATCGTCTTCATATATAGCATCTTGCAAGTTACTGAGGTAGAGCTAAAATGAGGTAGTAAGTGTAGTTATTCAGCACTAAGTCCGTTAGGGCTTTAGGGCTAAAAACCTTATTTTGAATTGGAGAATGAGATCGTTCTGCTTATGGCTCCAAGATAGACTGCATCGGAAATTGTGCTATTGGCTTAACTAAATCTTAAGCGAATGACAATATTTTTTTTTCTGTCTACATTTGTTATGAAGTTACTCGCCTTCGAACCAGGCGAATAAAAATATTTTATAATTCAAAATTAGACCGTATTTTATTCGTTCCTTTACAGCCTTGAATGTTTTGGTCGTGAGTTTACGGTCGAAATAAAGTTTGCTAATTCTACTTCTAAGCAAAATATCAGTTTTCTTTTAATATTGGGTACTAGGTTGATTCAAAAGGACAAATATTCTTTGATATACATATATGGATTTTTTCCGATTCATTTTGCAAAAACTGTTTGGTTCGACTGACTGTAAAAAAGCTCAGGTTGTAGCACAAGTAGCATATTTGTTAGATTTACTGATTTTTCATTGATTTATTTAGTATCTAAACACCAGCATTATTAACAAAACGTTACTGTTTATTCATTCAACACTATAATGAAGTTGATTTGGAAAAAGAATCGAGAACTTTTCGAGTTTATCTTGTTTCTAATGAAACTCTTGAATATTTTTAAAGCGATATGGAAATAATGTTCTACATAAATTTCGATGAGCAAAGTATGTCTAATAATTATTTAGAAGAGACTTAGGGAATGATGAAAAGGGCCTTTAAGGACTACTCGCCGGACCCATTCGGGTCCCCTCCCACAGTACCACAAAATATCCCCCCTAAGGGGGTATGTTCTGTGCACAGTACTACTACTACTAGAAGACACTTTGAAAGGGATATATTGAAGATACAAAAAATAAGTGGAATGGATGTCTGGCATGTTTGTTAAATTATTTTACTTCTATCAATCTTCGAGAAATTTGAAATGACACGCATTTAATTTCATGTACTCTCTACAATGAAAAACAAATACTAAAACTCCATGTCAAAACCTCACTGTAGAACTTTCCTGGACAAAAAGCTGAACAAGCAATGTTTTGTTAGATCAAAAGTCATAGCTATAATCTTCCTTGAACTTCTAGTGAGACTCACAACGTACAACAACCCAATTGTAAAAATTACCTTATGGTATCGGCCTCTGGTTTCCAAGTCATGAATCACTGTTCCATCGTCGTGGTATCCATTTTCAGTGACAATGATTTCTGGATGATCGTACGTGTCACTAATCCATTTTACAAGTTTTCTGGCTCCCCATGGAACAACCTAATCAAAAAAGCTTGCTTAGCCGACTTTTTCTTTTGTCAAAAAACCTGGATTTGTTCCCAACTGAAGTTTTGATACCATTGATTGGGCAAATTACCTTAAACCAACTAGTAATAGTTGGTTCCCAATCATCTGGTTGATATACTTCAACACCAAGATCTAATTCTCTTGACGGACTTTCGCGGACAATGCCTGGTTCTTCAATAGCCTGAAAATGTGGATTTTCTCACCTGAATTCTTTAAAACTAGTTTTGTTGCACTCACTCTGACTAATGAAGATGTGTATATGTTGACGCACATGAAGTCAGCTGTGCCAGCAATAATTTCCTTTTCTTCTTCTGTGAAGCTAGGCAAACGGGATGAGGCGAATCCCTCCAGCTCTGAACGATAAGCGATTCTTTCTTTCATGACTTCTGGGTAGTCTCCAAAGTTGATTGGATGCCCAAACCATCCATACTGCAAAAACCGAAAGAGCATTTTTAATTTTCTTCCAAAAATGTTTGTAGAAAACTCACAGTGAAAAGCATGTTCCTTTCTGCTGCTTCTATATCTTCAGCGCTTTCCGAAGCTGGGCCAAACCAGTTGCTGTCAATTACCATGGTTACTCTTCCTGTAAAATTAAAACGTTTTAAGCTCTCGTTGAAACACAGTCGTTCAACAAAATTACCTCCTTGTGATTCTTTGAACTCTCTCTCGTACAGTCTGTATGCTTTTCCATGAGCAATAATCAAGTTATGGGCGCAAATATAATCCTTCACTCCAGGACTTTCGATATTTGGAGCCAAAGCGCCAGTTCCGTATCTGAAGCAAAATACTCCAATTACTTTGTTTTTCCGAGAAAAACCATTATCAATCTTACCCATGCTCGCAAGTTTGCTTCGGTTCATTGAAAGTGATCCATTCGGTGACTTGATCTCCAAAGTTCTCAAACAGAAATCGAGCGTAATCCACAAACCATTCTTGGATATCTGAATTAGTGAAACCTCCCAAATCTTCGAGGTACGTTGGCAAGTCCCAATGATGCATGGTCACCAAGGGTTCGATGTTGTTTTCCCTTAAAGCCCCAATCAACTTTCTGTAATACTCAATGCCACTAGGATTGGGCGAGTCGACCAAACCAGTGGGTAGAACCCTGGACCATGCAATGGAGAACCTGTAGGTGCTTACTCCCATTCCAACCAATAGGTCTACATCCTCCTGCCATTTGTTGTAGGAATCGCAGGCAACATCTCCGGTTTGGTAGGAGTTCTTTTCAGGGTGCAGATGTGTGGATCTGTCCCATATATTTTCGCCTTTACCATCTGCATCCCATCCTCCTTCAATCTGGTAAGCTGCTGATGCCGTACCGAATTTGAAATTTCTGGGGAATCGCCTTGAACTTACTACGTCTTCGGATAAAGCACTGTAAAAAGCTCAAAGGGTGAAAATATGTACTGCTAAAGTAATAATTTTAAGTGCTCCTTACCTGGATGCCAACAAACTACACAGTAGTAATAATTTCATGTTGACAACGAAACCAATCAAGCCACACTAATTTGAAATGTAAAATTCCAGGACTTTATAAGTGTCTTTATCTACCAAATTGAAAGTAGTTCGTTTAATCAAAAATTACGCTACGAGAGTGGATTTCCTTGATACTTCATTTTAGTTCTTTGCAAACAAACAACTTTGTAAAACACAAACAATATAGTTCTTATATTTGTTTGCTCAAATTTAAATGCCGAATGATAAGATTGGTTTAATAAGTGTTTTTTTATTTGCACTTGTGTTGTAGTGTAGGGCGTAAGTTTACTGATACTATGGATGGTTGATTGAAAGAGTATATATATTATTTCAATCAACGCTGATACGTTTCACATTTCGGCGATTTTCAGTGTAGTTAAGCACAAGCTTTCTTGATTTTTGCCGAGTCGCCTGTTCAATTATCGTTCACTTGCGTGAGGCTGTCGCTCCATCGTTTCCTGGGGCACTCAACGTCTCTTCGTCCCAATGGAGACTTTGGAGTCGCGAGCGATTCTCACAAGTCCATCCTGCTTATGTGCTCATTCCATTCCTTTTGAAAAGGGTAGGACTCAGAGAGTCTCTCTGCCGAATACCGCTACCCGCTGGTATTGGTTCTGTGAGGTCTCCTTCTATTTGTGCTCGTATTTTATTGTTTGTATATATGTTATGTTCTCTATGGTTTTAATAAGATTGTGTGGGATTTGCCTGTTGTAAAGGAGATGCAGGACGTCTTTCAGCTGGACACGGTCAAATACTCTAGTTAGATCAACAAAACATATAAACGTTATAATATAACAATTTAATCGACTCTCGACTATTTGTCTTAATACGAACACGGTGTCTGTGCAAGATCTTCCCGATCTGAATCCCTGTTGTTCGTCCGCCAACGATGTAAGATTGTGGCAACTTTTGGAGTATTCAGATTTAAATGTAATTGAGGATCTCCGATTTGTGAAGTGCAACATTTATTACTTTGTCCCAGTTCAGTGCACACTAATTTTTAATGTTACTATTATGGGTCTTTGAGCACAAGTAATCTGAAAATATAAACCCATAAAAATCCAGTACACTCGGGAAAATTTATAAGACGGCTCAGAGCATGCTTACTAAGTTCATTAATAAGCCGATAAAGTGTAAATAAACAATATCTCTTTGCTTTGCCCGTGCGACTACTTTTACACAACAAGCAAAACTTAATAATATTAATTGAATTATAAAATTAAAATAATGGCCGCATCCGGACTGGAAAATTGGAAACCCTTAACTCCATGTTCAAACACTTTTAGTCCTTTGAGAGGTTGTCGTAATTTAATTTTATCGCATTTTATTCATTCCAAGTGTTTTATGAAAACACTTTGCATAAATATCAATTAAATTCCAGGTATTGTCTTGTTCTTCATCCAGTTTTTTTACAGTTTCTCGAATATTTGTGCTTCCACCAATAAACATTTTTTACTTAATTATAGAATTTTTCAATACATACATCGCTGTACTTTTCGCATGCGCTTCGAACAAACTGTTCTAATTTTTGGCAAGAAAGACGAAGAAAACGAACGTGATACTTTCACTGTTTTGACTGAAAATGGTCCTACACACGCACATTCGCAGACAACGTTAGGAATTTAGTAATTATCGGGAGAAAATTTATAGATAAAAAGAACAAATATCGAAAAGTGAGAAATTATTCGAAAGTGCCTGAGGAAGGACGAAGGATTTTTTTAAATTTTTTTGGAACATCTTTCGTCCTTCCTCAGGCACTTTCGAATAATTTCTCGCGTTTCGCTATTGTTCTTTCTATCTCTAAATTTTCTCCCGATAATAACTAAATTCCTAATGTTGTCTGCGTCAGTTATTTAAGACTCTTGAGTGATTTTAGCACGTATTTTTCATTTTTCTGGTGATGTAAGTACAGTCGACTTTACCTATAACGTAATACTTTACGTGCATACTTTACCTGTAAGAGCTGAATAAATAAACATGCGATGATGCAAAGACCATGATTAGACGTCATTAATAGAGGAGATATTTTACAATAATTGCACTTGATCAACAGTGTTTATTGTACTTGGCTGGGGCAAATATTTGAAGAAAATTTGCATCTTCCAATAAATTCAACACATTCCTGATCAGCTAATAAACAGCGTGTTATAACTATGTGCTTGTAGTCCTCGGCTGAGCCTTTGTGGACTCTGCGGAAAATGTGCCAAATTTGAAATATGGTGGACATTTTCTGTTGCTCACCACGTATTCTTTCCCGACGCACCTAAAATAAAGCGTTATATATGTATAACGTGTATTTAAACACTTTTATTTGTGCACCAGGCTAGCTTATATACTTGGTTCAATCTAGCTGTATTAATATCTAGTTTTATGATTCACATTCTTTCATACATCAAACAAAAAAACAAATATAATTTTGTTTGCAAATTGTATCGATATTTCATTGTGGAAAGCAACTTTTTATGTAAAATAATGTAAATTCTGCTCACAGAAAATGTCCTTGTCAGTTGAGATTACTTTTATGGGCCGATGATTCAGTCTTTAAGATAAGGAGAAAGATAAGTTGTTTACCAATTGAGATCATTTGGAAAAGTTCCGGTAACAATGCGTAAGTATTTTCAAGTTTTTAAATTTGGTGCCAAAACACTTGAACATGAAATAACTTGGGGTTCTTCGACATTTGAGCATCAAGTATTTAAAAAACTATTTGTATTACAGCAGAATAATGTCATAAATTATATACGGTCGAGGCCTGATAATACTTTTTTGGGTATTTTCTCTCAACATTTTCGGTAGTTTTAAAGACATACTTTACTACTTAAGCCGGGTCCCGATGTGTAACCGAACCCCGTAAAAACGTTTAGAGCACATTCAAACGGTTGATCAAAATCTGAGAAACATACAAAATTTCGGCAATTTAACTTAAAATCAATACCTTAAAACGGATATAAAGAATAATATCTCTTCTTCTAACTTCACTCACACTACGGTTTATATTATCTTTCGAAGTACTTGTATATTTTGTATACGTAATACGTACGTAGTCCGTATAAGTAATACAACATTTAAAAACTAACCCACAGGGGAAAATCTAAGTCTTCAAATAAATAAAATTCGTTAGAATAAGATTGTGAATTTACTGATACTGATTCGTCTTCTCAAGCTTTCTCGTTCTGAAGTTTCAAATTTATCACAACAAACAAAGTTCGGAAGTTTACCTTCATTTTAATAATGAAACAAACGATTCAAAATTTACCAGAACGATTTGCCGGAATATCAACATACATTTCAGATGCATACTTTTAAATTAAGCAATTTTTTCAACCGCTTTATGTCTTACAAATAAATTATAACTGTACCAAAGCATCGATAAAAGTTTCTAAATCATTTGACAATACATATTTTATATATTTCTAATGTTTTAAATCTTAATATAAAATACGATTTCATATATTAAAAGTCAACAAAAAGTATTTGTGCTATAGTAAGTTTTCGTGACTACGTGCTGACCAGGAATTGTCACCATTAAATACCTACATATTTTCCAATTTTAAAAATCGTAAAGTAAAAAAAAAGTTTGTCATAAAAATTAAATAAAGTTTAAATGGGTTTCAGAAACAGTAAGCAGTACATATTTTGTTTCATCATTTAAATGTGATAACATTTTTGCACTTGATAAGATTATACCTAACTACTACTAAATGAGAAGTCAACCGTTCAGTTTCTGTTTTCATCAGTAGGGAACTACATATTTATATTGCTTTAAGATCATCTTTTTATCATTGTGAGCATAAAATAATAATTACCATTATTCGAAACTTTCTCCGCGTTTTCGTGAAAAACTGCCATTAAAGTTAATATTGCTTATTCTAGACGAGTTCAAGCTAGACGCATAAACCAACTCTTTCCGATCATACTATAATTTTGCAATGCTTTCTCCTGCACCTATAGGCAAAATTTACATATAGAAAGGATTTTCTCGAAAATTACTTTCCGAAATCTGTCTGGATATTGCAGCACAAAAGCTGGCTTTTCTGATAACCCGTGGAGTTTATCGTTGATCAGTTTAATACTTTTTGAAACGAAATAATTCGATATTCAAATACACATATAAATCAAACGTGAAAGTGTATTTCACATATTGAAAAATGATTCACAATTATAATAAAATATGTAGTGTCCGTGAGTAATTACGACACACAATATACAGACAGCGACATATTCAAGAATGAACAGGAACACAACAAGAGTCAGAAAGAATTGGAAAAATATGTACCGAACGTAAATTAAAAGTTTTCTGTGTCAGAATAATTCGTACCTAGAATGAAATATTTTGCGAATGCTTTCAGTGTGGCATACACCAGAGAAAAGGATACAATTTTTGCACGATGATTATCTGAAAAAAATCTGAAAATTTCTACGATATGTGAAAAAAATTACTTTCAGAAATGCCCATGCTACAGCAACAGGCCAGTGACAAGCAATTATCGAATAGATTTTTTTCTTATTTTATGTTCACAATATAGGTTACACCATATATTAGTTAAGTTTTTTTTAACCTGTCAATGATCAAAGAAAGGTATCTATTTTAGATTGACTAAACAGCTCCTTATCCTCTAGAATTAAATGTAGAAAGTCTATTAGAAATTAGAAATTTTTAGAAAATTAGCCACTAAAATTCTTCAATTGCTGAAGCTGTTAATGAATTGTTAATTCAGTTACACCAACAACCATAGAGACAACAGCTTTAAGAGTCATTAGTTCCTTTCAATTTCTGAGTTTCGGCTATGGACTGCTTCTAGGACTTACAGTATTTAATCATATTTGTGACCATACTGTGCATAGATTGTTTTATAAAATATTGTGTTTCTTAAATCGCATTTCCGAAACTATTTTGTAAATTGGTTTTAGCGTTTTACATGCAGTAAAAAAATATCTCCCTCATATTGAAAACATATTTCAATCTTTTGTGGATGGAAGCTAGTTTATTACTTCTGCATGGGAATAACATGCAACGAATAAAAAAGTTTCTTAAAGGATATACGCACACACACATATACAAGTTATGCAATAAGTTGCAAAGTTGCGAAAAACTTTGACATAAAGGGACAGCGTGTCATCTCGGCACACTTGAATAGACATTTTGAAGCTTTTATGCTCGCATACTTTGGCCTCGGAGTTCTCTTTTTAGAAAGTTTTGTAATATTGTGAATTACCAGTTTTATGAGAAAGCGTCAATGGCGGAAAAGGTCTCGTGTGAGGAAATAAGCTTGGGGCTGAATTTTCAAATTGAATGTGAGTTGAAAAGCCCCATTTTCGTCTCTCTAGTTTTTTAAATCTAATAATTAGGTTTCAAACGCAACTTGTTTTGCAGTAAAGGTATGAAGAAGCAAATTTCCTTTTTTTCTAGTTGTGTCTAAAAGATTGAATTCCATATTCTTCTATCCGCGATCGACTTCGAAATTGGATATTTTCTAGGACTTTTACCTCTCTCGGGCAGACCTTAAATAGCTAAATACTTCTGCCACTAGTGCAGCTCTTTATGTCCATGTTTCACGTATTCAGATGGAAACTAAAGTGTCAAAGCACTGACTTCTTAACTAACGCACGTTTGATCAGTGTCTAATAATAATAATGTTGTTTCTTGCTTTTTTTGTTTCACCTGTTAACTTTTAGTAATTTAGGCACAAAGCAGGAGAAATTTGCGTTATTTTMRTGAAGAGCCAGTTATTTTAGTAATAAGTTAATTAAGTTAGTTATTTTAGTTTTAGTAGTCTAAAGTACTAACAATTTATTTACTAGTTTGCAAATATCACTGTTTTAAATGAGAATAATCTTTTTTTTTTCTTCCTGTTTCCTGTAATTTTGATCCTTGTCCACCTTGTAAACATGTTTGCATGTTTTCTATCATATATTTAATATTTATATTTACACACCTAATGCAAAAGTCCAAAACAGTTAAATGTTAACTTCTGAAATTAAATTCAACGTTAGCTATATAGAAAAAAGTTAAATAATCAAAATAAATACAATTGAGTAAGGTGATAAAACATTTAATGATTAATTAATTTGATTAAACAGCTAAATAAAGGCTGAAAAGCAAAAGATATAATACCGGAACTCTCCCCCCTTCAGCAACATCAAAAGTTTCCTTATGCAAACTGTTAAATTAAATGATTATGTGGCATTGTTCTAAAACAATAATCCTTTAAATCTCAACAAATATAGCTTAAAAGATGGTTTCAGGCCGTACAATAAATAATTTACGAGAGGGACGTGTATTTGATTACGGTTTTGTACAATGTACATCAGATTCGGTAGTTTACTATCATTTTCTAAGTTTCCCAGTAGATTCAATTAGTAAACAAAGTGCCCGTTTCGTGGAGTTTGTTTAGGGGGAAAGCGGCCCTAAATATACAGTAAAACGTTCTTCTCAGATTAATATCCCTTGTTCAACAGGAGTACCCTTCTATTATGTACAAGGTTGACTTTTATATTACGTTTAAGTGGCAAATTCAATTACTATGAGATATGGGAAATTTCGGACCGCCGCGCTTAATTTATTAAAGGCTTTTACTTTAGACAAGTTTGTTTCTGGTATGCTATGCAAATGTTACCTTGAAACCGTTCAGGAATTTTAAGGAAGAGATATATTTGCCTTTCCTTACTTTAGAAATGTGATTTTTTCTAATTCTTCATTAACTCTTCAGTTTTTAATATACTTATTTAGCTGTGATGCTTTTACGATACTTCTCAATTGTTTGTTTCTCTAATGGGATTTGAATGAAATTATGTAATTTAATATGCAGTTCTAGTAGGAATATTTGATTTTAAATATGACTTGGTAACAAACAAAAATTGAGAGCATGACCCTACAGGATGAATTACAGCAAGTACAATTTAAAAATTACGGATTAAGGATTTGAAATTAATCAGTAGAAAAATGGTAAAAGCATTTAATTAAATCACTGTAATGACTAATCATTGTGGGCTTTATTTAGCGGCAAGTCCTTAAATTGGTTTACCAGAAAACTTCGAATAAACGTTATCTGGGTGATTTTATTAACAATACTACACATTAAATGATGAACAAATCCCAATAAACTATGAATACAACTAATTCAAATAATCATTAACCCTTTGCTTTGCGTTAATTTTCCGAATTAACAAAGTTACTCATTTAAATAAATATTTTTAATTTTAATTGAGATTAACAAAAATTTAAAAATTAATTTTAAAATTTCAAACAACGCCTAAAAGACATTTTCTTTTGCTATCAAACGACATTTTATAAACATCTGAGAAATATACAGTTTAAAATAGGGCGGCATGGTAGAAACTGCTGAATGGCTACGCTTTTTCATATGGCAATTACACGAAGATTTGAGACCCAATTTTTTTCATTAAAAAAATACCTAAAAGACGGTTTTGTTTGCTAACAAATGACGCTTAAAAAGCACATTTTCGCCAACAAACAGCAGATAAATAATCAATTTTCCGACACGTTTGCAGCTGCTCATTACCTACAGATCCTTCCAGGAATTATCAAAATTCAAAAAACACCTTAAAGGCAAATTGGATGATTTGACAATGCCAATCCGCAGGCCCACAAAAGGGAAACACGCAATTTAAAATAGAGCTTTGTGGTGATTTGGGAAACACCCAATATGTTGTTCGTCTGTTGATTACATGACGATTAGCAACGCGATTTTCAATATGCAAGAAATGCCTAAAGGACGTTTTCTTTTGTTAAACAATAGCATTTGAGGAATGAAAATTCGCCAATAAACAACCGCGAAATACGCAATTTAAAACGGGGCGCCGCGTTAGAAACGTATTAATATCATGACTTTCATATGGTCATTACTTGAAGATTGGCAAAACGCTTTCTAAATTTCAAAGAACGTCTAAACGATATTTTCTTTTGCTACCAAGCAAAGTTTTATAAGCGCATTGTTCCAAAATTCTACTGAGAAATACGCCGTTTAGAATAGGGCGGCACGGTAGTAACTTCTCAACGACTATACTTTTTCATATGGCAATTACATGAAGATTTCGGACCCGATTTCTAAAATTCAAAACATGCCTAAACGCACATTTTCACCAAAAAGCAGCAGAGAAATGCGCATTTTTCTACACTTTTGCAGCTGCTCATTAACTAGAGATCCTTCCAGGGATTTTTAAATTTCTAAAAACGCCTTAAAGGCAAATTCTTTGGCTTCAACTGGATGATTTGTTCTTTAAGTTATTTGAATTTTGCAGTTTTGTAAAAATGTCCCACATGTAAGGTTGCCAATACATTGAATTGTTTGGCCACATAGTAGCCCTGCTCCACTTGAAAAAACATCTAGAAAAAAACTCAATTATTACGGCTTTAGGGCGAAGCTTTAGGGCGAAACGTTGCTTATTTAATTCTGTAATATTTAACGAAGCGTTCAAATGCAAATTCCTGTATTTAACGGCAGAAGCCAATATAAGCTCCGTTTGCTCCAGAAAGAAAGCTTTTCGAAAGCGAAATATTACATAATATACAGTTAGCAAAATCTGTTTTTAATATGAACTACGCATGTTAATACAAGCCTTATTTTATGGAAAAATGTGCTATTATGACGAATTCAAAGTTACTACAATCTATTTTTCTTAATGCCGATTTTGGAAATGAAGTCGAAAAAAAACTGAAAAGCGCATTTCGTACTGGCATGTTTTTCCTTGTAAATTCCCGAAACATTCTTTTCATTTCTTAATCTTTACTTTATAGGAGACTCAAAAGCAACAGCTATGCACGCATATTTTTATTTAGCTTGTCAGTTATATAAAGGTACCTGTGTAAGATTTACTCAGGCGCAACAAGTAAGAGGATCGTATATAAATCTGAATATGTTAAAAACGAAGATGAAAGAAAAAAACGGCAACGAAGGAAACCAAATAGCGTTCGTCTGTCACATTCCCATCCTAAATCTTATTTTCAGACTCCTCGGAGAACTATCTCGTCGAAATTTATAAGACAGAAAAAAAGGCGATGCGCTTTAGAACGAACTCCTTTATTAAGTTGTGTTTATTCGCGAATATGAAACGAAATAAATTTATTTTAGAATACGATGGGGAAATAGCCGCATCTAAAAGGTTATCGGATCGTATTTTGGAGAAATTTGCTTTTCTCAAACGGACGGATGCCGACTCCCTGTGGGAAATGCCATCTGAACTTGATCAGGGCTTGGTTAGCTGGCAATTCCATATGCGGGTCATTGAGCAAGTAGAGCGTTTTTGAACAGCATTAAGCGACGATAGTTTTGACGAAATGGAGAATGCTGGTATTCAATTTGATTGTTTTTTTTAGTTGGAAATTAAGTTGCTTTGTATGCTAATTTAGGAGGAAATTTTATTAGAGTATTTTACAAGTGTTACATAATTCAAGAGATGTATGCAGTCACTATATGAGTAATCTTACGAAATATTTGCTAAAATACTTCGCCGGTTATTTTATGCGCTAATAAGAAATCTGTTTGAAATCACATTATTTATTGTCCTAATAGAAGCGAATTTTCACAAAATTCCGTACATAACTAATACAGGATGATTATGAATGAATCTTGAAGTATCCATCCGTAAAGCGTCTCTGAAGCATGGGTTCTTTTACTCAAAAATCTTCTATAGTTGCACGCAAATTCCTACAACTTTGATCTCATAGTTGTCAACCACACTGTTTACTTTTAAATTTAGTTCGTTATATACTCTGTTATATTCTGCGAAAGGCATAATCAATCCACTCCTTAAAGTAGACCAATCCGATCCAGCCGCAGAAAAATTGTTCAAATATTCTCCAAATTAATCACGTACTATCCCTATGGCAAATTAATGTTTCCTGCTGCCCTTGCCGGAACTAAAAACCTTGTTACCGACTGCAAAAGCGCCTTCCTTTTTAATTTAACTCTTCCCTTCTGACTTTGTGCCATCTCGACAGTTTTCCTTCGATGGAAAAGTCAAATTTAAAATTTATGGCTATCTAATCATGCGAACAATTAGTCCAAGTTTTTTAATTACCGGTGCATTTAGACGACACGGCTAAACCCTTTGCGTCTGAATTATTTAAAGACTGATTGCTTTTTTCTGGTTATTTTTCATTCGACGAAAAGATTTTGCCAGGGGCGTCTCAAATCAATCAAAACGATGCTCATTTATTTTACTATGTCTCATTAAAAAGTGTACGTAAGGAGGTACTCTTAAGGATGTAGGCGGTTTTAAGATTAATTTTGGTTCATATTTCAGCACTGTTTTTGTCTAACATGTACAAATAATTTTTTGAGTAGGATTTTTTGAGCACTAAAGTAAACTGCAAATCCTTATTCAAACATCAAAGTATTTATTTCGCATTTTACTGTAAATATTGTAAGCTAATTATATGTTATATGTAAATATGGTAAGCTTAATTTGGAAGCAAACGGTAATGGCGAACGCAAACGCAAACGTCAAGTTTATAAATGGGCCTTAAGAATATGGAGATTTGAAAATAAATAAAAAAACTGTGAGATTTGTTTGGAATTAGAGTATCTGTTCATGGCCACAAATGTTGGCTACTTTCTATACAAAATGCCCAAGCAACAACAAAATATCTACATTTAGTAGACATCAACTTTTAGAGGTTCAAAAGCTCGAACCTCATTTGATAAATTCTCGATAAACCAAAAGATCATTTACGATCAGCAAACATTTAAATAGTTAACAAACGTAATTTCTTTGTTGGCTTATCTACATTCTGATCAAGTCCGTTCCTGCAAATTCTTAAATTAAATTAGAAAAATTCTTGTCCCCTTTCGCATTTAATCCACTTCGTATTTAATTACTTTTTTAATAGACTTTTTGCTTTATGAACGTTATGAAATCGTCAATTTGAAAAGAACCGGCTTTGGCGGAATTAAATGCGAAACTAATTAGATTTAAGATTCCAAATTTTTTTACATGCTGTTTTTTACTACTTTCAAAAGTGTCTTTCATCAAATGTTATTGTACATTTTTCATACCGTTTTCCTACGAATGGCATTTAATTTGAGCTGGAATTGCCTTAGCTCTAATCTTCTGGTTTGTTAGGATCTCAAACAATTTTGTCTCGATTTGCAAGCTCAAAATAGTACCAACAAAAAATTAAAAAGACTGTAACAGAGAACAACGATAATTAAACTTGAAAACGCAATTCGATTTGATTACCGATTGAACTTGCAATCTCTTCAAATTAAATTTAATGATAGTCAAGAATCAATCAACTAATATAAATATAGGGATTCCCAAAAACTGCCACCAATATTCAAAATGGACACCAATATAGTCTAGATCTATAGTGACCATTTAGTCGAGAATTAGCTTATAGATACGATATTTTTAAGATTACTTATATTTTCTATAAGCTTCTAATTAACATACGCTTTGTTTTCATTAATTCATCAGAGTTTTCAACAGTAGAATTATTAATCATAATATTTGAAATTCGTTCGTAACAATTGTATTTAAGCATTTAATAATACTTATAAAACACTGACGAAGTTTTTAGTTAATCTAAGCGGAATCTTCAGAAAATATATGTGGTTTGCTTTCTGCCTCGAAAAATGTTGTATATTGAAACTTTTTAAAGCATTAACATGTTTGATTCGGTTTGATTCTCTAGCTTAAAACTTCCGGACTACAGACCAATAAAGTTTGCTAAACTGGGCAACTTACAGATCATAACTAAATTATTTTACTGATTTAATTGCTAATATTCTATCAAAAGTCTCAAAATATATTTCTTGATGCTGTTTACCATCCGTAGTTTGTTAGAATACGAAATTGTGACAATTTTTTTAATAGCGAATCAACTTAGGCACTAAATATTCAAGAAAAGCACCGATTCTGCAGTTTACTGCTTTTAATTGCTGTATGACAATTTCAAGCGACTCGGAACGTGAAACCGGAAGTTCTCATTGAGAATCTAGAGCGAAATTCTGTATTTAACACTGAGTAAATATTTGCTTTAACCTTCTAATAACAGCAAATATTAAGGCTCCAAGTGCACCCTTCAAAAATGTATTTCACTTGAGGATTACCATCAGTAAAGCAGGGCAGCACGCTGAAGAGGATAAAAGCAGTTTGAAGAGGCGAGATTAAAAACAGGAATAAAAGGACCAGAACCAGGGAGGGGTTTCACTGATATTGTTCCATATAAAGGCGGTGTTTCCAGTTCTTTCAAAGGGTTTAGGGTTTCGAATTATCAAAAGTTGTAGATTCGGTACTTTCGTGCTCCCTCTAAACCCAATACAACACAATTGTAAGTGTTTCACGTAATATCCAGTAACTGACAGGATTGGAATTTAATGAATTTTATTAGGAATTAAATTTAATTCGTTTCGTTTTTGAATAAATCAATAGGACTGAAATTATTGTATTACAGAAAACGTTTTTCTCTTCGCAATATATTTTACATGTATAAAGGCAAACAGTATAATAAGAAATGTCTTCTATAATATTTCGTAGTCTAAGGATGGACCAGCTCTACTGTGAGTAGAGCCAGAGGGGGTTAAAATTGGGCCAGTAGGTGGTCTTCAAGTAGGTGGAGAGAGTACAAAAACTAGTGTTTGGTTTCCATCCGCACCCTTCCTTTAATCTGTTATTATTGCTTTGTAGAATTCACCAATAACTCTCAGTTTGTGAACCAATTTATAAGTTTTCCCATTAATTATTATTGTGGGTGTTAAAATGTTACAGCTTAACAAAGAGCCTCTCTGTGGTTTTTGTGTTGTACAGTTTAATCAGTCTCAAAGACCCAAGCGCATAATTTTGTTCACAAAGTGACACTCCAATTGTAAATGTGCAATATTCCAGTTTAAGTCAAGTTAATTTTACCAAATCGATTTCAATCTCGACAGAAAACAGAAAGGATGCTTTGAAAATGTTATGAGAAATACATCATTAAATTTAATTTAATATTCAGTAAGTTTATATAACAGCCTGACCTGATTCCTGAAAAAAACAACCCGTAATTTGCCAACGTAACTTTATTGTTACTGCCTTGAGGTCCCAGCCACCATTTAATTCCATTTTGCTAATGCAGAATAACCACTAGGATCCCAGGGAAATCATGACCCATGTAATATTAGATATTTTTTATTGAACATCCAATTGATCTCGGTTTATTAATTAAAGTAACATAATTCTAAGCCATAGAGTATGTGGAGAAATGTAAAATTCCTTGGAGAATATTTTCAAAATCTAATTTGTTTTATTAAACAGCCCAATAGTTCCAAAATATAACTTTTTTATGATCTATTATCTGAGCCAATTGATTGACAACATAGAGTAAAGGAGACTTAATTATGGAAAAGTGAACACTAGAATAGTGAGATAAGTTTAGAATGAAAAATTCAGTAATACGAATTTACGAATTCATAGAATTGTTAGCAATAAAATGAAATTACAGCAAAGTTTTCTTTGCAGATAATTTTTTTTTATTCTGCATTTGCTTTTTATATCATGTAAGATCCGCAGGTATTTGAAAGGTGCGAAACTCGTAGTATGTATATTAAAAATTTTAAATAAAATGATAATTTTACGGTTTTCCTAATTGTTATAAAAATACGTTTTTACCATACTTTTTAAGAAAATAATACATACATAGTTTTGCATATACGGCATTGAATTAAAGTTTAAAGTATGAATTTATTGACCGCTTTTGCTATTTTTGTACGATTATCGCTTACACCTATTCATCAACTGTTGCAGCCCGTTTTATATCAGGTAATAGATATCATTTTGAAATCTGAATTAAATGGAAAAAATCAGCTATTTTGAGTTTTTGCTAACCTTTTGAGTACCTGCATAAAAAGTGCATAATACTTTCATGTGTTTTCTTTTCAGAAATTATGCATGTTAGGGCAAAATTTCTTGATCACCTTGGTAAGTTACCAAACGAAACATCGGCGTTTTCCAATAAAAAAAATTTCTGGATTATTAACAACATAGGTAATGAAATGAGCTGGAAAGTTTATTTTCCAACTTTGTTCAAATCTTTATAAGTTCACCTGTATTTCTGGATTGCTGATTATTATTCGAATTGCTTAATCATCGCATAACTATTTATTTAAACTCTAAAAAAACTTCTTAATAAATAGCCGGTCTACAGATGCAAAACATATGTTAAAATATGCGGCGAATAATAATGCTCTTCCTCGTTTAATGGTTCTTTGTTCGTTTCTATTTTAAAATGAAATGAATTTTTATGGGACAAACGAAAAGCCTGTATATTACGGTCAGCTAGTATGCCTCGGATTATTATCTATTGGCAATTTTCTTTTACCATAAAGGCACCATGATTTGTTGCGATGTTAGATAAATATGCAAAAACTGGTGGCAAATTTATTTCAGCAAAGTTGAGCTGATGTATTCTATAGAAATTTTTGAAAATATTGGTATTCTAAGCCTACAATTGTAAAAGACTATTGAAGTGCCGACCAAATATCATAAAACAGAAGTAACTTTACATAACTGCAAAGAAAACTTTTGCATTCATTTCTTCATAATTCTTGATTGATCTTGATCTTGATCTTGACTCACATTCGTGTATTTTTTATATTCGATGTCTTCAGCGGCAAGTATCTAAGCATTCTAGTTGAAGATTGTAACCTTTTAACTGGTTTACGCTTTTATAACTTTTCAGTCGTTAAAACCTAAATGGTTTGGTGAACCAAAAAGCCTCTGGTTACTCAATTGTTCAGTTACTCCGTTTCACACAGCAGTAGAAAATAATTGAAAACAATTTTAAAATGCAAAGTCCGATTTAACGATCTGTTTTACATAAAAGCGAACACATCATTTGACCTCCGAACAAAGAAACCAAAAAACATATTCCTAACATTACATGCCGACATACAGGCATCCAGTAGATCTAAAGAACCGCCTAGGAAACGTATTTCGGAACGTATCATATGTCAAATAACTCTTCTGTGAAATGTTTTGCTCTTTGTGTTTTTAAGGGCCTTGGTTATGCAATATCCAATTAATATAATGAGAATGCTGGCGTTGTAAACCAGTCAAATTTCGTCTCGGAAAAAAGGCGTGTTGAAACTAACATATGTGTAACATGGAGCAATAAATTGGTGACCAAATGTTTAATTTTGGAACTGGAAATGTTGTTTAATATTCTTCAGAATCTTTAGATGCAAACCCAAAGGAAAATTATATCAAAATTCGTTAGAAATAAATGGGCCTAAAAACGTCTTCAATATTTAACAACATTATTCGACTGGTGCAACAAAAATACGAATGAACAGGAAAATTTTCGTATGTCGTTGCTCCAACACAAAATACTATCACTTCAGGAGTTCAAAGTTTCTGACAGAATCAGTAAAATTTACTGAATAATTAAATACCTAAATTGCATACATAATGGCTAATAACGTCGATTCGATTAACGGCAGGCCGTTTATTCCTCACAGAATATGCTGTGGAAAGTGGAAAGTTAGCTCCATTTTGAGTGAATTTGAATATGAGTACAAATGAATAAAGTCTATGCAGCTTTAATATTTATATAATTATTATTGTTAGAATATAAATTATTATAGAATAATGCAAATTCCATCGGTTAAACTTTTTAAATATTAATCAATATAATGGAATTATTGTAATAACAAACTAAAACGTTGAACTGGAACTATGCTGCTAACCAAATTCTCGATTTTGCACATGTATTTGTGAGATTGTGGAAAACTTAAGGAAATCAGCTTGCAACTAGGTTGCCCTAGGACCCCTAAGGAAAATCTGACGAAAAAATATTTTCAAACAATCCTACGATTTACTCTTTTAAACATTAAACATTAAAATTTAAACATTAAACACATTAAATAATTAAATTAAACATAAACAACCCGTTCAATCTTTGATCTGTCTGCTTTCACAAACTATTCGTTAAAACCTCTGGGCTTCTGTAGGAGAACAAACGGTGATTGAACTGCCTATTTGTATTTAGCTAAAAGATAGTATATAAAAAGCGCAAATTGCATATTTGTGGTATTGAAATACTTGTGGTGCAAAGTTTTATGATTTTTAGCTCAAAGGTCTGTTCAAAGTGTGTTTTATCAAAATGGTTTTTAATTATTTTCTTTCTTCAAAATCTCATAAAAGTTCCTTTTCTTAGTTCCTTTTCTTCAAAATTTTTGCAACAAAACATTGCTGTTAGAAACCTGAATAATTTAAGACCCATCAAAATTTTATTTAGAGGAACATCTAATATAACTAATATATACCTACTTCACTCATTTTGGAACGATAAAATTGAACTTTCATTTTTGGAATTCTAAATAAGGAGAAAATCGGACAATTTATGTTTTGATCGAAAATTTTTAAATTTAATTTACAAATTATCAAATACTCATCAACACTCCATTTACACTAGTAGTACTTCCAATTTTGGCTAAAAGCTTTGACTTGATGATGAATGGCCGTTATTTTTGTTAAATTTGCAAATGATTGCATTGTAAATAAATTTGTTTTTGCTTGCTAAAACAATTTTCCTATGAAAACTGCTATATTGTATGCTGTAATAATTTCATAAAAGCCACAGCAGATTTATACCATGTACTCTAATAAAGCGAATTTAATTTATATAGATATTTGCAGAATACGCGATGATAATATACATAATAATAGGACGCCACACGCAACTAATAGCAAATTGAAATCCGAAGTAAAGAAAAACTAGATGAAATCGTCTAAATATCCTCTAAGACTGTAGGTATTAGCCGAACAAGTCTGATATATTTGTTTGCGCTAGTGTTCTCTTTGTATAAGCTATTTATTAGCAAGGAGCATTCCAGGCGCTCGTAAATAGGGACTAATGTGCGGCATTGTGTAGCTTTTTGTCTGCACTGTAGATTAAGACAGCGGATGCCTTTATCTTATAATTGTTTCGTCTAACTTATTACACCTTTTCTCGCTTGCTCCTTTCTTACAAGGAACGACACTGTTTAAGATAATGGTCCTTAAATTGTCTTTACATCTAGCTAATTGGGACTAGCGAGATGGAGTTCTGACGCATATATACTCAAATTGATTATACCTACCAGTTTCCATAGGTTTGTACCATTCCTTGCATGTTTCCTAAAATTACTCATCGATATAGCTTTTGTGAGTATAAAGGGGATTAAACGGAATCAAAGAGAGGAAGGATCAAAATACTGAACAAATGCGCGTTAATTCTAAATATACCCATACCACGAAACACCAACCCCCGGTTCTCCCACCCACCCACATAACAAAATGACCTCATCTCGTTGTATCCCTTCGTGGAACAGATTGAAGAGAATGAATCGACCTTCCATGTTCGAATACTAAAAGCCCATTGGCCAACGAAGGGAATAAAGGGCTTTTACTTTGTCGTTGCGTTGTTTAATTTGTGTCAGTGTGGATGTTAATTCGATATTTATCGAAAGGGGGACAATTTTTTTTCAAGCAGAACTCTTCAAATTAATCCTGTTTTGACAAAGTATGGAATTTGTGCTGGTATTCAAAAATGTGGATTGAGCTCCTTGAATGTGTCCAAAGTCTTGAAAATTCTGAAGCTCAAGTCAAAGCTACTGTTTAAAGTTAAGAACCTTTTAATAAAACACTCGAACCTGCTTAATATTATGAGAAATGTGATACCAAATATGATTTGTTAGCATTCATCATATCTTTATGAGTTTTAATTATTTATTTTTATTTCCTGGATTGGATTTAAACACTACGAAAAACGTTTTCAACGATAATTCAAACTTCTTCTTTTCTTCTATTTACATTATTTTCAAACTTATTTATAACTAACTATAAACTTATTTTAAATTATTGTTTCCTTGATTTGCTATAGATTTTTTTAATACAACTTGTTATACGTTGTATACTTGTACGTACGTTTACCTAAATTCTGATCAAAGTTACTTCTTACTATTTTTCAGAAGACGCAAGCTGTTTGTTTCAAAACAAAGCAAAAACAGTATTTGCTTTGTTTCGAATGGATTTTTAAATTATATAGAAGAACTATACACGCTCTACAAAATTAACCAGCAAAAAACTTCATCAAGTTTCACTATTTAAATCCACACGCTATATCTCGACAAAAATAAATTCATACATTTCGCCTGCATCATTAAATAAAGATGAGCATGTTTTATATGCATGTTTGCGATTTTATCAAGACAAAAGATTCCGGATAGCGGTTAACGAAACTAAAAATTAAGGTAATGAAACATCCAAATTACTTCCGGCGTTTTTGATTTTACAACGTTTTATTTATGTAGGGGGTAAAAGAATGGTCTATTTAGAGAATCGTAATTTTATTCGATGTTTGTGAGCATTCACATTGAAATACAAATAATAGAGGTATTGAAAATGGAAATTTCAAATTTTGTGTCGAATTTAGTATCATGAATAATCAATCCCTTTCGATCAAAAAAGTTTTTTTCTTCTTTGGATATTATTTCACAGCTGCCCGTATAGCAAGATTTACAAGTTACGTTTACAAATGTTTGTACTTAAAAGCTATGAATTTTAGTAGTGAGTTATTTCCTACTACGTTTTACATCGCTCCTGATGCACGTGTGGATGGGTGACAATATGTGAAAATTAAACCCTAAAAGTCGCTCTAAACACTCTACAATGATAATTAAATGAAAAATGAATTTGAATCTAAATGAAGGAATTATTCATTAACAAGTGCAACCACACTACAAACAATATGGCAAAAATTCCACCAATTCCAGCAAAAATTATTGGTGGAAAAATGTGAAAGTTTCTGTTTATATATTGGACGAAAAATGGTTTCTAATGAGTTTAACACTGCGAAGAAGAAAAACCGTAAATTACTTAAACGAACGGTGGATAGAAAAGAGTGAGCGAACTGCATGAAAAGGGTTATCTGTAGAAGAAGCTAAATATATTATGCCATCTATTTCAAGTTGATTATTTAGTTAAATTTTGCCCTCTTATTTATATTCTGTGACATAAGTATTTGCAGCAAATACAAGAGTGGCTATCATATCGGAGGCACTTGCATTTGTGCATTTATTTTCACAATAAGATAATTAAACAATGAAGAAAACGCGAAAGCAATTAAAGAAATCACTCCCATGAAACAAAAATAAATTTTGCCCAAAAAACAATGGTCGATTTTCGATAAGTCTGCGTGATGCACTACACGAAACTGATTATAATCAAAAATAATTGGGAATGATTTTCCATGACAATGAACTGGGCCACATCCCTTGTGGGTCAGATAAAATCTGCCTAAATGCTTAATTAGAGTGGATGTTTTTTGCAGCTAACGGTTATTTTGGAAAATTAAAATTAAATTTTTATTGCTGTAAAAACGAAGGACAAATGTGCTGAAAGACCTGAAACTGTGTAACTGGTGTGCCATAAATATGGCCCAGTTTTCCAGGTTACTACCTGATGATCCGAACACCCTACTATTTTAGTCCTGAAGGATGGGTGTTCAGTGTAGCAGAGTATGAAGTCGCTAGACAGTAACACATTTGGAATTTAATTGAAATTTTATACGATCTTATTTCTATTTACAGGAAAATTTAAGTAAATTGGTTGTGTGCCTTCTAGAAGGAAAAATGGTTCTTTAGAACTCCGCTATAGATATAAGCTCAGAAGAAAGGTTCGAATTAATTTCAAACGTTGCAACAATTTCAACGTTTTGCTTTGACAACTTATCTGCACTCAGTTATACACTTCTTTATAGATAAAATGCTATTTAGTCCCATTTTATGGTTGTGTATTAAACCGCAAGATATTTTCATACAAAACGGACCTTTCATCTAGCTTGTAAACTATCTGGTTAACATACTTATATAAGGTTACATACCCATTTTTCTCCTTTTCAAAGACATATTATATTATATCCAATTGGTAAATGAATTAAATTGTGATTGAAAGCATTGGACCCAACCAATGTCTTTAGACTATGATTTGCTGGTTTTTTCCTCATTTTCTCCTTCTCTACTGGTCGCTTCTTTAATTTATTATTTTTTTTTCTAGTCATTCTCCTTGTTCAGCACATGTCTAATCATTCGCACTTTGAAAATCTAGCAAGCAGCTGTAGCTAGTTTTGGGTGTTAACTGTCAGCGATGTTCATATCTTCTGCAGAAATACTTATATCATACAAAATAAATTTAATTGAAATTAATTATTATGAAAAGGGTCCAATTCACTTCTATCCTGTTTATTATGATTTAGTAGATATATCTAATATATATTTTCGATACGTTTAGCAAAAACAATTTGCGTTTTCATAAATATTAAGCATGCAAATGGTCACCTTTATTGAGTTAATTAATAATTAAATTAATTCAATTTGAAGCACACATGAACAGTTGGCCTAAAAAGTAAGTTTTCAATTAGTCTGCGCTATTTTCCATTTAGTTTTTGGGTTATAGCGGGGTTAAGCGGTTATTTGCTTAGAGTCAGCTTTTATCAAACACAAGCGATTGTGTTTTTGTCTGATTAGTGCTTTTTTGAACATTCCCTGCAACTGACCATTTTGAACCACTTCCACATCTTATTTAGTCGAATTCACTTATCTAATTGCCTTAATACGCAAAGGAATATTTCATTTACAAATCTAAAATTGAAAGCGGAGTAAGGTTTCCTGCATGTACGCCACATATTGCGCCCTTCATTCAAGATAAAAAACCAGGTGTTCTGAATAGGTTATTGTTTGAGCTGAGCAGAACGAATTTTATTGACAATAAAAATATTGCGTCTTAAACTTATCGCGATTTATTATTGTATAAGCCCTTGAAGTTATTACGTCGGAGATTTTACACAAGGCATATAAAAAGCCTTTAGAAAACGCGCAGGAGTTCAAAATGTAGCAAATATTTTAGGTGGATATGGAAATAAATTGCATTTTCTTGAAAAGTTTGATTGTTGAAATCAGTTAAATGGATGTAGAGTTGTAGAGTGTTTATAAACCAACTCAAACTCTGCTTACTAGCTCTGCTACTAGAATAAATGTAAATAGCTCATTTTTAACTTTTCGGGCACTAAAGCCATTGCCTCATTTTAATTGCTGTTATTTTGCGTCGATGTACAGGAAATGTAATAAAAGTTCAGTTATTTGCTCTTCTTTGCTATGATTTAGTATCATGTTGTTTATTTTTCTCTGTTCGTATTGAAACTAAAGATGCAGAACTAAAACCTTAAGTACCTAATTTCCTCAATGAAGGGTATTAATTATAATTATGTTTATCCAGAAAGTTGAAATTTTGCCAGTTCTTGTTAGTGGATTCTGACATACTTTTTTCCTAATGGCTAAATTGGTGGTGTTAACATGTTTGCTAATATTTATTAAGCTTTCCAGTGGGAAAATATCCCGAAACCATCAGATATCGGTACATTCCATACTACAGAAATGTTTTAAAATGTTCACTTAAAAAGTTCGTGCTGTATTTATTTTAGTGTTCCTCATTGTTTTAAAGATATCTACAAAAACCGTTTCATTCTTTGGATGTGTAACACCACAATTTAAAGATTACGTTGTATCCGGTAATGCTTTCACTCCAAATTGCCTTAAGGCTTTGGGTAATTTTTATTGGAAGAAAATGCTTTTATTGAAAAAAAAAGATACCATTTTAACAATATCTGTTTAATTCTGTAAAAAAATTTACAAAAATTAATAAATATTTTCCATAAGTAATGTATAACTTATTATTTATATATTTAGTGGTCAAATAAGCACTAAATAATAAATATTTCCGGAAATAAATTAACTTAATAAAATAGTAAATAACGTAGTGGTTACTCACAATAGGATCCAGCTTCTCAAAGTTATCAGAAATCTTTAAAAAAATCACAAATAATCTAAAAATGTGCATTTAATTTATTTCTTTTCCGATATTTAATATTTTATTTCTTGCCCACTTGTGCGAATAATAAGACACACTTGCATTAACTTGTTTTGTTAACATCAGTTTGCTACAAAGAATGAATACCTGCAATTGCACTATCTTAAAAAAATGTGGTTTTAATCTATGGATGTAAAATGCTCTACAATGCTATACTTTAATATCTGTTCTTAAATAGTTAATATATCATAATATTAATTCGAAAAATACGCAATTATATTTTAATACAGGTTACTCTATTACCGGGTCACGCACGTTGAATATAAAAGAACCGAAACTAATTTATTTATTATATTAACAGACAGCGATAACATTATCACCTGTATTTATAGCTATCAAACTATGGCCTAGAAAAAAACTAACAGTGCGAAACTGTTCTTTGCTATGTTAAATCACAAAGAAAAATTTGGTTAAAAGAGACTGAAATTAATAATCTACATACAATGAAATAGAATTATGAAAAACATGTATTTAGTACAAAACTGTGCAGTTATTTGATATTCAAACTTAAATTCAAAATTCAATTTTTCTTTGACGCGTAGTATGTATTTGACTTATTATATTATATATTTATCAGGCCGTCATTTTCAATATAATTTTCGATATATTTTAAAAACTATTTCTTTTACATATTTGTATAATATTATATATTATATATAAAAATGTTGTATATTTTTCTTAAATATGTCTCATCTACAATTTAAAGATAAAGAGATATTGCTATTTCAAGCCTTAAAATTCCTATCCAAAATATATTTGTTCCATGTATATCCTAAATTGGCCCTTTTTCGATCTCATTCGTCAATTCACCCAATAACTTAATGTATTTTAGGGTAACATTTTAATTTAAAAAAAACAATCAAGTTGGTCTTCTACGGTATGGCTGGGAATGCACTGACCATTAGCAAATCACATATCCAACATCACGTTTTGGGCGGCAAACGCCTTGATTGGACATTTGATGCAATGGAAACTATAAATCGTAATATAAAGCAGTGAATCTGACAAGTCATTACGCAGTCTGCATTTGTGAGTTATGAACATCCATAATCAAACATCCACACGGCTTCATTAATTTTCATAACTGAAACTGATAAAGCAATGTATTGTTTCTGTCAGTGTCCTGTTTCGATTAGATCGATGTGTGGCGAAAACACACTCAGGTATCTTAAAAAAGTCAATTTATTATTTAAATATTTCGATATTGTCCATTGGAAACGTGTTGTAAACCAGCGTCCAAACAAATTGAATTGGACATAGTCAATATAAGTAAATAGACTCACGACTAAACAAAGCTACTGAGCGAAGAAAGTCTTCATTACAAACCAACAAACAGGTCTGTTGATAGAAATCTTGAGCTGCTATCTGCACGAAACACGCAAAGAAGAAATTCCTACTCCGTAATTCTACTTGCTGATTTGAGCACATACGGAATTATACAGGATGACCCAATTAAAATTAATTAATAATATGTCATATACACTATTGTCTCTCAACAAGTACTTACGCATGTTCCAAATTTCCAACACTTGTGCTTGATCAAACGATCAAACCGTTTGACTTTTTCAATGAGCTTTATTACTTTACCCTCCAATGATTGATTTGGGAGAATAGTATACGTCCTAAAATGGCTTCGAATTCGTTCTTGGCTGTAGGTAGTGTCGTCGAATTAAAGTACAGCCCAGAACACCCCACCCCACATTAGCACCCATTTCTGATTGGAACGAGCTCTTACCTCTTAGTGTACCCAGTATATTTAGTATTTTACATACCATAAATAAACCTTCAATAATAAAATGAATCAATCAGTTCAGACGACTATAATGTGTTATTTGAGTCATTATTTACTGCCTTAGTTAATTAGAACTTGTCTGCAAATGCTGGCTTATACAATAACAGCAATAACAATAAAAAACGAAATTTGCATCAAAATTACTGTATTTTGTTCTATAAATCTGCCATTTATATTTATCTATGTTCCCTAGAAGAAATGAGAGTGTATGTACAGTCGTTGTGTTCCTTGAATAAGAATCAAGCAAAATATTATGGACGCATGTAAAAGTGACTGGTGGGGGCTAAGTTTTGATGCTGCAATATTTCACTGAAAAATCACGATAAATATTGAAATCTATGCATTAGAGGGTCTATATCCATTTATTATTCAGTTATGGTCTTGAGAGAAAAATATCGTTTTGAAGCAATTCGACAACGACTCTAAAGGAAACAAATACGTTTCCTCTAAAACGTGTGATTTAGCTCGGATATCACAATAAAAGTGAAAAATTAGTTCAATAAAATTCGACAGCTTATTTATAAAATATACAACCGTAACATGCATATGAAACGCTTATTGAAAACGATTTATCAAGCACGTACTTTGCTTTGCGAAACGATATAAACTCACTCCCTAAAATATGGGGTTTATTTTTAAGAAAATCAGTATAAATCTGCTATTTTACGGCCCTGATTTGAAATGTTTTCTTTTTCTTTTTCCCTGAAAAGCTCCAATAACAGCCAATAATTCATTGGGGTTGTTCCACAGTGTTTACGATTAAAGTCTTCCTAAAATATCTCAAGTGTAATACTGTCGTCGTAGAGAATAAACCCTTTGGTTCCTTAGCACTTAGTGTCTTTTTTTTATAAAATGTTTTATTAAGTTAAATGGTCTTTTTCTTTTACCAGTCCTTCGGTACTTTTTCCTGTCTCGCACTCTTTTCGTTTCTGTTTTCATTGTTTTTCTTAAAAATTATATTGGTTGCTCTTTCTAAGACAAATTCCAGAATCTTCTCTTTTTTTAAATTTTAATAATTCTTTAAGTTTTTTCTGGTCAATACGCGCAACAATTTTGTATATCCATTTACTGTTAATCTATTGCATTTTATTTCTAAATAGAAGTAAAACTCTTTTCCACTTTACTTTTTATTTCTATTATATTATCGGTCGTCACTTACTTAATAATTTTTTATTTGTTCGTATTTTTTATGTCCAAAAGTATTTTTTTCTTCATAATCATCTGCATCGTTTTAACCTCTCTGATCTAGTAAATAACTTTGGTAATTTTTTCTTAAACTGAATTCACTTTACATTATTCGAGTTGTTTTTTTTGCTATTATGGTTATCATGCTTCATTTTAAAATCTTAAAGTTTCTTGAACTTCGTTGCATTATAGAAAACTTTGACTTTCTCGGTTTTATTAAGTAAATATTAATCTTTGAGCATGAAATTAAGTTAATGCTTTTGTTTTCATATGATCGCAGTTGGGTGTTAACATGATTTAGTGACATCAAATTAAATATGTGCTTACTAGTATCACTTTTATATGCTTCATTGCCATCGAAATTCTGAATTACATTTTTATGGACAAAGCGAATCACACATAAGAATAGACAGAAAAAAAAAGAAACACAACAATATCTACAATTTACAAATCTTAAATAGTGCCAACATCCCAGCAAGGAAGTACAAGTTTGTTTCTGTTTTTTCAGTTTGTGCAGTTTTTCAGTTGCAGCTTACCTGAAATATCTCCCAACGTCTTTTATTAATTATTTTATAAAAATTACGCCGTTTAAAGAAAATTATAAAAGAAACACTTCAGTAATAACCTAGAGATAGTCGAATTTTATCTCTCTTCATTTGCGACTTTTGCGGATCGATCAATCAGTAGAAACTTAATTTATTTACACGAAATTGTAGCTATTAAAGTGTTTAAGACACCAAAATATCTGAAGAATTTCTAAGAAAAGTGGACCTACGGATTTTCATATGACTTTGTCGATATATTGAAACATCATCACATTGTAGCTTTCAGGTTTAACCACAGTTTCTTAACTGTACTTAACAAAAACAGATGAAAAACATTTAAGCAATAGAAGTCGTATATAACAGTATTGAATTCTTTCATATTTACTTTTTAATGGCTCTTTTTGTCTCCAAGAAGTCTTTCCACTTCCGATAACAAAATATTAAAAAAAAAAGACTTGCTGGATAAATGGTTTTATAATATTTCCACAGTCCACAGATAAGTACATAGGTATATTCTTAATTCCGAATAATAAATGATAATTTTTCCGTTATCTTCATTTTTCTTCTCATGTACATATAGCTGTAAAAATGAGACATAATTTATTTTAATCGGTTTCCCAATTTACAGTAAAATATTTTAATTAAAGTTTAATCTTTGCCGAATCACAATCAGATTAGGGCCAGTTTCCTTTTAAAATAAACAACAGTTAACAAATTGTAGCGTGCTTTATTGCAATTTCGAGCCAAACCCCCTCATTTCGATTCGTTTTTGTTGTCGATGCGTGTCTTAAATGGAGTTACGGCCTCGCATCCGGTTCCGTTTTGCGTATATAGGTGATATAAAACATCCAGTCTAATACTAGTCGGGAATTGAGTTTATCTTGTTTTTGGTAGATAATAATATGTTTAAGAACAGCTATTGTTAAATATTCAGCGGACGATAGGATCTGAAATATCCAAATAATGATACATTTTCATTAATATGATTTCTTATCAGTTTTCACGTCTGTGTATTGAAGGTGTAAAGGTAGCATATGGCAACAAAGTGATTATTTAATTGGAAAAATCACCAAAAAGTGTTTTATTATGCCAACTGTAACAGGCAATTTATTTTTAGTTCTCTAGTATAGTGTCGGTCTTCTGAATTTGGTCCGACTTCTTTGACGAACTGGTTAAAAATTACTGAAACGAATCTATAAATCCAAGAGCTCAAGAATGATTATATTTTTTTCGAAATATTCTCAGATTACTCAAAATACTTTCATTTTCAGTTTAAAGTAAGTTTTAAATCGCTTGGAAAACAACTTTCAATAATGCGAAGAAATTCCTGTGAGTTTCTACGCATGGTTTGAGTCAAGCTAAAATATTCGAACTTATTTTTATTCAAAATTTTAATTCTCATATTCATATTCATATGCATATTCTATTTGATGCACTGAACTAACCAATGGAACAATGCCGTTCTGGATTTGATTTAAAAAAATATGGTCAAACCTTCTGTTTGTCTGTATCTACTAAACTGTCAACATTTTTCCTAAAATTCATGTCGTTTGCATCTGCTCTACTTACTAATTAAATCATCCGTTTAAAGGCTGATTTATCGTAATTCACCCCAGCTATTATACCGTTTTTCTTTCCGGCCTTAAAAATTAACTTTTCTAAAAGAATCGAGCCATTAGCATTATTAGTAATGCACCCCTTTCTTTAAATCCTTTTCGAAATCAGTTGGAGACAAAGAAATTTACATTGGAAATCCGGAGGAAAAAAAACATGATTTTGCTGTTCAGATGTAGATTTTTTCTGAATTGATACTTTTTCCAGTGCGAAACATTTGTAATTTTTGACAAGAGCAAAGACTTTTTCCCAGAATGCTATAAATAATCCATAACTTCTCCTGACTCAAGACTTTTTCATGCCAAAAAATAACACACTAAATTGAAGTAATAAATTTACATGCTTGTCGAACACACATCTGCTTTAATAAACTAATAAAATCAATAGTATAAAAATTGCTCTTGCTATTGATATAATTACACCATTGGCGGCAAACAAACCCATTCTTTGCATTAGTGGCAAAGATCTACCTTGATTCTTTGACAGAAAGCTCGCTTCACTCCCCTAATGCTTTCGACATAATTAGATCATGCACAACTTCCAACCAGTATGGGAATCGAAATTTGATTAGCAGTTATTTAAAAGCGGCAAACTTCCTAAGTAAGGTTTCCATGCAATTGAGAAAGTTTCCCAAGATATTCAGCTTCTCTTATTTTTCTTCAAAGTGAGCTTCGCAGCTCTGGCGATAATTTTAACTAGATTATGTAGCAAGCAATAAATGTGTGTACCAATCACTTCCTGCTATACATGAAGCCAAAGAATGTAAAAGAAAAATGTAAAAAATCATGAGTTTCATTTAGCGAAGTAGGGAGTTTTTAGTAAGCGGATATCCATCTTATCAGGCAATTTTAATGTTTTCCCTCAGGTAACATTCAAACAGCAGGTGCCTTCTAAACAAACCAGCCACATTCTTATTAGCCCGATGGTTGAATGGTATTCGACGTTTCGTTTTTATGAGCACGTGGAAAAATCTAACCGCAAATTTGGTCATCTACTACTAGAATAAAGAATTGCACTTTACTGCGTACAATTTTGAAAAGCGTCGAGATGACTTAAAAAAAAGACAGACGTGTGAATTTGTGAAAATAAGATTAAACTTTTTGGATCCGTAAAATCCCATTGATCATTTAATTGCTAACCAAAACCCCGCAGGTAAAATTTTTGAAAACTCCCCGTAAAATATTAAAGTCCTTCACTCAAGAAATAAGTTATCTTCAACACAATGGCGACTGAATTGGTGGTCTAAGATTGATTACCGCTTTCTATTAAATAGCCCAAGATATCTGCTTGCTATCAAAGTTAAAAGCCTTTGTACTATTAGTGTACAAATCACACAACTTTTTTTTAAAGAGATGGAGAATGCCCTTGTGGGTTGCCCACAGCAGATAAAAAGTTTAAATCGGCAACGAAAAGTACCCATAAGTGATAAGAGGTAAATTTAATTTACCTAATTTCGACATTTGACCATATTCATATTAAAGTTAATTATTCTTTTGTGTATTTTTAGTATGAATAAATATAAAACTTCCAAACCCAGGTTGAATTGCAACATTTGGCGGAAATTTTAATGCTAACAAAATAACAGACCAATTATTTTTTTATTTATGTACATGTTATTTTAGTCAAAGAACTTTCAAGACCAAAACGTATCAATATTCAACCTGTCTCAAAATAGTATTCACGATATAGCACAGCTTTTAATTTTACATTTTATGTTTCTTTCAACTACGTCCCACTTGAGAGTTTCTTCATTGAGAAAATAGACCTAGAATTAAATCTTCAATATTAATTATGCGGCACGCCGTTTTTTTTATGATATCTACCACGGCCAGGTAATATAAAAGCCGAATATAATTTGTATTATTTTTTATTCTGTTTTATTTTCCTGACTGCGTGTACTTGTTATGATATTTCTATCTTTCCTGGGTTTCAGTCCAAGTGTGAAGTAAAAATTTTTGAAACATCGTTTATTTTATTACGTTTCGGCGAGACAACAGCGCCATCATCAGATTTAAAATTTTACAGAAACTACAAACACCAATTCACAATTAAAACATGTTGTATAAAATTTATAATTTACAAAGTGTTAAAACATTTATCAGTTTTTGAGGGAAAAAATTTATTTCTTCTGGGTCTTCACGACACTATAAAATTTACAATAGAAAAGGATAAAAATCAATCAGACATTTTTTAAACATAACAGTAAATTATGATAATTCAGGTGAAATAAAAACGAATTGGTATACAAAAGAAGTTTGGTCAGGAAGATATTTAAACTATAATTCATATGCACCCCAAAAATATAAAAAAGCGTAATAACTGCACTTACAGATAGAGCTATAAAATTATCACACCCAAATTACAGACAAGAAATTTTTTTAAAAATCAGAAAAATATTACTTAATAATAACTACCCAAAAAATTTTCTGAAGCAATAATAAAACGAAGAGTTAACAAAATTTACAACTCAACTAATTATAACAATAATAAGGAACAATGAAACAATACATATATCACTACCATATATTCCAGAAATCAATAGGTAGATTTCAAAAGTACTAAAGCCATACAAACACAACATTATAGTTGCGGAAAAAACAACTTATCAACTGAATGTTTTCCAAAACTAAAGCCAAAAATTGACAAAATGGATATACCAAATACTGTACATAGAGTGAATTGTTTAGAATGTGATAATACATATACAGGACAAACTAAACAATATTTAAAAAAGAGAATGTACGAACATAAATACAGTCTGAGAAATACTAGTGAAAATAAAACAGCATTAACACAACATGCACACCAAATGTTACATAATTTTGATTTTGACAACGCAGATATATTAATTAGGGAAACAAATTATCATAAAAGAAGAATCCAAGAAATGATACAAATAAAAAAACATGCAAAAGCAGTAAATTTCAGATCAGATACCGACAACCTTAGCAACATTTACCAAACCCTAATAAAGCCATAAGTATGGAACACCCGGTACACTAGTGAAAAATTAAAACTATTTCTGCTTATCTCATTACATGCATACCACTCTCGCAAATGTAGAAAATAATTCAGACAAACTCAAGCTTTTCAAGAAGGCAAAGACCTAAAGGGACGTTAATTTTTACCAATCATGAGG
>NW_026017110.1:20326685-20327821 GCF_020466585.1 Dendroctonus ponderosae | reverse complement strand
GAACTAGAGGTTATGAGAACAGGTTGACATTTCGTTAACAAATCTTGTTGAATTTGCCGTTTATCCTTGTCTATCTTATTGTCAGTCTGTATAATTTCATGGTTACCGGAGTCTTAAATAATTACGAAGCAACAACTATTTGCGCAATGTTAATTACGCAGATTACCTTGAAAAACGTTGCTGCCGTATTTCTGATATAGTTTTTTGCAAAATTCTCAGTTTTTAATAACAATTAATTTATTTTACTATTTTTTATGCACTCCTATAAAAGCGCCACAACACCTCCAGAGAAATGACGCCAATTTTGAATCACCCTATATATCTATTTTGGAGGGAGGTTCAAAATACAACAAAATGGTGCAGGCTTTAGCGTTTTTTGTTTGCACTTATTGCCATCTTACATTGTGGAAGGAGAAGCATTTTTACGCCTTCTGAAAGTGCTTCAACCTAATTTTAAGGTACCTACTTAGTGCAGCTTATTTAAAGTGATGACCCACAAAAAATATGAAGCTTGTGTAGCTATAGATAGCTAAAACTAAATTTTGTCAAAGATTGACAATATACTCTCTAATATATTGGACATTTGGAGTGAAACAATGAACGAGCGAGATTTCTTAGATTTGACATGTCATTTTTTTCAAAATAGTATAATGCATATGCTCTATGTAGCTACTCATACGCTCAATGACATATTTGCCCTGTTTGTCTTACACAATAAACCACATTGTTGAAAAGGCTTTAAAATGACCAAGTGTGAAAACAGCTATATCTAAGGTTCGTGAAATTGTGCGTTGAATAAAAAAGATACGTATTAATGGTTCTGAATAGCCAGTTTTAAAACTTATTGCCGATATAAAAACAATATGGAACTGAATAATATCTTTGAAAAGTGACCCATTGGGAGACATGCAAACGGTATTTCCTAACCTTTATAAGTGAATATCTACTTCCTAAAGCTGGTGCTGCTAGGATGCACAATAGAAAAAGCTTGCCCCATAAATATTTGCAGCAACTGATTTTTTGGGAAACCTTCAGAAAGACTATTTTTTGTTTACCTTATGGCAATAAATGCATTAAAATATATTCCATGAATTTTATTACAATCCCTTATTTAAACGGCTTTTTTACAGTTAAAA
>NW_026017110.1:20316967-20325686 GCF_020466585.1 Dendroctonus ponderosae | reverse complement strand
ACTCGTAATTTTGAGTCGCTGATCTAAGCATAAATGGTTAAGCTCAACCGAATTATATCGATGAATTTCAGTCTAATAAGAGGGCCTTCAAGAATTCGTTGTATCAACACCATAATAAAATACGTTCTGCTTGCGTTGAGATAAATACATAGTTATTTTATTCCAATGCTCTTTTCCCTATTAATAATTTAATACATAGATTTTTACATTATTCGGCTGGACGTAATGTAGTATTTATCATTTTAATTTACTTTGCGACTTTTGCACAAGACCACAAAGAAACACTCACTTTGCAAAAGAGGTCATTGCACTCTTGCATAATGCAACACCACTTGTTTAAAAAGTAGATTTTAGAATCTAAAAGTACATTGAACAGACTACAGAGTGCCCCATTTTCGACCCATTTGTCTAGGATCAAATCACACGGTTCATGATCAAAAATACATACCCGCAGTTTATTACGCTCTATATCTAAATGTTCAATCTTACTTTAATTATATGAATAGCATAAAACTTGCTTGAGCATTTTAATTACACAAAAATTGAATAAAAACATCAATAAATATGCCTGCAAAATGGATTATTATTATAGTTCTCTAAAAATAACATCACAGTAATTTCTACAAATGTAGTTTTATTTGAATCAATTTTTTTTTATTAATGACTTATGGCCAAGTAAACTCTCTTTTTGTGATTTTTAGTTTCATTTCTCGACTATGTTTATTCACAGCTTCAGCTACATGTATTTATTAAAGATGGTCAGCAAAACATCAGTTGCAGCTAGGATCAGAATGAAATCCTAAGAATAAAAAACAATATTTAAATAACGCTTTTCGTGAATATCTCAGTTTTAAGTGGAAATAATTCTGTTACAAAATTTTCTGTACTATCTAACAGTCCCAGAGAATTAACGCCAATTTTTAATTTCCCATCAGGGTGTAGTATTTTATGCAATAGAAGCATAAAAATAAATTATGCATAACATTTATACATAAGCCGTTCTAAGGTCAGATGAACTTATTTGCAATCAAACAATTCATTACACAAAACATTAAATATATGTGAAATTGCTGTCTAGGAATTTACTAGATACCAATACCAGCATGTTTTCAATAAATTTTCGGGCACGGTGAATAAGTATTTGACGCCTTTATAGATGTGAAACCTCCCTGAACTTCTTCAAAATCAACTTTCTTACTAACTCCCAAGTCCCACTTTTACTGCAATTGAGCCTGTATAATGAAACCCTGTGCAGGCCTCTTTTCGTCATGAAAATAAATCCTATTTACACAATAATTCGTTAGCAATGAGTTATCCAGAATCCGGATTTAAAAGAGTTGATATTTTCCGAAATACGGGGTGTAATAACTCATAATTTTTATTCGCTTGCTTGTTATTCTGAAAATTCTTTGTGTTGAAAACATACATTTTGTGGTGTTTGGTGTTTTTCGGTAAGATACGGGGTTGCAATTTCCACGTTACTCATAGGGATTTTTCATAGCTCATAAAACAATAATAATTTCGGTATGTTTTTGAGAAAAATTAATTCAACGAGCAGAATTAACAAATTAATAACGACGTTATTATCATAAGCAAGTTATAAGCAAAATATTTACTTTTTTTACGAAACAGGTAAATAAAGACTTAAGTATGTGACATTTGCAGCGGTAATTATCTATGAAAGAAAATTGAAAATGCCCCGTCACATCGAGTTTACAAATCAAGAATTGAGAAAAGTGCTGGGCATTTTTGAACCAAAATTTTCAATGACACTCAAATAACAATTACGGATTTTACTTATTTGGGTCTTTAAAATATTGGTTACATATTTTTTTCCAATTTCCAATTAGAAATTATATAAATGGGAAATTATTAAAACCGACAAAATATCTATATGAAGCAAGGATACTTACTTAATGCAGAAATGTATCTTACTCGTTATAAGCTAACGCCCCAAAAAACTCACATATTGTGAAAACAATGGAGAAAAGTGGATTCAAATTACGACTTAACACCATGTATATTTAATTTTATTAGCGAATCATTGAGTAATGAATAACAGATTAAATTGAAATGGAGCGTCGTGGATGCTTAAAATCAAAATTTTTACTTTAATTTTTTTACTTTAGTTTTACTTTAATTGACCAGACCTCACACATTATTCGTTGTCCCGTTAGTAAAAATCTGATCAAAATCAGCTCCCACAAAAGCGATGCGAAATTCTTCGATGCTTAAACTGTTTCAATTTTACATCAAGGAAATATCGGAAAATACATTTTCTGTTCTAACTTTTCTATTAGAACTTATGTTGCGTTCCCGTATTCAAAGCTCGTTATCCCAAGACTACATATTTAGTCATATAGTAATGCCTTATAAAAAATGTGTCCAGATGAATGCTTAATATGCAACATTTCCAGACAAAAGTGAACTTGACTTTCATAACTTAAGTTATGACATTAAAACTTGTCAGTTTGTCTGTCGATTTCAAGTTGCCAGCAAGAACTGTTCTGCCGTAAACACTTTTAAATGAACGTCTTCTGCTTAATCTTAAACGAAAGTAAGTGTTGACCTCGACTGTTATCCTGCACTATGCAGGTATTTGTTTACTTCTAAAGTTCTAAACAAATACATAAACTGTCTAGTTGGCGTCAAAATCCACTTAGTCAGATAAAGTTGTTTACCGCAACTTATTGGAAACCCTTTTTTAATGCTAATTGATTCTTTTATTGATTAATTGCTTGTTGTTAAAAACATAGCTGGTAAGGTTGATAGGAAGTGGAAGCCTGTATGTTATGGTTACATTGTTGTTGGACAGTCGAGCGTAAATAGTTTTATTGTGCGTTGGCTTGATTTATATTGGCAGCGTTTTTTTTTTCATGTGCATATTTATTGATCTGTTTCTAGTAATGTTTTTGCGTTTTTGCTAATTTTTTAAACAGCAATGCAGAATCTGTTCAAGCTTAGACAATCTACTAACTAAGATAACACATCGATAAAGTATGTTGAATAGACTTATATAAATGTTGCCAGTTGTGGGATATCGACTTTGAAATTGTATGCTTAAACAGTGCCCTTCGTAGTTTACTGTTTCTTTTTTTGGCGGTAAGTGGACGAGTTTGACGCAAAAATCAGGTCTTTTAGCTAATATTACACGATATTTCATAATGATGAAATATTATAAATGTTGAGGTAGTGTTTTTAAAGATCTATTCAATAGTTTTTTCAGTTTCTAAAGTTGTTTCTTTTGCTCGACTTATTTGACGCCGAATAGAATGGAGTGAAACTATGAGTCTACATTTTCTTGGTTCAAGGATGTAAATTAGGACAAATGGGTAAATCGTATACGATCAGGTATATTTCGTATACGATTCTAATACGAACGGAGACAGATACTTTTGTGAAATTAGCCGGATTCGTGCATACTAAAATGCAGATTTTTCACAAATTGCTATTCAGAATTAAGCCCGAAAACAGATGCTAATTTTGCTGAGAATTTGGAAAACAAACTTTTACGGCTGAATTTCGATTCAAGATTCCAACCTTGAACCTCCGCTGTAGCTCGTAAACTTGCAACAGTTCTTCTATAAGGCATTTTAAGCTAGTTTTTTGGTCATATTTCATGAGCCACCGGCCGCATACGTTTCTTATACACTCTGAAGTTTGCTGCTATCACAGATCATGATAAATACACTCGCAATTAAATTAAATAGAAAACTGATCAAAACAGCTGTACAGCGTAAGTATATCATGAAGTATTTAAAAATGTTTTGCTTTAAAATCGAGAAGAATTGCATTGAAACAAATTGATGTCAGGTGCCGTTGATTGAATGGCCACTATAGGTGTATTTACAATGACCTCATGCTGAGTTAGTTAGACGAAGCGTGCGTAGTACCGCATACAGAGAAAAGACTTAATCAAGAATATGAGACTGTTCTGGAATAAATTATTAATTTATTTGAAGGGTGTCTCGGTTTTGTTGTGCATCATTCTAGGGTGTGGCTCTTAAGTCATTGCGACCTAAGAACAGTTTGTAGGAAAAACATTTTTTGGGTAGACCCAACATGAGACTTACGATCGTGATTTAAATTTTGCTTTTAATAATGCACTTTTTGGAAGTTTTTGTCCTACAGTTTTATATTTTTGGATTACTTTGTCAAATTGAATTCATTTTTACTCCCTCAATTGCGGAACATTTCATCATCCACATCATGAATTCTGTTCAAAATGTTCAAAGCTAAATTTTAAAGGTATTGTTTAAATATCATCGAGTTACCAACACAGACTTTATATTAAGAACTACATTCCAAAACTTTGCTTAATTAGCAACTGACAGTTTAAACTTGTGCACAAAATTCTATGTAAAACACACAAATGTATTATAAGTATTGTAAAATTCATAATCATAAGACATAGAAAGTTAGATGGTGTTTATTATAAAAGAAATTTAATAAAATTTTGGAATTTTTCTGAGATCCGCTAAACGCTGTTAATATGCATTGTTTGGGAAATTATTGTTAATCATGTTAGTTTCTGAAGTTATTTAAAAGGAATGTTTTCAAAAACTTGTAATATAATTATGAGACCATTGATGACAATGTAGTAGTCGCGTCCGCATGAAATATTTTCCTCAATTTGTTCCAACAGTTTTAACAAGTGGAATTTGCAGTAAATTTTAAAAACCTTACGTACTTTGAAGTGCTTCTATTTGGTTTTCTTATTTTAAAATGCGCTAGTTGCGAACGTTCTCAAGCAAACAGGTGTTTACAATATCAAGTGCCAACTGTTATTAGAAATGCACTGTTTGCACCCATAGCCATAATTCTCCTTTTGTTTTTCGTGCACTTTGTTCAACAGTTTTATTCTCATTCATTCCCAAGTGAGTATGCACGCTTTATCAATTTATGGCCGAAAACGTGCATATATTACACATATTATCATTGCTCTGTAAATGTAATCTAAGTTTATCTCATGACTTAAGGAAATTGCGTTTCCATATGAGTAAGCGGTATGTGTAATGTGGATTGGAATATTCCTATTCTGACTTTGTTTTCAATTATTCCGCTACTTTTAATGTTGCGACATGTTTCATAATTTCTACCGTATTTCATACATTTGTTCAACATCCAAATCAAATGCATTTTTTTTTATTTTGATGACGTTAAAGATAATAAATAAAATAATTCACCAAAGAAAAAGTAATTAAAAACTTTTTCAAATTTGTTTGATATCGTAATAATCAGAGCAACAAGAATTTTATCTGCTTTTATCTCTTTGGCTTTGGAGATATTTAAATAGTAAGTAACACTGCTGGTTTATAATTAGCAATATTTTCATTAAAATCGTTTCAGTTTGTTCAAGATTCTAACACGATTATGTGCAAGCAATTCATCCGAAAGAAAACAATTTTGTTTATGTGTCTCATAAACTGAATTTCATCACGTCTACTAATGCGCATTGCGTTTGATAAATTCCTGAAATATTCGCTTTTATGAAATGTTTGCTTCATGCCAATGGTAGCTGATAAATCATGTCGAATGACAGTGCTTTCCAATAGATGTATATATGTATTTAAATTGTTGCAATCATGCAAAAAACGGAGGTATTTTTGTTCTTATAATCTTGGTTTTTATTTAATTTTTTTAAATGTTTGTTTATTGCAAATTCAGTCTAAAAGCCTTTTCTTATTTATTATTTCTTGTTTTAATTTAGTATATATGTACCAATATAATAGTATAACAAAATAATGATTTTGTCAATATGTAGGTATATTGAGCCAAACTTTCTTAACGAAAAACTTTCGTTTTACTTCATTGTGTTCACATCAGACGCGATTTGTGAAATGATCTTAATTTCTTATATTTTTATTTATATTAAATATTGACACACATTGGCTCTAGGTGAGAAATACAATAAACATCCTACTAATAATTTTAAATTAATTTACACTCTACTGGCAAATGAAATAATGCTAATTCAAAATTAGCAGTTAGGGTCAATATGACAATTACTCTTATTCTTGTTTCAAACAACAACAGATACGTATAAATACGGATTCCATCAAAGCTTTAGGTAAGTGAAAAATACCGAAAAATATCCAGTTACCATATTTTAAAATGCAAGCCCGTATTGATATTATCAATTATCGGAAAACCGCTTTTACCTGCTTGAACATTTCTTATTTATCAGACCGGCTATGTTTATTATTTTTCCTCATTAACAACAACACGATAAGCAAGTGTGCAGACGGTTTGCTAGTGAAGTAGACCAATACCGTTCCTTCAAACAATCTTTAAGATTTACATCTTCACCTTGGTGTTTGTGGTTTGTTACAATGTACATACTGTTTCGTATAATAAGGTTTATGTATTATAAAAGGCATTTTCACTACCTTACATTCGTTTAATAGGATCAAAATTTGAATTACAAAAAGATAAAAGCTGCTACATTTAGGCAGCGGTAATGAACAATTTTCGGCATTTCCTCGCATCAGCTGAAACTAAAACCAAACATTTAGAGACGATCTGGCAAACTTTGCATTAAGTAAAGTTGTTTGCTCAAAATCTGGATGTCTGTTGTTTGAAAGGTAGGTAGTTAAACTTGGCTGCTTCCCCATGTATTTGCTTTTAAATTATACAGGTTAATGTTCCCTGAAATATTCTGGTTCAGATAGTGTTTCTTCAACACTAAAGGCATATTAAAGAAGCCAATCACATGTAGCATAAAATGCTCCTAAATTGTTCTGTTTTTATGTATATTGAAGATTGTCGAAGTTGATAAAGTTACGAAATTTATCGTCGTTGATTATAGAGGGAGTGCTGGGAAATGAGTTTTAAGAATTACTACCTTGTTGACTGTGAACGATGTAGGTGTGTCGATTGTCTAAAATTAATGTTTATTCATAGAATTTTATAGGATTTTTTTATTTCAAGAAGTCTTCTAACACATTTGGTGAAATTGGCTTGATTTTTTTATAAGAGGCGGCGTGTTTCAAAGTTCAGTCTAAGCAAAACGATTTTTTTAAAAGACGATTTTATTAAATAATGAGCGATGAAGAATGTGAAGTCCTCTTAGTGTAGTTGTTTCTGAGTTTAGTATTGAGCTACTCACTTCTATATTAAAATTTTGCCGATATATTTATTGTAAAAAATATTACAAATAAACTTTAATTCTATTTTTTTCGGTACAAAAATGGCAATATATTATACTTCTATTCTATCTTCCAGAATTACAGATTTCGGGGGCAATTCTGATTTGGATGATGGAAATAAGTCTCTGATTATCAGAGACTTATTTCGAGCGACTTCTTTGAGAGCGTTAAATCTGTTGAAATCTGAACTTTATGAAAATAGTAGTTGCTACTGTCTTCTACCTTATTTATAGTAATCAATTTTTTTCTATTTCAGGTAACTTGTAACAATGAACTCTGCACCATCGGTAGATACATGCATCGCGAATGTTTCGATCAATGGGAGCAAGCTGTCCTGTCCTATCTGAAAACCTGCGGACGCGCGCGTTCTTGGTCCGAACGGCAACGTCATCAGAATTTGTGGACAAAAAAAGGATACGATTTGGCTTATAAGGCCTGCGGATGCAAGTAAGTAACACTTAGTTTTAACGGGCCTTATCAGAAAATTTAGCACGGTTGGCATGGAAGATTTTTGATTTACACGGGTCAAATTTTAGATTAAATTTTGCTTTGTGTTGCGAATAGTTTAAAAGCTGCACAGGAAAGATTTTCTAATTTCAAGTCAGCTAGGACCAATAATGGGTAACTTAAAATTAATGATTTTAACTTTTTAATTAGATGCCAAAAAAATTTCAAGTTTTTTGTCGGTTCAACAACATTTTGAATCCCCATTAAGGTCTTGTTATTTATATCTTATGCTGCCCCTGTTTTATCGCCGCTAGATGTAGTAGATTAATAGCAGTTTAGGAAGTTCGGACGGGTTCAGGTCCGATCATTTTGTATTTCTACATTAAAAGGGTCTGAATTTTACTCGTTCTACCGGTAAATCCACCGAAACTCACTAGACCAGATTATAGACAAGTCTTTTTTTATTGGGCTAGGCTAGACTTTAGTGTCTGCATTAACATTATTTATTTGTTACAAAAACGCATTAAGCAAACACTAAGATTATGCAATATTTAAATCGTTATGCATATAATAAATTCGCCGAGCAATATTATATTATACATTTTCATATATTTCTGGTTTCTTTACATTTGCTATAAGTTTCTGCAACATGCAATAAATTTTTGCACCAAAAAGTTAAATCGCATCATCACTCTAATAGTTTAGTTTCAATTACTCTTCAATAGTTTTTTGGGTTTGTCAATATTATACTTTGATCAACTTTTCTTTTCAAAATATTGAAGAAATATTAAATGTTTATATCAAAGTTGGTATCGATATTCCTATTACTTAGAGGGAGATTTGATAGATTTTATTTTATCTTCGAATTTATTTATCATATTAAAAAATATTAGAAGTCTTGTAAATTTTTCACATGTTTTTTGAATAAATGCACGAACTCGAAAAATTATAAATATACAGATTTTCACAATCACAATGCTTGAACGGTAAATACATTTTGCATTTGTTGACTAAAAAAACTGACATTATTAAAAATTTCCAATTTTTTTCTTGTATTAATCGAAAGGAAGCAAGGATTTCAACGAGCCTTATACAACCAACAGACATGCTTCTCTTTTGGAAAC
>NW_026017110.1:20292390-20316386 GCF_020466585.1 Dendroctonus ponderosae | reverse complement strand
TGCAGACGTTCGAAACCGAGCTGGTAGCCTTTCTTGCTCCAGCTCGGGAAGCAGTTCTCCACCAGCTTCCGGTTCCGAACCCAGCGTATCTCCCGTACATGGTGCGTATTCGAAGAAGAAATCGAAGGTGGATCTCCCGGATCGAATTAGGTAAGTTTTACGTTTTTTTTTATATCGCTATGTGCGAAATAACGTATGGAATGGAGAAGATATTTGGGTCGTCAGTTGCATGTGAGGAAAATTACTAAGTGTTCTGTTGCATTCAAGAAGAATCCTTACCTTATCGAGCCACTTCATTGTTATGTTATGAAATGAAAGAACCCTTTAAGTTCGGTTTTTTGATAATTTTTCAATTAGCGCCTGTTCGTTAAACTGATTTGAAAAATTAATTTAAAATTATTCCGAGAATCTGTCGGCAGGGGTTGTTTTTTGAAAGTTCAAAATTTAGATTTCTGTATCCAATGTTTATGATGTTTCATAAAATCCATATCTTTTCTTATAACCGCTTCTTTCAAAAAACACTGAAACGCGTAACTTTTGTATAAACTCGATCTTCTAGTTGTTGAAACCGTGTTTTTACGCGAAAGAATAAACGACTAGTACTTGACCGGTTTTGTGTTTTCTCAGTGTAGCAATGAAATTTGATCCGCGTAAAGTCTAGCCTAAAGAGTAAACGATTCCAGACACTCTCGACACATTTTCTTGTTAGTTTATCCGAAATCGCTCAGCAAAATACTTTGGCTTCCCAGCGTCCTTAAAAATCAATTAACCGAATCCACTTGAACTTGATTTAAATCACCGCAATTTATATTCTCTTCATTATTGATGCCGAATAGTCAAAATCAACAAAGTGGCAAATAAATAGAAGGGAAGTCAGACTACTTTCTAATTGCACAAATTTGCATTTAGATTTGCACTAGTCTGAGAAAGAAGCGCCAGTAACTTAACCGACAGAGTCGTTTGGAATTTTTCATTTTGCAAAACAATTACGATCTTCTGACCAGTTCGATACGATAAAAAACCTTCAATTTTGGCTATCGGATGATAAATTGATACCAATTTCTTGTGAAGTGTATGTGAGAGCTTAAGTTGCTTCTGAAAGATCACATGAGCACTCTAGTGTGGAATTATTCATCTTTGCATCCGTACATAAGGAAACATGAACTACATGCAGTTTGAGCAAAGCCTTTACGACTTTATGCACAGACACTCATTAGTCAACGGGAAAATATTAGATTGTTACAAGAGATCTAAAATTTTCGAATGGAAGTTCGATTTCAATTCAAGAGAAAATCTTTCAATTTCTTCAACTTGAATGTTGTTGAAAAAAATTTCTTTATTTCCTAGTGTAGATAAAAAACACCGTTTGGATTTCTTTCCGGCAAATTGTCCTTATTTATCCAAATAATATTGATTCATTTCGTTTTTTTTATTTAAATTGAAATTATATGCTAAAAATTTCGAAATGACCTTTTAATTTAATCGAAGAAAAATGAGAGACGAGCATTTATCGTAAATAAAGTTAGCAATAATCCATCTTTTTTAAGCAATAGGATACCTTATTAAATTGTACACTCATTTGTTCTAGAAAACTTGTATTTATAATGTTTATTGCATTTTTTAATGTTTAATTTATAAATTGGTTAGCCAAATGCACGCCTAAGAATTATATAATTTTGCCAATTAGTGTGCGTTGACAGATTTTACTTTCTTGCATACACAACAATTAAGAACTGTGCGTTTAATCGAATACTCCTGCATTTTCTTCATCTAAGAAATATTTCTTGTAAATCGCAAGTCAGTTGAAACGAGCTACGTAAGTAAAAAAACATCTGATGCTTTGGGAATATAATTTACGCTTTTCTACTGCTCAAGGAGGCATTTTCAGCGATAGGAAGTAATAATATTATTAACACCGTTCATCCATGTGCTCGGCAATTTCGAAATCATCTCCTATGTGCATATCGTTGGAGCTATGAAAGGAGCACTTCTCCCATACATTTCCATTGGATAACAGGCTAGACGAAACTCCGGATCCATAAAATTCCCACTATTACACCGTACTTATCCTTTCAGGCAAGCTTGTCACCACTATCTAGTTTCGAAATATTCGGCAACTATATTTTCAATAAGGCTTTCCCGAACATGATTGAGTATCGGCACCAAGACGACATTTTCGATGATTTTACATAAAAATAAACGAATCGTTTTTCTTTTTTTGGAATTTGTTCGTAATTTGCACAGCATAGAAAGTTGCAGGTCCTTCGGCGAAACGATTTCAATTTTAAAAGCGGGGTTTATGGAAGTTTTTAGGAGACTTTGTCGAAGAAATTTGTCTGCATGTATAAATTTCGCCTTTCTCTCGATGAAAAGGAGAGAAGTCGGCAAAGTAATCAAAGTTTTCTTGCTTTTAAACGGATCCTTTTTCTTTGCGAATATAAAAGAATCGGTCTATTTACATTCATTCTTATTCGCAAAGACAATCAGTGCAGATTGAATTGTTGTTTAATCACTAAATATTATTTTACATAATAAAAGTAATCATCGGATGTGTAGATTTAACATCCAGCAACATCTCTGCTTTATAATGAAATAGTTTTTTGTGTTTTGTTTTTGTTTTTTTACTTGAATTATCATACATATTTAAGACATACAAACATTTTTCATATTTAGCCCATCTTGAAATAATCAGGTGTTTTTTCTTCGTCAAACTTATTAATCAACACCACTTCCTATATTTAGTGTTTTTCTTATTCGTATTAAAATGCCTAATTTGTCTTATATTAAAAGTTAATTAGGCCGGCAATAATGAATGCAACATGTTATTGTTATTACAATAGTGCCTATCTGAAGAAGATAACCTCAAGGGCAATACGGTTTTTCGTTTTTCTCAGTAACATGCATTTTGTAACCGTTAGTCAATTTGGACTAATTTGATAATTTAAACATATTTTTATATCGTAAAAAAGTATTGATTGAGTTGAAAATAATTATTAAATAGTTTCAAATTGTGCTAAGCGTTTTAATGTAGTAAATTTTACAAACGCGTAAATATGTTTATGCTTTTAGAAACATTTTTATTTTACTATGGTTGGATAGTTTTTTTTTATTCTTTTTATATCCTGCAGTTTAACGGTATTTATATCAAATTTTGACTGATGATTTTTAGGATTGATATCTTAGTCGTATGATTCATTTACTGATTCACTTACAAATAGTTTTCTGTTTGAAAATGCTTTTTTTATGTTATTTATTTTAAATGTAAAATCAGCTTTCTATAAATTCTTAATTGATCATTTGTGTTTGCTTAACAACTAACGAAAAGCTTGAAGAATTATAAGAACAGACCTAAACTAAAGAAAAGAAAGAAGGCAGCTCCTTTGTTGAAATTGTTTCAAATCTGCAAAATTAGAGGCATAAGCCTTAAAAAACGGACAAATAATTGTGTTAATTAGGAACCGACCGAAAAGATGTCTGCGATAGTTTTTAGTAGATGAATATGCGAATTATTGTTAGCTTGTTTTTTGGTGAGTAGCATTATTCTACACATTAAAAACAATTATTTTAAAGTTAAATATCTTACTTGTTTAACTTTTGTAAATCACGTTGAGATGATGGAAATTTTAGTCCACACATATGAAGAAAATTGCTCGAATGTTCGATAATAAGTATTAATAATGAATTTAGGAAACTAAAAGATCAAAAGGAAATCGGATGAGTTTAATGCAGTTTACTTCATCAGGTTCTTCAATTTTACTTCTTCTACATGATGACAAAGCTAAATAATCTCCCAAACAGTTTGAGGTGTTAATTCGATCTCACAATTTCTTGGTACCTATTCAAACTCGCATCCCTTATCTTATACTAGGCCACGTCGCCCACAAAACTGTTTAATTAAGACTGTAAATTCCTCGCGCTCTAACGACACAATAACGTATCGTTAACGACCTGCGTCGTTAACAAATGGATGTTTCAATCCTGATTAGCAATTAAGCTCCGAATTAATCGTCGGTTGATATTGGCGGAGTCCTATTCGGCAAGTGATGTTTTGCATGTTTCGAAACTATGAACACAACAGAAAAAAACATTATTATTATTATCAAATACACTCACCAGGCGAAAGGAAGGGACAGGAAACAATGATATTCCAGGGCTTAAAAGATGTTTCTAGTTATTTCTGTAAATTAAGCTATTCTTTTGTGTTCGCGTTCCAACAGCCAGACAGAAAGATATTCAACCTGCAGCACGCTAATCAGATCTAATATTCCTGATGTGCTTTCTCTTTGCCCTTTTGCCAGCAATATTTGCATATCTTTATTTTGTATCCAGAGAGACAGGTGTTAAAAACTTTATGATGCACGTCACTTAGCTTTTATATTATTAGATTGATGCTCGTTGCAAGGTTCTCCCTTGTGAGGTTGAAACGCTTGAATATGTACGAGAATTTGCGTTTTTTCTTTGCAAAAGAAATCGTTCCATCTGTGGAAGAAGCTTTTGTATTTTCAGCGTTGAACTTTTAGAAAGGGGGATGACAGGTTTTTTTTTAACCAGTTGCGGTCATGCGTTTGGATTTCAACCGGCAAGTGATGTTGGATGTTGATTCCTTCGCTTTGGGTCTTGGTGACATGGTGGGGTTTTCTCTAAATTAACTCAACTTAAATCAAATCGAAATTAAAACTTTTACCCTCTTCAACATATTGGCAAAGTGTCACTTTAATTTTGTATAAACAGGAAAATGTACCGTACTTAATGTAAGTAGTTTCTTGGTGACACTAACTTATTGTTTAATAAATAGGGAATCAGATGAGTGCTTTTTTAAATATTTGCTTGTTTTTTGAATGTATAAGCACTGAAGTCCAGTGCGTTGAAAAATCCCATTTTTTATGTCAAACGTCTGGAAGGCATATATCAGGAAGTTGGCATTTACTAAAAATTTATGGGAGCCACATTTACAAATCGTTTATGATATATATTCTGGCCAAAGATGTAATTGCGTTCCAGCTATTTTTACGAATATCTACATAAAAATCTAATTTCCATAAATTTCAATAATGTTATATTTTATCCATGATGTTAATTATACACATAATAACTAGGCGCTTATCTTTCCGATCGACTATTTACAGTTAAATTCCTAAACGGAGTTATATTTTCAAATAATTAAAAAAGAAACCTCTAAAAATTGCAATTCTATTGATTTCATCAAAAACAAGAAACAGGCGTTATTTAAAAATCATGACTGCTCGGAAAGCTTTATCTATCCCTTTTTGTAATCGAATGCTTTTATATAGATACGGGTCAAAGAAGGTTTTTTTCATAGTGGAACTAGTGGCGTTATATGGAATTGCACAGTGGAACATTTCAAATCTCCCTTTTTATTAATGAAGAAACCATTTATGCTGCAATTTGTAATTCTAAAAGGAATGCCATTAATTAAATATACACATTAGTTTAGACAGTATTACAATGATTAAAAGTTATGTTTTGAAATCAAATAAACACATTAGTTTTGTTTACTTTTGTCTTTATAATTATACTTTTTTCGCTATTTGCTTTAACGTTTTCGTGTTATCATTTGAATTTTCTATATTATTATTCAAAATTTTTCACCATTAAATTGTTAATACATATATCCAAAGAAATTTACAAGAACATTTTATCCACTGCAAATGTTTCTTTAAGTAAATAAAAGCAACTCCAGGATTGTATTTCGTCAACAAGTGCCTGAAGATGATGGGAAAAGTGCCTCTTAGCACACAGTAGATATCTGTTTTTGCACAAAAAGGTAGTTTGTCTTAATTTCGTTTGTACATCGATTCTGATAATTGTCTAGAACGTCCGATGATATTCCCCTGATAATGGGACTAGATGGATCTCGCTTCCGGCATCATCAATCTCCTTATTAAATCATATCGATTTTTTCTTTCTGAACGAATTATCAAGCACTAAAGATAAAATACAATTATTTTAATGCGCTTCTCTTATGTTAATCTAATGTTGTCTCTTGTTGATCTCTGATAAGGTTTTTAAGATAGCAAAAAAATGACACAGGTAGTCGTGAATGTATAACATATTTCCAAACTAAAATATTAACATTCCAACATGTTTTTTGCAAGCGGCAAATAATTTTATTTCTTTTAAGGCCCTGTTGTATGGAAAGTTCACTGGGTTCAAATGAACTCAACCGGAATCTGAACTAGTCCCGAAAATCAAATCCGTCAACATTGATCGAATTTTGAAAAATCTAAATTTACACTGATTCCTGTCTTGAACTCCAATTCAACTTTAACTGGGATTGAGCTAGTTTGGTCCAATCGCGGCCCTCCGAGTTCAGATTCAAGTAGATAGAGTTCACTTGAACCGAATCTTAAGCTGCATTGTACACTAAGCCTTGGAATCGTTCTTTAAATTTGCGAAACTTTGCGTTCAATAGAAAATTTTAAAGTGCAAACTTTGGTCCGAATAAAAATGTGCTCTGCAATTGACACCGATCCCAAAATTCCAATGCATTTTAAAAATTAACATTTAGTTTTAGATTTTAACATCTCACATGCTAAATAAGATCCATTTCAATACTTAATTTTTTAAATAATAATAATTTTATTAATTTATTGCCCAAAACTTTAATATTTTGGGATTGTATCAAAGATCAATATTTTACAACGGCTTTGTTGAAATGTATTCGAATATTGCACCAGGCACACCTTTTATAATCACCTCATGCCATTAATGCCATCCAATCCGATGTTTAGAAACAAGTAATGAGATAAAACGAAACGACAAAAAACGTTAAGTTTCACTTGGCAATTAATAACAAACTGTTTTCGTTTCAATACAATCTAGTACTTATATTACAACGATTCCTCTATGCAACAAGCTAACATGTTTGACGGTAAACCTATGTCAATATTTACGAAAACCAGCTGGATTTAAATCTAAATTTAGAGAAGAGGACAATTATCTCGAAAAACATACATTGCGAAAGTCAGCTTACAAAATTTTATCCAATTATTGAATAATGTTTCGTGGTTTCGAAGCAAAATAGCAGATAAGACCCAGCCATCCCTGCTTATTTAAACTGCTTTTTTTGCTTTCAAATTTAATGCGATAAACTGTACTGCCGCTCAATATTTGAGCAAGACGGAAAGTTCCTGATCCTGATGAATGCATCCATTGTCGAGCGTATTTATTTTGATATTGTCAATAAGATGAAATACTATCTGGGGAATTAAAATTTATCTTATTTCATGTCTGTTGTAATCTTAATTTTATACCTGTGATAGAATCAAAAAGTAAAATTAGTGTTCGCATGAGTGGCACGGATGATTTGGTTGATTAAGGGGAGCCAAGTATAACTAGAGAATAGTTAAGTATGAAACGAATATTGTCAGTATTCGACGAATGAGAAAAATGAATGAGATTTTCGCACAATTTTTTCTTTGTAAACTTCGGATGTTTTAATAAAAAACACATTGAACATGGTTTCTGGCAACATTTCAATTTTTCAGATTCATCAGATTGCCATTCCCCAGATTTAAAATGACTTGAAGATTTATGACTTGCGCATGCAAGAGTAATTAATTCCTTTTAACATTCATTTATTAGACTGTCAAAGACGAAAGTTGCGATCTTTCGGCTTGTCAAAGCTTTTATTTATGTAATATTCATTTAAAACAACGATCTGGCCAAACTTTGCAATCTCTCTTGGAAGTTAAAAATTCGTTATTGAAATGCTTGTTTTTGTAAAACTTTGCCGATAACAACTTCTTTTTGAGTTGCGACAAACTTTGCCAACTCTTAATGGTGGCTATATTGCCAATTAAAATGTTTGTTTCACTTTGTTCTCACGTTTACTCCTTCCTTTTATTGCGTTGTTGATCATTACATTTTATGTAATCTTTGGAGAACTTTTTCCAGTGTTCCAAGGGACTCCGGTTAGAAGGTAGGTCAAGAAACGCCTTATCGATTTCTGGAACGCATAAAACTCCCCTTGGACGTTATAGGCGTAGAAACGACTCCCTTTTTGCCGATTTGGGACTCTCTGAAAGTTCCCATGATACCTCAAGCTTTTCGATTAACATTCCCTTCACGCTTAGGCCGGTCTTGTCAATTGTTCAGTTTTCTCCGGAAAAATTCCCGTTTTCGTAGAAATTGCGCCAGATCTGGAGCTTCTTATAAATATGAAATGACAGTCTGCTATTGTGCGAATGGAATTTGGTCTGGATCGAGCCAAAACACATTTGACAGCCTACATTTCGTCTTTTACAATCAATTTATTACTGGAACGGTTGGCTGGAAGTTTTTTATTTATCCATGTGTATTCTAGTGTCGGGTTGCAAGTTAATAAATACGCTAAGACGTACTTCTCTAATTAAAATTCGACTTGTTATCATTTTAAAGTTCAATACTGTGCAACATATGCATAGAACGAGCGGCTAGTGAGGCAAACAATCCGCTATATTTTTAGATTGATCTGCTATAACAACGCTGAAAATAGCTTTTACAGTCAATACATTGTCGATAAAATACAGTTATCACGATTATAATCACTCGCTTAATGATCTGAATCCAATTCATATAAATCGAATGTTTCACATTATGTTTACTATATTATACTTGATTAGGTATTTTATTTATAAACCTAGCTAGAAATGTTAATTAACAAATTAATAAAGCGCTCAGTATTTATGATCGCCATTATATAATATGTATAATAATTATTGTGCAATAAAATATATAATTTTGCATGACAATATTTTGTTTATCACGTCTCTGGCTATCGTAATACGAATTTACAGCACAATGGCGAATATGCATAATATTATGTTTTCGTTCTCCGGAGTAAATCACTGTAAATTAATGCATTTTTATTTTGTTAACACAAACAACTATTTTAGTGCACATATTCAGATGTTAATAATAGTGAGAACATGTCATAAACAATAGTGTTGCCAAGTGTTTGAAACAGCTAGACATGGAAAATGTTGTGTCTGGACGTTTGTCACATTTATTTAATTTAGTCATCATCAACCGGTTTTCGGCGATAAAATAATTTTCAAAGCAGATATTTTTATGAAACTTTGAAAGATTTCGTCATATTGACTTGGTGTTTGCTAGTAGACTTATTACTTGGAAATAGGTTTAATAAACACTAAGAATTCATCGCAGTGAGGGTTTTAGGCTCGAGTTTTAATAACAACGCTTAAAAAGGAAAGTTAGCGACAAAATAAAACCACTCCTTTTAATGAAAGATTGGAATTAACATGGTGGCGACAGAAATTCAACGAAAAACTTAAAATTCATCACGCATGAAGAGCCAATTAATGAACCAACAACAGAATAATTGCGATCGAACCTGAGGAGATGAGGAAAGGACTAAGGAGGTATATTGAAACATTAACACATGAAAAATCAAAAGAACAATCGCCGGATGAAAGCTATAATTCTTATCCCAGAAAATGAGCAAAATTCAAGAGCAAATATTTTGTTAACTGATATTTTAGTCTTTAGTATAGGTCATGAGCAAAGCAAGGCCAAGAGGAATACTTGCATGGTCTTGGTCTTGTTCTTGAATACAGTCTTGGTCTTGGTGCAAGTCTTGCTTTTATACAAGCTGTAAAATTAGACGGAATCACTTTAATAATGACAAGAATAATAATTAAATTTAAAGATAACAATAATCAATACGAAACAATAAAAAAATCTCAGACTACAGATGTAAGACAATAAGCTGTGGATATTTAAATGTTTTGATTGGGCTTACAGGATTTTACTGATAGAAAATAAATTCAATTATTAATAATGCACATGATTCGTGGCAAGGATTAAATTATTTAATTGTTTATACAGCAACTGTATGTAAGGACTTATTACAGTGTACATTTTAAACTGTCCATCGAAATTTATTTATAACTTGGGGTTTCACTGTTTTATAGAATGTGAATAATAAACACATTAATTCACTTATACACTTTGAAATTACAATTTACCAAAAACTGGTTCAAAAATTAAAAGTACGTAAGCAAATAACAAATAATATGATACAAATGAATGCTTTTCAAAATGTGACCAAGAGCTTAAACAGAGCAACCAACACGCTGATTGGTGGGATAATCGGTGGCGATGTTTTCTAATAATTAAAGACGCTTTTCAAAGAAATCTTTCCGTTGGAACTGAAGTTGGAGGACCAACATTATTATCTACAACAACTAACTTTATTTTGCAAATATTTATTCCACCTACCCCCGATTTAGGTAGTCTGAAAGAGAAGCGAAAACATCTGGAATCGATCACATTTTAAATACTGATTTATTTATGTGACACTTTTTCACAGCTTTGGTTTATAATTTAATGTATCCGGTTAAGCGTTTGAAATTTTCAGATTTAATGCGGTTCAATATCGGATTACCATATTGGCCATATTTCGTTATATTTTATCGTTTTCTGCCGAAGTAACCCATGCAAAATGGCAAAAGTCTTAGTCTTGCCGGATATGTTCTTGGTCATGACCAAGACCAGTCTCGCTCATCACTAATTTTAAGAATGGTTCCTGTAGATATACTGTTTAGCGACAGTTTTCCCTGCTTTCTTTATTAAAGTTGATTTCATTAAGTTGTCTACTCCCAAGCTATTTTTTTTATCTTTCAAGGTTCATTCCGGTTTAGCAATTTTAAAACCTTTTGGCATAGAAACACGAATTAACACTGTTAATCGCCAAGGGAAAAAAAATATTCATTTTCTTTCTTCTAACGAGCGGATCTTTATTTAACATTAAGAAGTTAAATTTTATTTCTCCGAAAAGTCATGGGTTTCGAAAGTTAATGACATTTCAGAGGCTGCAATTTGATCTATTTTGCAAGTAGTTATCTTTAAAAATTGATTAAATCAAGAAGTATTAACGTTCTCTAAATGAATGATTTGGACGCACGAGTAAAACATGTTTTTAATTTTATAATTTTGGAGGCAGAATACGTTTGAAATATTTTCATTGTCCTTGAGAACACTGGATTTATTCTGAACGCCGACACACTTTTAGTTAAGTATGAACATTTTTTAACGCCCGCTCTTCAACCGATACTTAAAACTTGGAGAAAAAAAGGTTATGGGTAGGGCAGGGGCAGGAGCAGGGGCAGGGGCATGCTCGACGACATTCTGTATATTGTATAAAGAACAGTTGTTATTCAAAACATTCTCACAGCTGAAAGTGATTATTGATGGTAAATTGAAGATTGAAGAAAATCCCAGCGGTTGCGGATCCTATTAGGTACATTCAAGATGAGTTGTAATAAATGTGAGAGAGAACACAATGTCTTAATTTATATATTGAAAATATCGCGATTGACGAGAATCAAATGCTCATTTGAAGAAGAAGGGAATAGGTACTAAATGGACACCTTGCTTGCGTTTGGAAATTGGACCAAACAAAATCGTATCACATGTTTCCTTCAATTAACAATTAATCAATATTAACTGTTCATATGCTGCTTCACAGATTTCACTTAAAACAGAATAAGCATTATTTAAATACATTTTTTGCTAAGTAATTTAAAAATTTTTTATTTCATTTAAAGCCGGCAAAACAACCATAACTTGTTATTGAAAATACGACAAGTTTGCATCCATGGTGTTCTGTAACTTGAAAATTGTTTAAATTTTTATTTGCCCGCTTCCTTCCAAACTATTGCATATGAGAAATTCTCACATCAGTTGAAGCTTGAATTCAATATAAACGCTTGAAATTCAATGGCCACGAAGAAATCGGATCCTATATTATTTTGTTGAATCTGCGTTATTTTAGCCTTGAAATTTGCAAGTATTATCACTTACTGAAATCAACTGCATTATTTTGATTCGACCATTCAAAACTGGGCAACTATTATTTTCTTTGCGGCCTTTGGCATTGGAATTAAATAAAATTGTCTAGGCGATTACGGCTCAAGACTTGAAAGGAAAGCTCAATCAAACCTCGATTTTCCTCCTCTGTGTGTTCGTCAAACATGAATCTTTCGATTGTTTCGAATCAATGACGCCTGATAACATTGATGTGTCAGGAATTTTATTTATGTGACATATAAGGTGTGGGAAGATTAAAAATGATAAGGTGGGTTACCGCTTTGAAATCACACCGTAATAGTTTTGTTATGGTACTTGCGCGATTTATGCAACTACACAAAAAACTCATGATTATGAAAATTGTAAATAGAATGTGCTACTTATGGACTTATTACTTGAACAAAGGAATATTTAAGATGATTCGAATGGAACTGGTTGTTATTGTTACTAGTTCAAATGCGCCTGCTTTGTTTATGGTAATGCAATATGTGTATGAAGTTTGCTTTCATATGTAGGAGTTTACCAACAGAACGACATTCATTTTTATATTATTTTTTTAGGCTAAATGTTGCACTAAATAATTTATTGACTTAATTTGAAAAATATTTGATAAACACCTACCTGCCTTTTAAGTCTCGGAGTAACAATCGTAATTGTTAACATAACATGATGTCTGTCTTTTTGCCATGAAGTGGCTCTCGAATAGTTGCACTTTTTGTCCGCCTACGGAAAGCAGTTTTTTTTATTCAAAATGTGCCAAATTTAATATTTTCACCGTATTTACGCCTATCAGTCACAATCTAAGCCAGTAGTAAAGGAGGTGAGGGTGCACAATGTTGGTTTCGATTAACATTTCTTCTGAAAGAGATTCGAATTTTGTTTTAATTTCAGATATTCAGGTTTCGCTTCCCAAAGCAATCAATTTCAAAAACATGGTTTCTTCTGTATACAATCCCAATCCAGTCTAAAGATTGTTTCGGTTTGCAAGTTTGGATTTTATTTAAAAATAACAATAAATTGTTTGTCTAATTCAGAGCACCTCGATTTAGTATATGCAATTGCGCAATTTTGATTTATATTCTAGATTTTTTTTTGAATGGTTACTGTGGACCTTTTTTGACAAAGCTCGTTTTTTTCTGACTAATTACGCCACTAAAATACTGTACATGAGAAAATAGAAATTAAATCGAAGTATTATTAAGTATAGAAACGCAACTCACAAATTGAAGCATCAACTTTCTAGTGATGCGATGTCGAATTCCATTAGCTATACCGACAGCACTTAACTAAAGTTTACTTGTTTGCTGATTATTTACACGTTTCAGCTTCTACCGATTATTGCACTTAAGTGACACCGCCATTTGTTTTCATGTTCACTTTCCTATCAGCCTTCCATAATTTGGTTCTTTTGAAGCGATCAAACAGTATTGTTGGATGGTACAGGAAAATTCCAGGAAAATTATTTTTGAGACATTGGAATTGAACTCATTTTTTTTTAATTTTGAATATTTTGTCACCAAAATTCCATAATCATTTGATTGATATATTTAAAAAGTCAATTTTTCTTGAAAAAGAATTATTCTCATTTTCCATATACACGGTGTTGTATATAGCCGTTGGTGTAGAACTTTTCAACACCAACGGAAATAAGGGACTCTCGCGCACTAAAAAACCCCCTGTATGTATTAAAAAAAAAGATTTAAATACTTAATACCCAGTTTCTTAGTCATAAAAGGAGATGGCAATAATAACCCCGATCGTTTAACGCTTATAATACCATAAGATTATTTCAAATGCCTTCACCTAGTCATAAAACTTAATAGTCGGTCAAACAACTGTTAAAAAAAAAACTACAGTGGATTTTATGAATACAATTCATTCTACAAGGCAATAAATGTTGTTCGTTCCACTTTTATCTTATCAGCTATTTGTTTAAGTTTTTTTCAGAAAGCCTAAGTTGCTTAACAGTTGGTTTCGCCGTGGGGCTAGCGGTATATTTTAATAAATATTAGCTAGGTCAGGCAGCCACCACATATAAATGACGGTTTGAAATTGGGTAATGAACTAGATTTCGACATTATATTCATAGGGCGACGAATCAGCTAAATTGTTCGTTCAGTGTCACGCTCATTAAATAGATCGCTTTGAGAGTGCCAATTATTGTGCAACAGAAAGAAGTTTAATAACCGATTATTTTTCAGTGCAGTCATCCTCAATTATACTATACAGGTTGTTCCTTAATAAGTGTCTCAGCGGAAGACTGTACTAACTTGTTTCGTCTTCCATTTTTCTCTCTGGGCTTTCGTTTTTGAGATACAGTATGAAGAGTGTTTCTTTTTCTACAATTTTACTTTGCGCTCACTTATTTAGAGCTGAAACTCTCGTTCTATTTTGTTTTCATTCTTCTTGGAAGTTGAAAGAGTTATTGTAGAAATTATTATTTAATCTTTAAAATTTTATTATATATCCGAGTAAATCATGAAAGCTTTTCGTTGATTTGTTTCAAGTTGACTTTACGCGGGCTAATGAGTTTTAGGTAACCGCACGATAGTTAGTAGATAACATTGTTTGAAGTTACCATAAAATGCCGCACATTTGGGTTACATACGAATACTATTTGAAATGGAAAGCTTCACTGATGACTGTGATTAAATTTACAACGACATTACTCACAGTGTAATGAACTTTCCATAGCCATTTATCAAATCTCATTAAAAAAATTACGCTAAAAATAGATATTCCTGACCATCTCAACTCGCTGCTGATCATCAACCTTGGAAAAATTCCACTTACTCGCATGCATCCCAATGCACCAGGAACTATTTTCGCCAACCATCCAATAGAGCATTCTATTGTTATTTTTTGCCTGTGACATAGTTGCCGATATCCATCCAGGAATTTTTTCATTAATTAGGCTTAATGTCTGGGAATTCGGGAAATCCAAGGTTGTTTTTCTATAATTAAGTATAATGTTAGAGACTAGTTATATGTCAATGGGTCAAGAGAGGCATACCAAGCGATGATCAATAGCGCTGGAATTCTCTTTTCGTTGTTTATTTTTGTTCAGAAGTAATTTTGAGCAAATAACTGATTTGAAATGTTTTAGATGTAGCTGAGTTCCACTTCTCAACATTAATAATCCCACGTTTTCAGATAAAATGGTCTTCTTCTGGTCTAATACCACTTATTAGTTTCGAAATCTCTATTTTTCTGAATTGGTTCTCAGTTTAAAAGTTAATCGGTTAAAAGGGAAATTATAATGTTCACTTCTGTGTACATTATAATTTCCATTAATTATGTAGTGTACTGCTTTCCTAGATAAAGCCCAGACACCAACTTGGTAGCAGATATGTTGTTTTTGTAATTTTTAATTATAATTTTAAATGGACTAGTAGACAGATTTCACCTAATTTTGCTGCTTGAAGCTGCTCCTTCTCAGACTCGATTTTTTGCTCATGATTGTGAACTTTTGCTCATGATTGTGAACTTTTGCTCATATTTAGGAGAACTGACTGCAACTATTAATTTTTTGCTGCAAGTGACGAAGAACGTAATTTGTCACAGTTCTCATCAAGTGATAATAATGGGAAAAATTAATTGTGAAACTTTATGTGGCTATTACAATAGGTTTTGTTGTGAAGAATAGCAATATTGCATGTAAGTTGTGTTGCGGATGATTTTTCTTGTGCATTGGCTATATTTATTTCCATTATTTAATATATCTGTCAAACTTACACTTTGAAATCGGGGCTGTAATAAAAAAATATATTGGCTACAATTGCCTAAAAGTAAATTTTTGTGCTGCCTCTGCACCAAGATTTATTTATCGGACTGTGAAAAACAATTATTTTGGCACATTAATGTACCTACAAGAAACTACTTAAGACTTCACTCTTGAACCGAACAGAGCGTGAAAACACTTGGCATTGTTTCGTTTTAACGACCTTCCTGCGTCGGGATAATAATTCCAACCTTCTTGTCTTCTGCACACATTAAAAGCACAGTTCGATGTTTGTCTAGGACTGGTTCAACAGAAACCCATTAAAACTAGAATTTTTTTATTTATGCAAAACGATTTAATCTGGTCTATGCATATGCAACAGTTATTGTGTTGAAGGATAATGGCACTGGCAATGTTAATAATAAAAGTGTAAGCAAATAAAGTCAGTTTCAAGGTGTCTGCAGATTTGTTTATTGCCGATGTGGTATGCATGTTTTCTTAAGGTATGTGGATGCAGAGGTTAAAAGACGCTGTGCAAACAAAATGTGCTCACAAAAAAGTTTTTATTGCCCTGAGGTAAATTAGATTTTGTTTGTGCCCATCACACAAGCTAGTCAGATGAGGTACTGTTTTCTTCCAACACGGGCATTAGCGAAGCTGGATGTCAGTGATCTGCCACAGAATGAGACAATAAACACTTAAAAAATAAGCAGACATTTCAATCTAAATATAATTTCAGAACTTTTTATATTTTTTCATGTTGTGTAAGCTGCAATTGTCGATATTCTTGGCCAGCTAATAGCTGTTAATATAGAAGTTTTTTTTTATTCAGCCATATTTGTAGTGCACGTTTATACGTGAATAAGTGTATCTGGTTTTATTCATAGTTTCGTGGGTATTAAATCGAGGCATGGTTTGTAAACATATGTACTGTTTAATATTTTCGTTAACCAATATGTTTACATACCGGTTACCTGCACAAACAAAAACAAAGAAAACTTCTTATCGCTTTATGTGTTAATTTAAAAAAATCGTTGATACGCGTGTTTTATGCGAGTATATAGTGTTTATTTTATCATTCTTATTTTAAGAATATAAAGTTTGCACAAATTTAGAAGTAGAGAAGTGAAGAGAGTAGAGAATTGCGTGATTTGGTTTCCTATATTAACGTGAGTCCTAAAGCAAATTTAAATTAGATCAAAAAAATCTTCGAAAATTGTGCAATTGTAGGCCCCAATCCGCAGAAAACACATCCTTCAAAGGTACATTGGAGTTCTCCGAAATTCTACGGTCCCGGAACGTAACTTTAATCAGTACTTGCATAATTTAGGCATTTTGTTACAGTTATTCTTCTACAGTAATTAAATAATATAAATGCATTTTGCAACCATATTTTGGATTGATTTTATATTTGTTTTATTCCTTACTACATCTTGTATCATCTAGATTACGTGTTATTCAAACTTGTCAGCTATTAAACCGTTAATCACCCTTTATACTATTTTTTCACTGTTCGTGTTTTTATGAGATTCTTTGGATAAAACCGCCGTTTATTTTATTTGCTTGGATTTTATCCAATATTAGGGCAAGCGTGAAACTTCAATTGTGAGTTTGTATTAAATTTTAAATTAATTCAGTGTGTATAAGTTCCAAGAGCTTTCTGCGGAAATGTGTTACTTTCGTTACGATTGTATTTTTAATGGTGGGTTCAATTGATTTATTGAAAATTTTTAATTATTGTTGATCTTGTTTTTCGAAAATATGTTGTTTTTTCTAATATTCTCTTTATTATTTTCTTCTATTAAGGGTAACTTATGTAGATGAAGATTTCAACCGGAAATTAATTCGAAATTAATTCTGCTTCAAAATTACCTCATCTAAAAACAGTTTTTGCTGCTATTGTCGAATTTTGATTTGTGTTTGTTTCCCATTACTTTGCATACGTAGAAAATGTATTCAGTAGCATGTGAAAACTAAAAATTAACGGAATATTAAAATGCTGACGTTATTGATTGAGCATCCTGATTAAATTGACCTTTAGAAAGTATATTGCTATAATGGTTTATTTCTCTCGTCAAGTAAACATGTTCAATGGACAAGAAACAGAAACGGTCGTAACAATTAGCATAAATTGATTTAATTAAGTACCAAGAGTCATTTTACGGCAGAGTTTCATATACTTACGCTACTTGGTGACTGTTAAAGAACTTAGCCAAATTCAATTACCAGATGATATTGCTTCATTTTGTTAAGCTTTTAGTATTTTTTAATGCGTTATTGTAAGCTTTTTGGAAATTGATTTTTAAAGCCAATATATTTAAGATGGATCTCTGTCTGTCTGATGGCTTCTAGTTCTGAGGTCTGCTGGTGTACGATCTGCTCTGCAAACGAAAGTAAAGGGCACCAAAAATATTTAAAATCTCGTGGCCATAAGTTTCGCACAACGAAAACTCTTTAATTGTTTCTATAGATTGAACCCAACTGAACAAAGAGCGCTTTTGTGAATTTGGCCTTAAACGATAGATACTAGTTTCAATGGGAAATGCATTTAAATATGGCGTATACCATTAAATTAAGGAAAAAACTGTATTTTGTGTTTTTTGCTGTGTATGTTTTTCCTATAGTCTGTGTATTGGTAACAATGCACAAATCTGGTGTTGGTGACAATTTATTTTGGTATTTATTAATTTTGCCAATTTATTTTAATTTGTTGCTTAACTAATCATTCTCTTGACTGTTTGAAGCCAACATATTTTTGTTTGAAATGTTGCGTCTTCTCACTGGAGAATCTGGTTGTAAGTAAAGGCAAATGGACTTGCCTTTAGACTTGGCCAAATGCTGCCAATCCCTTGAAATAAATTTATTTTCAATTTCTACTGTTTAAAATTAATAATCTTAATTAAGTCAATATTTGAAAAATATGAGAACCAGAGAGAAATATGAGAATAGAAAGTGTTGAAATTAAAAAATACAGATGCTCAGGATGCGGTACATCCAGTTGTTATGACAAATAGATGTTTTTTCGAGAAAAGGTGATTTTCCCACAGATCTTAGGACGAGATTAGGCGGTTCCGTATTTATAGCGTGTTATTTTGATACTATTTATACATCTCTGTATCAGATAGGCTGATATTTTCGAGCTATTTTATGACGAGTGGATTTTGTTGCGCCGCATACTGTGTAAATAAATTGTAAGTGTTTATAAATAATTCGTTACTGAAGTGTAATTACCTACACGAACACAATGTGAATAAATGGCTATGCACGTAGGTGTTACACATAGCGGAAGGTTAGAAAAAAATCATAAACCAGGTGTTAACTGTACCTACGGTACGAATTAATCCTTTGCACGAATATGTTTTATGTGAATGTGTGCAGTTTGACATCGAAACCTCTAAATTCATCGAGAAAACCCGGACGCCAATGGAATGCAGACAATTTAGAAAAGAGGCGAAAGGAACACGACTTCCATTCAACTCGCAAATCGAGGAGGCGAACCGAAAAATTAAAACAATCCGACGTTTTTTTTTATTGTCCTGACAGCATACAGCAAACACAACAATGCCATCCTTTGCTTTTCTCCGTCATTCACATTTTATTGCTGTTATCCATTCTTTATCTACCATCTTATTAATCTCTTCACAAAGTTTAATGATCTACGTCTTGCCTACACATGTGTACTAAGCTCGCGCTTATCTGTAATGTTATGATCGGATAATCAATTTTAACTATTGTCTTTACGTGTTGAATAAGAATAGCTTGAGGAAGTGGCACCTAGGTATAATAACTGACAAAACAATCAATTTGCGTCGTACATTGCAGGAGAACGCCGGTCAGCATTTTGAAGGTTTGATGTTTCTCTAAAGTAGTTTACATGTTTTCTCCCATGGATTCGTCAGAAAATACGTGAGTTTTACATTAAAACACAAGTTTGTAAGACGAAACCAGCGCTTAAATAGTCTATTTACTTGGATGAAGTTAAAAACATGATTGGCTCCGATTCTAATTGGAACCGTCAAGGTTAAAAAACACATTCGTACAATATTTTCATAAAGTGCCTTGCTTATGTGCTAACCGAACTATTTTAACATTAGCTGAGGATATGGAAATTGTATTCGTGGTGTCACGTTTTGTGTGTTCGAGGAAATTCCATACGATTTGATTCCATATGATGCCTTTTGTTTTGATTGCTTTGCCGCTAAATTTAAGGTTGAAACGTATGAATTTTCTAACGTTTTTCATTAAACATTTACATCAAATACAATATCTACTTATGAAGCGAGTATCTTATCAAGAAGTCATAAAGAATCCATTGTCTAGTGGGAAATCTACGTCGCATTTAGGGTCTATAGACTAAAAGCTAGACACTAGAATAACAATCTGAAAAATTATACGATGATGTTCGAACAGTATTTGATTCTTGGCAATATTAGTGACTATGTTTTCACATTAAGAACACACACACAAATAAATTATAATTGAATGGGGAAAGCGATTATACTCTTATTACTCTTAACAGCGCAACTCTTAAAAATTAATTTTATTAGAGCAAAATACTTTGCAAAGCATGAGTACAGAAGACAAGAACAAGTCTTTTGTCACAAGTCATTTACATTTATTAATTTAAACTAAATCAAGGGCAAAACGAGGAAAATTAAGAAACGACCCATTTTTAGAATATTTGAAAAGAAGTCTTAAAATGTTTGTTTTTGTATTCTCGTTCTTTAGTGGTCTCATTTTAATTATTAAGCAGTTTGTATCCTGTAAGTCGCAGATAAATGGCTAATCCTTGGAGATTATTGTGATCTAAACACATTTTTTCAATATTAGTTACTACATATGCAAAACATTTTTGAATCATAAAGTATCAAAACAAAATACCACCAGATTGCAAATATAAACAACACTATTTTGAATAATTGAATGCATAGTCAAAATATCCTGTATTACCTGTCAAAATATCCTGTATTAGATATGTTAACGTTAATTAGCCAATTGTTCATGTTAAGTAATCTGCAAATATTTACCATTCCTACATGTTTTTCGATGCTTTCCCTGTTATTTAGCGGTGATGAAACGCAAGAGTGCTAATTTAAAACATTTTACTCTCAGTTCCTTTGAAAACCGTAGCTAATGTGGTGGAAATATATGTTATTTTTCTTTCAGAAAATATATCGGAAAGCACGGCCGTAATTAATAAAGTCTTCGAACTCTATTCACTGCAGAATTTTCTGAACTTTCTGCATGAACGAGCTTTTCGCATTGAACACCCATGAACTGTGTAAGCATCGTTTTTTAATATCTCCAATACGGATCTTGCACGCATATCCAACTCCCTACTTGGAAGTTAAATGAATACTTGTTAATAAAAGATGAAAAATTTAATATGTCGAGGCATAGTTATCAGGGCAAATACCACCCTCACGTTATGCTTCATATTGAGAATAATGATGAAGAAAAGTTATGTATTGAAATTTGAAAAAGTAATCATCAGATTTAACCCCGAAACTGAGTTCACAATGCATTATTTTTTGTCCAATTTTGAAATTTAAGCCGTTCCGTGATTACAAGTCGAATCAGCAAACCCTGTAACGGAAATGGGTGTTTGAACAGGAGCACAAACGTATTAAGTCTTATTACCTGACGGAACGTGTTTTTAATCAAATCCGGAAGATTGATTTCAGAGAACCGAAACCGCTTGTTGTGTGGGAAGTGATAAAAGGAATCGATCAACGATCAAATAATCCAATAAAAGGGTAATAAAAGTAATCCCGTTCTCAAACAAGTGTTAAAAGGTTCACTTGCCGCAACCTTTTTTTAACTGTATACTTCTGGTTTTTCTGGGCTGATTTCCGTTACTAATACATTGCTTTTTTTTTCAGGTAAGTCCACTGCACCAAAATACCATTTGATTTATTTAGAGGTAAGTCTTTACGAAATGTTTATCCGAATAAAATGATATATTTTTATAAAATTATATTTAATAAAAATGATTTATTAAAATCCGACCGTTTCACACGGCCCATTACCAACATCCAATCAAGCTTGACAAAGTACACATACTCATCCTAAAAAAACGTTCCAGACTGATTAAAAAAAAGGGAAAAACAAAGTGTTCCACCAACTGCATTATGATACTTGAACAGACCACTCAAATGTTATTAATACCAGTTTTTGAACTCTTAAACTTAAAATAATATGCTACCCAGATGTTCAAAACAAATATTTCTTTTATAAACGGCTAATTACATCGTATAACATAAACTGCTGGTTCATATTGCAAAATCGACGTCATCGTTGTTATTGGGAAAGTTCAGTAACCTGCTGCAATTTATAAGGTGGGTGGGTAGAATAGAAAAAACAAATAGGCTTAAAATTTGAGGTTAAAAACATTCTTAGTTTCGCCCAAAATTTGTGGGTTTCTCTTTGATGATGGTTTTATTGAGATGCATTTGCTTGAGCAGCTTTTTGTAACACTTGTAACAAGCAGTGAAATGTAGCTTTAAAGAGCAAATTACTTGAAGAAGATTTTCAACCAGTTAGAAATCATTGATGTTCATACAGGTCTCAATAATTTATTAAAATTTGAAACAGAACTTAAACTATCTTTATTATTAACTGTATCGGTGCAGAAAAGGAAGGAGTTTTTTCATTGGATTTTTGGGAGGAGAATGAATAAGTTCTACATATGATGCGGTAGGGAATACAAGTTTCCTAAAAGAAGAGTTGATTACGTTTAAGTGTGTTCGATGCGAACGTTAGTTGCATGAATATTCCCTAGATATATAAACAAATGCGAGACATTTTCAAATAAGCTCCAAAAAACTAATTATATCATGACCAACATGAATGAGTGCGCAGCCATATACCAGAAAAACATCAGAATGAAAATTTAATGAACGATGCCATTTTTTCTCTCTTGTAGTTCAAGAATTAAGACGTTTTAAAGTACGTTTGAATGCTACCGTTGGCTTTAAATTAAGGTTTCAATCGATTGTTACAATTTCACTAATAAAAAATGGCTATTTAGCTCTCTGAGGCGCCTCGAATATCCCATATGATAAAATAATAGAAAATCACTCCCTGGTTTTAGTGTTGTAATCTATGTGATACGCTGTACGTTAACATTTAACAATTTAACATTAAACGCTTTAATGTTAAACGTTAATTTTTATTCAAATATGAAATGCGAAAAATGCAAATGTATATAGCTACCTAATAAATAATAAGTAATAATAACACTTATGGTGTAGCATACATTTATGAAATAATTCGTTATTCCGATTATTCCTCTTTGCTTTGCCCGCTTCTGGTTTATTATCAGTCCAGTTTTTTTTTGTAACAGTAATCAACTAGTGAGATATATTTTTCCTCTGTCCATTTGATGCAAACGTTGAAAATGTTAACTAACTACCTCATCGTTATTAAAGTTGGGATTGCATTTTGAGCTTCTGGACTTTCGTTGTCCCTGTCAAGGTGTTCCTTTGTAGTATTATTCATTCTGATTCTTAGCTTGCAAGGGTCGAAGAATAAAATTGTAAACTACCCTTTCTTATTTGTCAATTCTTCTACAATTGCATGGCTGAACACGTTTTGGGGCTTCGGTCAAGGAGACCCGTTTAGCGACATTACGACTACCAGTTAACAAAAATTATCTAAACTACATTCAGGCAGTAGAAAAAGTTTGTATTCAACAGGTACGTGCATCGATTAGAATATCTGTGGTTTTTTGCTTTTCCTATCAAAAGCAGTTTTCATTTTTGCGAACCATCACAACTTTATTTAAAGTGTGAGAGTTGATACGTCAAAAGCTTATTAATCTGCTTATGGTATTCCCGAAAACTATTTTTTATTATAACGTTTTTGGATTATAATGTTAAATTTTTACTCTCTTGCGATTTTATATCAGGAAAGCATGAAATGCACACTAATTTTTGGACACACATGAACGGCCACTGAACAAATGAGTATTAACTGAATAAACTGAAATATCAATGAGTATTAGTGATATAAACAGATAAGTTACCGAAACAATAAAAATATCCAACCTAAATAGTGTGCATCAGGGGTGTTGGCGCAACAAATAAATAACGAATCCTCTCGATGGTATCCTCGTTACGTCAGAACTGAATATCCAGAATGAGCCTCCAGACTCTCCCGGGTATCGAGTTTAAAAAAGAAACAAAGAATTTCACCTGGGACCGCATTACCGATATCTCGTCTAGCTCGGAAGCTTTTTGGCTGTTTATTTTCTATCACAAAGCACCAAAATCTGCGTGGATATACTATGATGCTTTTTTTATGGATTTTCGCTTCGATGAAAGGGTAAAATCGCAGTATTATTTCAAATATTGTGTCAGGTTATATTTCATTTGAAGCGAAACAAATTAGAGGAAGTCCAAGAGAAGCCGATAAATCATTTAATAGCCGCACTTTTTCTTGC
>NW_026017110.1:20290304-20292290 GCF_020466585.1 Dendroctonus ponderosae | reverse complement strand
AAATTCTCTGAATATAAACATGTATTTTGGCTTTTCTCCTTTTTGCTGACAAAGAGGAATGATAACATTTACGTGGTATTTCCAATACTATGCAACGAATAGTTTAAATAAGTATAATTTAATTCATCATATTAGCGATTAGTGAGGAATACTCAAAGACGTTACACTGTAAAGATTTTGACCTCGGTCACCTAACAGACTATATAAAAAAAAGTTGGAATCTAATGCAAACCATGAATGTGCGTTAATAAGCAATGCAGCTTCATAAAAAATTGGAACTTTCAGTCTTACTCTAAACCAACCTGTAGGTATAGTTCAAGGTGCCAGAAACCACAACACTTTTTAATGAGAACGTTTTTCCTCCAGTTGTACTTGTCGAAGCCCTCAAGGGCGATTGACTGACTAACCCTGTATATCTAACCTATGTAGGTAGGATTTGATAGAATCGTTTAAAAATTATTAGAAAACGCCGGCCGGCCGGCCACCCATTCATCTATCCGGCTTTTCATAATAAACACCGGCAAACCGTATAAAGCGAACGACCGAGCAACTTGCCAAAACATTGTTACTTCATTATATTTAGTAACATTGTTGAAGTTAGAGATTCGCCAATTGCTCAAAAGTTGAGTGTTTTACTTAAAAGTTGACCAATTTGAAAGAGACGAGTGACCGTCCCATGGATGTGCAAGCTGAGATGATGACCTGTTTGAGTTTGAAATATTGCATTTTTAGGTCGATAGTGGTAGCAAAAGTTGGCTCAGTGAAAATTGTGAAGATTTTGAAGGAGCACTTTTGCCTATCCCAAGTGTGTTTTTTGACCAAGTTGCCTAATGGATCGCGGGCACTTGGTGTGGAAAACTGGGCAGCACCGGATTGAAGAGGAATGATAAAAAACGGCATGTCGGGGTCGGGTAACCTTGAACTTGAGACATTGTGCCTACTAACCCTGACAGTATCGCGAAGATCATCGAGGGCTATGGCCATGGGGTCTTCAGCAGGATGAGAGCCGATTCGTTGCTGGACGCGAAGACAATCCCCAGATGGTACACAACACCGGGTGTAACCTTCGATACCAACAATGTTGTCCATCCCGTTGGGTCGGCGCGGGGCCATTAGCGTGGGCGCGATGCACAAAGACCTTGACGCGAGCGTGTTGCTTCTGAAGAACGAAGAGCGAAGAACACGATTTACTACCAGGCCTCCTCGAAGCCTACTGCTTTAATGTGGTGCGTGAACCGCGTGGCCACCGGGAAACGAGAAAGCGAAAGGAGGGGGTCACTTTCAGTTTCGCGGCGCCGAGACGTGCGCCGCTTTTCACTCTCGAAGGCCCTGACCGGGGGAAAGCGCCGCGACGCCGCCGCGACGCCGCCGCTGCCGTCGCCGTCGCCGTCGCCGCTGCAACAGCCCCACAACATCGGAGCTGCAGCGCGATTCGCTTTTTTCGCTTTGACCGTCACCTTCTCGGCTTCTATGCCACGCAACTTTACGAATTGTTATCCACTAATTTTCACTCACATTCTAATGGGTTCTTCGGGAAGTAATTGCGATTTCTGTCTTATTTAGTTACTCGAGAGAGAGTATGGTGATATCTTGTCTCAATTGTTCGGATCTTAGTTCTCAATTCCGCTCTATCTTGAGCTGCAAGAGAAGCTTCCTGCAGACCGAGAACTAATAATGTCCTTGGTTTGTTGCACCCAACGCGTGGGAGACGTTCCTCTTGGTCGTTTACCATTGGTTTTTCCTCTATAATATGCATTCCCAGCCCATTCGCTCTTCTTGAAATGTGTCCATAATACCGTAGATAAATCCCTCCGGAGTACCGGAAAACCAGTAACTCAATAAGTGCTTTTAAAATCTGAGGTCGGTATGCATAGTCGATCTCTTACAATGCTATGGAGATTCGCCGTCCGCTGGAGGCAATTTCTTCAAGTTAGGGATGATACGATACTGAGAAAGTATCGATACTTACTCAAATGAGTAGTAACC
>NW_026017110.1:20285098-20290204 GCF_020466585.1 Dendroctonus ponderosae | reverse complement strand
GGGAAAGTGTCAGTTATTGTGCTCTGAGTGCCCCTGGAAGGCCCTGATTCGATTATGCCCAATACTTGTTCCTCTGTGTCTGGAACCCGAACATCTATTGCCGTCCACTATCTTCCTGAAACCACTCTCCTCGCCCTTTGTTGGCGTGAGTTCGTTCAGCTTCTGCTATGTTACTGTAGCATTTCCCCTGAACTAATCGCATATCAGCAAATTCGTGAACGGAAATTTAAAGTAAGCCACAGTTTAACAAATTATTGTTATTATTGACGGGGGCTATCCACCTGTTACTATCTGTTAATGACAACAAACATCATTGCCGCTGTGCCTTTTCATCAAAAAATTTTAGGAGAGAACTTTTTTGATATCAAAAATTTTCGTAATTTGAAGCAAAGATCGTAATTTTTCTTTTTGAATGCTTAAGTTATCCAATATGCTACAAACATGGAACAATTTCTAAATAATGCTTAATAACAAAGTTGAAATTCGATCTTCAGCTGTTAATATCGTTGAAAAAAAATTAAAATTTTCGAAAAAAAAAATTTCAATATTTTTTTGGTACTCCCCAAGGGAGCCTCTATAACCCCTTAAACGGAATGACGCCAATTTTGAATCACCCTGTATATTATATTCAATAAATAAAAAGTACTAGAAATAATTTATTTTCCTTATTGGCCGAAACTTGTAAAAATGCGTCTTCTAAAGTACTTTGTGGTGATCAAAAAAACTTTATCCTTCTAACATGTTTTCTAATTTGGAACAGCTAGATGTTGATGGTTGTGACATATCCAACTCAAGTTCTTCAATAGACTTCACAAAGTATCCTATATCTTTATAAATATATGTTCTGTGACTTTGGGCAGTGTTTACACTGTTGATAATTCGATTCGATACGAGTAGTTTATTTCGATACCCAGTATTTGTTTCGAAAGAACGATTCAATTACCAAAGTACTCGGTATCGAAATCAAAAGAATGGAATACCTACTTGTATTTACTTGTATCGAATAATCCCTATCTAAAGTCAGGCTGGGTCAGTAAGAGCGTAAGGGTGACATAACTCACGTTTAATGATGTTTATCAATTTTCACTAGTTTCAGTTCAGTTAAGACGATTGACAACAGTCTTGACTGTGACAGTGTTTAGGGTTTTGATAATTTGATTATTTACGACGAAGCGATACTTCGATTCGATATGAGTACTTTATTTCGATACCGAGTATTGGTATCGATAGAACGATTCAATTACCAAAGTACTCGATCTCGAATACCTACTTGTATTTACTTGTATCGAATCATCCCTAGTCACAGTCGATCGCTTGAGCATCTGACGCACGCGGATTTTTAAGTTGTTGGGCGATGCGGTGGAGATTTGTCGGAGATGGATGTAGTTATCCCCGAACGATCGCCAAAGCTATATTGCGAATGAAAGTTCTCAACTTCTCGTGTTTTTTATACTATTCAAAATATGGATAACGATATCGATGGATTGTACAGTGTTAATCGGGATAATTCGGACTTGGAATTCAATTTGAACATACCACGAAGGTACGTAAAGAAAACATCTTCAAACGTGATATGCAATTCAAATAATAATTGTATTATTTCCCGGTATATTCGAGATATGGAGAATACCTTAAATATACTGAAGCCGATTTTAGAAAACGCTTTCGTTTATCTTGGAAATTGTGTAATATATTTTGTTGCCATTAATTAACCATCAGGAAAAACTCAGAAACAGAGACTCTTCTTTTGATAATAGTTTTTGTATATACCTATGTAAGTATATATTTTTAATGAATTTTATTGTCAGTACCTACTTTTTGGGGAAAAATTTACTCATGTATGATGATATGTTTCTCAAATAATAATAAACAAAGTTATTGGATTACATTTTTTTATTGTTTGGAAGAGGTTTCGGAATCAACTGGTTGATTTTCTCAAGGTTAACAACAGCTTTCACAGTTATTTTTCCAGAAAAAATAGTTATTTTTGGGTTTATACAATATCTTATCATTTGAGACAACTAGCGGCAATGGACAGCCCTTATATTTTGAACCTTTGACGGCGTCCCCCCGCCAACTTTTAAAACGATTCGCGGAGGTAACTAAAAGAAGTGCCGACTCTTTGTCGGTACATTAATAAGAACACCGTCAAAGTGAACGGCGCGGTCCACCAGAACTGTGATATTGGGCATGCTGTTTCTATGCGAGAATCCATTTAAGGAAGAACAACTCTGCATCAATTGCCCGTCGCCGGCGGCACGCTCAGCCATCCGCCGGAACAATCTCAGGCAAAGTGCCGAAGATCAACTATGCATAAGTAGATACCGGCGTGATATATTCACAAAAAAACTAAATCAGAAGGAAGGCAACAATGCTTTTCAATATAGTATTGTTGCGTCCACACAGACTTTACGGTTTAGCTTTACGGAATAGCTCTACGGTGTGCTTTCCAAAAGTCAAAAAAACCAATGAAAAATTACAATTCGGCATTGGTTTTGTACGGAAATCTGTGCTGCACGATATACAGGGTGTCAATTTGAAAACTTCCCACCCTTAATGTCTTTCTTGCAGTAAAAAAAAATGAAAAATCGGAGATCCGTCAATTTTGTTTGTAAGGGGAACACTTTAAATTACTATTTTTAGCCTCCTTGTTTCAACTCTTTAGGAGTGGTAGATGTCCCCCTGAGAATCTTAAATGGGAAGTGGGGTTAAGTAGCGCATCGTTTTAAAGGGCGTTCAATTATCTTCACATTATTGACTACTTTGTTGCTTTTTGTCCAGAGGTTTTCGAATGATCGCGTTTCAAAGTTACAAATCATTAGAATATTCGGTTACACCGTTTAAATCGTTGAATAACGTATTGATTATTTTACAATAAAACCCATGGGATCTACTTACACATTCTCATATAAGTTTTTCAAAATGTTGTCTATTTTCCTGCAAACAATAATAAAGTCGATTGACAGTAGGGCACCAATTGAATGGCCTCCAAGATCACCGGATTGAACACCCTTAGATTTCTTTCTTTGGGGACATTTTTTATAAAACACAACCTGCTGATATTGATGATCTTAAAAGTCAATTGCAGCAAAATGCCGGTCAATTCCCGGTGAAGTTTCCTGAAATGTTAGGGAATAGTTCAAAAACAGACATTATTGTTTACAGGAAAATTGACAACATCTGAACAACTTATAATATGGTACCTAAGTAGGTCCCATAGGTTTTATTGTTGAAATTAATTAGTAAAATTAATTGTTTCTACAACTTTGACACGCGATTATTCGGAAACCTCTGTTCAAAAAGCAACAAAGTAGTAACTAATATAAAGAGAATTGAACGCCCTTTAAAACCATGGGCCACGTGACCCCCCTTCCCATTTAAGATTCTCAGGCTTCTACCACTACCAAGGAGTTGAAGCAGAGGCTAAAAATATTAATTTAAAGTGTCCCCCTTACAAATAAAATTGAAAGGTCTTTCAGATTTTTCACATTTTTAACTACAAGAAAGATATTAAGGGTGGGAAGTTTTTAAATTAACACCCGGTATACCAAACGAGCTCAGTTCAAATCCTTAGATCATAAACATATCAACCATTTCAACTAATATTCATTCAACTACTTGATCATTAATTGCAACCAGCCTCAACTTTTATTGTTTACACTTTAGACTGATTTGTTCAATTGAATATTCAGTGCATAATTCAAATTATTTTGCCTTAAACAAGAAAATTAGGTATTCATGCAACTCCTAACATGGTCGTATACATTTTTGCTCAACTAATCAAGGCTGAAATTAACTAAAGCAATGTGGAAGTTGACAAAGATTCTAAATTCTGTCTCTAAACACAGATATTATCCAACTTTTGACGAAACGTGCAGGTTTTAAAATATGGCTATCGTATTTTAATCCCCCAGCTTTTGACTTTCACAAAGGACAGTAAACAAAACCAACTGCTTCTAAATTTAGTATCCAAGGCCAAGGCCAACAGATATATAGGTATAGTATTATAAGCTACGCGCTTAATGAATTCTTCATTTTTTTGGCTAAATTGCATAATAGCCGTCAGGCCAGCGGTCTTCCTTGTTTTGTTTTATAGAATGTTTGAAGCTTCGCAAAGGCTTCTTCTCAATGCAGGTCCGGGTGTTGTATCATGTCAATAAAGCAAAATTTGATAACCAAGATAAAAACAAATTAATTTTCTAAGTTTAATTATATATAAAGTTGTGGATCGACTTATGCCCAGCCGATAAATCAAATAATTAGTATAAAATTCATTGTGCTCCAAATGCGTTATCAAGGGGACTGGAAGACTTCTGAGCCATTGTCGCTCTACCAACAATGGACCGTCGCCCGAATTTATCTAAAAGGCACTCTAGCAATTTTGTTAGGAGTTTTCGGCTATAAATTACGATACCCTTTTTGAACAATGCCCTAAATTCAAATTAAAAGAGAAAGAGTTATATTTTACGATACGGTCTAGATTATTAAATATTTGCTTAGCTTAGTTATATGAGCAGCAGCCCTTGCTATTTCGCATGGCCAAACTCGTTATTTCTCTGGGCGATTCAAGTAGCTTTAGTGTTTTGGTGCTTTAGTGGTTTTTAAACTTAATTTAAATTGCGTAAAAATGTATACATAATATTACACACATTTATAACGACACAATTGAACAGATGATAGTCAATGTTTTGTATACGAATTCTGAAATTACAGTACAAAATACTAAAGTACAGCGTATATGCAAAAGTCTCAATGGGCAAATGAAAGTTGCAATTATCAATGCTCGAATGAAAGCCAATTTCAAATTCTCCAAATTGGTATAAAAACATATATTGAAATAAAAAATAATTGTTATGATATTCCTATCTTTCCTGGGTTTCAGTCAAAGTGTGAAGTAAAAATTTTTGAAACATCGTTTATTTCATTACGTTTCGGCGAGACAATAGCGCCATCATCAGATTTAAAATTTTACGCAAACTACAAACACCAATTCACAATTAAAAGATGTTGTATAAAATTTATAATTTACAAAGTGTTAAAACATTCATCAGTTTTTGAGAGAAAAAAATTTCTTCCTTCTGGGAGAGCAAAACATCGGAAAAAATT
>NW_026017110.1:20279963-20284998 GCF_020466585.1 Dendroctonus ponderosae | reverse complement strand
TTGGTCCAATATATTAAAAACTGAATGATCCCCCTCGTATTTAAAACAAAAATCAACTTGATTTATTCAATTATGTTCCAAAAAGATCCGCCATTATCATCAAACTCGGCTTGTCTAAATACACCAGAATGAAATGCAGGAAAATGATTTAGACAACTTTTGTAGTTTTTTGCATTGCCCTTGAAATTGTAGAATCCTTATATTATCTTGGTTTATCAGAGGTTTGAACAAGCCTTGTCAACAAAACCTTGGAATTTAGCTAGCTAATGGTTACTTAATAATGAATTAACGCATTTTACGCATAAAATTATAAAATGTGCAAAAAGTGGGAAAATATTTGTCGTTTGCAAATACTAACGTAAAGATGTTGCAGAGATAAGATAAAACTAGCGCTAATTTGTTTGTAAAGCATCAACTGTTAATCCGTCTGTAAATGTTCTTAAAATGCAATTATACATTTTTTGCTGATAATTTCGACGCAATGAAAAACAGTAAACAGGTCGAGATCGTAGTTGAAATCCCACAATCATATCCGACATTCTAAAGGAATCTTTTGAGGCGAGCGATAAGGAAAACTGCATGCCAAGCAATTCATATATTCTTATCGGAAATAAACAGGTCAATGTTCTTCTGGTTTTATAGATGCATTCAAATCATTTTTCTCGCCTTCAAACAATATGCCATTATTCATACCCTTTTTTAATTTTAGAAAAAAGTTAGTTTGATTTGCCATTGATGATAATATGCCGGTCTTGCGTCATTAAATTTCTTGTTTATGCAAGCTTCAGAATTAGAAAGATGGATTTATGAGGCGGTTGTTTTCCAAGTCATTTGGAATGATTAAATGTAAATTTGCAGCATTCGTAGTTACGTTTGATGGATCAGAAGGGTGATTATAAAAATGTTATGGCGAAAATAAAACCATGATTTTCGCCAGGCTTTGAACAATGGTAGAGGTACGTTTTTGGTCCATGACCAAACTTGATGGAACCTAATTAGTACAGTTCAAACCAGTTGCTGGAACGGAAAAAGTATCAATTTTTTCTTTTTTATCGTATCTTCTAGTCCATATTATTGTAACACCATATAGGGATTGTGGTCAATTAACGACAATGTTGCAACCGATTTAATCTCAAATTTACTTAATGTCGTGTGAAGATTGAAAATGCTTTCAGCCTATTAAATGGGCGTTTTAGGCAACTGTTGCATGTTGGCTTTTGGAAAGTGGAAGAAGCTGCCGAATTTATAATAGCTGGTTAAATTTTACATAACATTTACATCGATAACGATGTGATCGAGAGATGTCTTCTTTAACAGAGTCAATGTTAGTACAAACACTTTTACAGCAACCCTTTACACTAAAATTGAAACAGAATTGACATTGAATTTTTGATTAAAGTGAATGTAACATTAATGTCATGAAAATTTAAGACAAGAAATTGTTGCAAAGGATCTTGCATTATCAGTAAAAGATGCCTATTTAGGTCTGTGAGTTTTTCATGGGGTCTTGAAAAATAGTGTTTTATTTGTGCCACCATCTACTGACCGAAAAACCTACAGACCTAAACCCCTTTACTCATTATCATCACGGTCATTAATTAACTACAAGATCTTGCATTATCTTTTGCAAAACACATTTTCCAGAATTGCGGTTATTCTCTTAACCTGCCAGATTTTTTAGCGCTATTTTCTTAATTTGATTTCAACAGTCAAAATTGTATTGTTATCATTTTCTAAACACCTGTTTTTTCTACTATATTTTGTTGTATTAAAGTAGTAAAGTATGAGTGAAGTACTTTTAGATAAGTTTTTAAATTGGATTTTAACTACAAGAGAGTTCTGTTGTTACGATACTTTTAACTGGAATTCCTGTACACCTTTGATGCTAATTTACTTTTTTCTTTTCTTTTTCGATTTTTATGGCAAGGCAACGCTATTAGTTGACAATAAATTTAATAATTTTTTTGATTCATTATCTTATTCAAAATTGTTGATAACTTATAATGCAGTCATATTTTTCATTGCCGAACAATCAACCGATCCAAAGGACGAAAATGCTTTCTTACAAAGAAAATACCAAACATGATTGTTTACCGTTGAATCTCGAACACAATAAAATATGGTCAACATTTGTAGCAAAATTTAAATCAGAAGGCTTGATGAAGTTAATTTTCCATTTTCTTTGAGAACATTGGTGGTTTCAAACACATGAAACTAGAAAGTAACCGTGGTCTTGCTTATAAATCAACGAACCTAAAAATTTCGAAATTGGTTAAAATTGAGTTAGTTTTATGTGAATTTCCATTTTGTGTTACAGCTAGATGGCATTTAATAGATTTCAGACCGTGGCCAGATAGCATTTAATATAAAATCAGTCATTGATTGTTTTTCCACTTAATCTGTAATCCTTTTCACTTTCACTCATCATTTGGCGTAATTTTTATGGTGCAATTTTCTTAAAACAGAAACATTCTCATCAACCCTGGCACATATTAACTGAATTACTCTATGTTGTAAGCTGTCACATTTTATTAGTACTTACATGAATGGGCGACAGATAAATTCAGTTGTTGAATGAAGCTGAAATCGAAGCACTTCAGACAATTCATTAAACAAACATATGAATTCATATGTTCTTATCTAGCATAAACAGGCCAATGCCAGTGTGTCTGTATGCAGATTCGGTTTGATTAACTGACGATAATGTACGTTCCTGAATCATAAACTTGCTGCTTGTGTAAACTCCAAGAACATGAATGATTTTAATGCAAGGGCAGTTGTTTTCAAATCGTTGTGATTATTTGTTTGTTTGTTGATGGTATTTATACAGCGAGAATCGCTAAAGCACTTTCCATCCTAGGCATATTTTTAAACATTGAGCTAATAAAAATATTTTATTTCCCGCTCAACGTCGAGTTTTATTTACCTGCTTACTACAAGATGTTTTTTGTTCATTTATAGGACCAAAGATAATTACTATAAGATAAAATACACGACACCTTCTAAAACAAGATTTATTTATTGGCAATTTGTCAAGTGTCGAGATAATAAATCCTAAAATAGTGTACAATAATAGTGATTGTTATTATTATTGTATTGTTATTAACAGTTGACCTTTTGGTGCAAGTGATGAGTTTGAATAATTGCGTTATTACTTCACCGTGATTATAAACAATGATATCTGAAGCCTCCCAATCTATGTAAAATTAATGATCAATAATCTATTGATATTAAATATGATATCATTTATAAGACTTTCTCCAATAAAGTCGATTATAATCAATCTTGGATGGAAACGTGATGATCCTGCAAAAATGCCGACACAGTTCTTCTCTTCAGCAACGAAGGACATGACCAGACAAACAAATTATTAAAACCGATTCTTCTCTCTTGAAACTCCATTTTCATATTGGTTTAAGCTATTATCGACGAATGCGGGTTTGCATAACTTGAGTAAATACTGTTCGTTTACATTCTGCCTTTAAGAGAAACGTTCTGTTTGATTTGACTGATCCAAGAAACATCCGCAACAAGGTGTTGTTACACAAAATATGCTTGACATGTTCGATACCATTGAAAATATTATCGTTTTCCGTTGATAGTAGGCGTACTGATGGGCTAGTTGAGGTAGGTTAATAAGTCATTATCGTTGTCGAGAATTGAATATTCATTTTACGGCATTTACGTGCGAATTTAGTACTAGTGAAATCTGTTTGATGTAATTCTGAATAGTGGCCGCCTGAACTGCCATTTATTACCCTGATCGATTATCTATTGCATCAATCAGCAGATGATCACAATTGATTTTCCGTAGGAATATTTTAAAGAAAATGTTTGGGTTTAAGTATGAGGCTTCTAATGTTTAAGTGTAATCCCATATACTGTTTATTATTTCGGACAAAGATATTTTAACGAGGTAATGATTTTTTCAATGATAATATATTAGCAGTTTTATCCAATTACTTAGCAAGGGCTTGGGTGATTCAATTTTCTAATATTGTGTATTAAACTTTGATTAATTATGCCTAGTGGTAGTTTCGAAAAAGCAAACAAAGATAGTGAAGTTTTAGTAAAGTACCGAATTGAAATCCCTTTTGAAGTGCCTATAATGTTTTCCTATAAACCGGCGTTTGCATTTACCATTTTCAATTTAAGAATTTCGAAGTAATATACCTTAACTGGAATATTTAGAGTTTGTTTCACTCGAAAATATTTACAATTAATAATCGTTTTCATAAATACTTATAAATGGCCATGTAATCCATTCGTTGCATCACTAGTGATGTAATAATGTGAAGGCGTAAATTTTGTTCCATCAGTATCTTGAACATTTTATTACATCATGTTTTTCTAAAATCCTTAAACTACATACAAACATCTTCTTCGGAATAAAACATGAAATGTATTAGCAGACATTAACCCTAGTTCGCCTCAATCCAACATCAATGCTCTATTATATTAAGCGGTATTCGTAAAAACTGTTATTCCAGACATTGAATTATCGGCTAAAATATAGAAATAACTTCCAAACAATTGTCTATTCCCGAATTGAAAATCCGCCAATAACTGAAATGCCTTAAATAGCTGGACAGAGCGGGCCCCCTTTCCAGAGATAAGGAATCCGAAATGTTCAACTTATTTTAGGAATTATAGGATCGTGCGTTTGGCAAGCTCTTCGTTTCTGCTGACCGAGTCTTTAATAGCTATTAAGAGCCGTTTCACCGATGTAAGTAATAGGAAAATTGAGACATTTTTTCTCTTGGTTTTGTCATAAATTTTAGGCATGAGGGCCATAATGGCCTTGGTGTGCAATAATGAAACTGTTAGAGAAAATGGGAATTTCCAAGCGTGATTTGTTGATTCGAGCTGGCGATACTCTATTTTATATTTGCTATATTTTAACAGTCGATTTGGATTTGTTGTCCATTAAACCAAAGAAGCAGAGGAGAAACGAGGAAATAATAAAAAACGCATTTTTATTTCGATGCTCGAGTCCAGAAGTGTGCCTTTTCTAGAATAAAGATATTTGAAAAAG
>NW_026017110.1:20277533-20278964 GCF_020466585.1 Dendroctonus ponderosae | reverse complement strand
TTAATTATGATTTGTTTCATTATCACATACAGAATTGGCGCATCAAACCGACTTGATCGCTTGTGACTCACAGAACTACATTACAATTACAATCTACAACAATTACAATCTAAATTTTATTTAGTAATGGCAAATATTGATTATTTTCTTGGTGTATGTTGCAGTACACGATTGATTCAATATGTAAGTGTGGCAGACAAAAATGAGCCTTAATATTTATTATCGGGCTGGCCTTAACATTATTTAGACAGGAAGGCCTAATCCACACAATATATTTGCGAACCGAAACGGGTCAAGGCTGACGCATAAATTGACCTGACTTAATGCATTTTGCAGTTGCACTTACCCAAATGGCATCAATTGAAATTAATTTCTTTTCTTCCAAGGCAACATGGAAATAATAATGAGTTTCATCAGTTTTTTTATATTTCTCTTTTTGTCATAACTTTGCGAGCCTGCTAGCTTAAAAGCTTACCTAAAGCTCTTTTTTGCATGCATGAAAAATAATGGTGGTTTATTATGAACGTGTATAGTTAAAACCCATCAATTTTCTCATTGAGTATTTGAATGATTTCAGCTACGTTCGTATACGTAGGCAAACTTTCATCGGTGATAATTATCAAAAGGAAAGACACATTAATGTTTAAGTCCGATAAAACCACAGTCAAGTGAAAAACAACTTCATTAACTCAGTGTGTCATTGCCACATCCACGCAATATAAATATCAGATTTGTTTTCATTGCATACGAACAGAAATCGCGGTAAACAATATGCGATTTCAGTAATTAGAACTTGACATTTGATTTGTTTTTCTAATTGGTCATGCTCATTAAATTCCCATACGATTTCTTGTATAAATGCATCTGGGACAGACTTTTTATTCGCATTTTTATGGAACTTATTATTTATTGTAGGTATAGTTCAGGTTACATAAGTCGAATTGCTTGCATTAGTGGTTGAATAATTTCCATAATCGAGATATTACTAGCTTGTCGAATTACATATTGTCAAAGAAAGATTATTTTTCTTGGGTGCATAGTTTGGCATAGAAAACAGGGTGGGAGAACAGCAACCATCTCCAATAGTGATATCCAACAATTTTTTTAAAAAATTTGCAATTATCAGTACCTTGAATATAATTGATAAATAATTTAATTTAAAAAGAAAATGTACACATTATTTTTAACAAAAATTCAATTTCATTAAAAAAAATGTTGCTATAAAAAATATCAAGCTTGAATTACTCTAAATATTATTATTAGCTTGCATTAATCTTTTAATACACCACTGCATTTTAGATTAAAAATAATTTTTGTAAACTATTTTATACAGTGTCAAATCAAAATCAATTCCTGGGCTTCAGTCATTTATTGTCTATTTATCAATTAAAAAACGTTTCGGTGTTTTCCACCATCATCAGTTTCAATGTG
>NW_026017110.1:20180631-20277354 GCF_020466585.1 Dendroctonus ponderosae | reverse complement strand
TTTTTAAAACTTAGTTAAATTGTTCCGCTTCCAAAAATATTAAACATCACTGATCTTCATCAACCATCCCAGATCTTTTGTATGTCTGATCAACTGCAGTGTTTCGGTTTTAGAGCTCTATAAGTATTATCAGTTAGCGGAAAACTTAAAATGATAAGCGAAAGAATCCATTTATTTCTTGCTTGGAAACATAGTTTAGCACATTTCTTCGAAAGAGTGCATTGGAACCATAAGGTTTCTAATGTATTAGGAAGAACTCGCAGATTCCCAACAGACAAAATAATCCTTTTCCATAAAATGGTTAGTCTGGCTGCATCGTTAAAACATACTATGTTTTACGCAATTCTGTACACTGTACTCTTGTTAAATTCACAAATCCACAAAGTTTATCACTTAAAATCCCTCTATAAATTAATTGTGTGTTTGACTAACAAATATGTTTTTTAACCGTTGGAACTTGTTGTTTACTGTGAATATTTAAAATAATGCTAGTTTATGTATGAAATTTGATTAAGCATTTTTACATCAACACAATCGGGTTCCGCAGTAACCAGTCCTACATATCACCGGTGATAAACATGAAATAACCTCCACATACATACCAGCTAAAGCGTAGGATGTAGATCTAAATATGTATCCATGTTTATTATTAATGCCGGAGATGGATCTATAAATGGCACAGCCATTTCTGTTTTTGATGCTTGCGACTAGCCGAAGACGAACGATTCGATGATGGTTTTGCTGCGCCATTCAAAATCGAATATTGCTCTAAAATCAACATATAATATTGGTTTAATACAAAAAGTTATTATCGCAGAAAGTAAACAACTAAGATAAGTCTCGTAAGAGACTGGATTTCGTTCCATGTGGAGTAATTTGCCACTTTGAGTTTTAATCAGATAAAGTTGGACTAAACGGGCTGGCAAGGCGCTGGGGAACAGTATTCTATAATAAGTTTGCAGACTAGCTTTTATATACTGAGAGGTTAAACTGTCTAGTTGGGAGACATATTTTAAGCTCCGAAAGCTTTTTAATAGTTCAACTTTGTCATTTTCCTATTAAGATCCATCTGTGCTCCTTTAATATTTAGATACAATGATCTCTTAAGGATCCTTCAAGTCGGGCTTAAGAGAACTTATCTAAGTGTAACAGTATTTCCATATAGAATATGTGTGCAAAAATGCAAGAAACATCTTATATTAACGGGTTTTCCCATTTACTCATTCTAGCTGTACCAAGTATACATATTTTGTTGTCTATGTATGTCAAAATGGGTTCTGTCTACAAAAACACGTATAATAAGAATTAAACTCTTTTAAATAGGAATTTAAATTAACCAAGGCAACAAAGTTTGGTGTGGTAAATTTTGTATAATATGCCTTAGCAAATATGTGAAATCCGAGCTAAACTGCCTCACGGTATTCGCAAGTATGCATAAAACCCAACAAAACAATTGCTGACCTTGGTTAAAAGTATCAAACAAACCTGTAAATATAGTAAACACTATTCCAGTGTTCCAGTTGCAGATCAAAACAACCACAGACATCCTTGAAAAGTGCAGCTGCATTTGATATTTTTTCCTGCTCTTCGTATTTCATAAACGATGTTTTATTATTATGCTGGAATTCCTGGAAATCAATTGTAGGCAATTTCAAATAATATTTTCCGAGAAAATGAAACGAACCATTGACTGAACTGAATGTGCTTTTGGCGCTTTACCGCTAAACATTCACTTTGCAAATGTAGAAAGTAACTAACTAAATGTGGAATAAAGTGGATAGGTTCGCACCAGTGTGCAGCGAAATTGGGAAGGGTCCAGAATTTTTAACCTGAAATCACAGAAAAAGTGAAAAATATGGAACAAACTGCACCAGTCGCTTTCCGAATTAGTAGGAGCAGACACGGTGAAACAGGTTTCGGACCTGTAGGGTCTTTAAAATGAATGAGTAAATGTTCTTGATTAGTGAAAAGATTATTTTCTTTATTTTAGTTATCGGAAAAACATTATCTTGTTCTATGGTTATTCTGTATGTAATAATAACCTGCAAATGTTTAGACCATTTAATTGAAATTAGCTTATTGAATAGCTATTTTCATTCTTGCTTTTTAGATGTAGTTAATAGTTAGCGACAAAACAAAGCATTTTCTTAAACTAAACTAGACGTGTTATTGATTTTCTATAGTTCATGTCATCATTGGTCGGAAATTTTGTTTTAGAATGGTGTTTTGTTTCTTGTGTAAATCTCGAGAAGCGATATACAGCCAATTATATTAAGATCCGATTATTTTTACATGCTAATCCCAAAATGAAAACAAGCCCTTTAAGTTGTGATATTATAAGCGCTCTGTTTATCTACAAAATATATGTGTAAATGGATTTTTCCTATAGCTTAAGTATTTTCGGACACATTTCAGCTGTTCTTCAATTTTATTTTTGTTCTGGAATTATATAAAACATTCCTGTCAAAATTTCGGACTTTCTGCTAAAATTTAATAGTGTTTTATTTCTATTTGCTATTACCTTGATAGCATAATGCCTAATCGAGTGCTTTTTAACACACATTAGGCTCTAAATATTTTTCTAAATAAGGTTTTTATTAATTAAAGTATTTTGTCAATTTCTTGAATTGTGGGATTCATTAGTTAGAATTATTGAAACATTTAACCCAAATAACTTATTCTATGGTTAGTGTGTTAATTTACCAGAAAATGATTATATCGAAATTTCGTTTTTTACTTTTAATGTCAAAGCGAAAACCTCTAATAATAATCGAGTAAAAATCGAACTAGAAAGGAGTAAAAAGTCGGCTGCTTAATAAGTTGCTACAATTTTTCTTATACTTTGATGATTTGAATTAATGAAGCTGATACGATGCTTCTGCCGTTTTTCGAGGAAGAGTTTACATGAATTATGCAATTGTTCAAATTTTAATCGCAGACAAGTTAAGTTGCGTAGCTTCAAAATGTATCAGTTATCGTCAAATATCTTTCACACTTTCACTTCTTGGTATTTTTTGATTCGTTTAAAATTTCAATAGCCACATTCTCAACTGTAAATAATTTGTAACCAATAGGCACTATAAACGAATAATTACGTCCTTAACATTTGCATAAGCGCCACAAGCATCTTTTAATTATTTTACATGAGCATACGTATTTCAATCACTTGACCAATATCAATTTAGCAGCTAATCACGTATTAAAACCTAAGTCAAAGTGGTTTCTACTGCCATTTGAAAATGTGTTTTCATTTGCATAATAGGACTTTCAGTAGGCACTATAGTCTGTGTACATTCATGTCCACCGTGACGTTCAACCGGGAAACTGAAGAAATTACAGCTTAATTAATGTTATTTTTTAAATACAAGATTATAGTTTGATAGTCAATGGTGTTTGTTATGCAGCTGTCTGTAAGCTCTGCGATTTTCATGGGAGTTGGTATAGGAAATAGCATTCATTTTTTTATGAATTTGTAACAAAATTGCATCTGTTGCTAGACACAAGTTGGGTTCGAATGGATTTGGAAAATGGAAAAGATACTCTTTTTACGAAACACCAAATACCAGAAAAATAAAAAAAATATGTGTTCATTATTTTAATGTATTTATTGCCCCTAGGTTTGCCTAAGATTGCTCCAACTTTGGGTTGAATCGAGTAACTGAACACCTTTTATTCATCCATTTATTTATCAAATGCTTTTAAGAACTTTTTGCTCCTTAAAAGCAGCTTGTTTAGTCAAAATCTTATAAAGGTTCTGTATTTATTTGGAGGTATGACTAATAAAAGCTGCAGATTATTATCAGGGATAATCAGTTCGTTTTCTGGATTCAAACTTACCTTTTTCCAAATTCTCACCATCAGTCTAACTCTAAACACAAGACGCAAACATCTAAGTTTCGATTCAAAGCTCAAAGCATTTTGTTCGCAAGTTAGTTTTAAGTAATTAGTGAAAGGCTTCAGTAGTAGCAAATCGGAGCTAAGACTATAATTTTACCGAATTACATCCTGTTATTAGCATATCGAAGTGTTTTTTGTTAATTTTGGGAGACTGACTTCAAATTCCGCGACTCGCTCGCCGAACTCTGCATATTTGCCCGTGGAGAATCAACATTGTGGCAACAAACTTTGTGATACCCATTGGTTAAATTCGTTGCCAAGGTTAGCTAAGGTTGTTCAAAATTTAATAATAATTCCTCCAACAAACATACCTAAGTGAATTTAGGGCTGATATTAGTTTGTCGCCGAACTTACCGTCCAACTTTAATGGTAATTCTAGTCAATTACTTATGATTGAGAACTGGTTGGGTATTATGTGCTCTGAAGGGACCAATCCAGTGGTGTACCGTCTGGATGGTCATAATTTTTATGATGATTTAAGCTTTATGCGGAATAACCGTTGTCGACAAGAAGCACTCCTGATGTAGAGTTTATTTTATCAATCTGTAATTTTCCGCAGCAAATTGCGAACTTATTGGAAATTGTATGTGGATAGTTTCACCTTTATTATTAAATATTGAAGGAATTAGTAAATTCCAACATGGCTGAGGTGTTTATGCATTTATTGAATAATCAATTCGACGTCATGACAGAGCATCCCCATATAAATCAATGGATTTTATTGTTTCAGGATTGCTGGAGGTGCCAATGGAATTTTCACCCGTCGCTTAGACTTTAGTTCGTTCAACTCGCTTCCAAAGAATAAATTGAATTCCTATCAAATTAAGGTAAGAGAAGTATGTCTTTTGTTCAGTTTCAAACAATGAGTGCCGAGAAGCCAACTTAATTAAAGGCGCGGTTAGTGAATTATTGGGAGTTTCAGTTATATTAACAGATCGTCAAACAGCGTCAAAATACGTTTTTGGGACTAAATAATGAAGAGAGGTTCGACGCCATTGCTCGATCCTAAAATGCTGGCGTAGTTGAAATCTAATGAACATACGGTGTAAACTGGTTACTATACACTTACTAGGTAAACTTCTCTGGTGCAGAATTAGAATCCAGAACTACGGAAAATGCAGGCATTTTGTACAGCAAAAAGATGAAAAAATAATAAACCTTTAGCTGAACTTGTCTACGTACCAACTTTTTTGTCTCTTAATGAAGCCTTGCAAGTTCAGTAAAAGTGCAATGATTAAAAATGAATAGGCAACTGGAACAAAAAATTCTAATCAACAGTTTAGACACCAGGATAATCATCAAAATATAAAAAATATGTATTAAATTAATTGGAAATTGTGAAAATTTTCAACATTGACTGGGCACACTTAATTTCTTAATTATGTCTAAATGTCGAAACGTCGGTTTTCATATACCTTTTTAATAAGTTTGGTCCACGTGAGCAGCAAATTTCACCCATTTGACCAGTTCAAAGTGAACAACTTTAAAAATGATTAAATTTGAATAGTTACTCAATCATTAATCGCCAAACGCTAACTGTTATAGACTAATTAATTTGAACGTATGTTCGCCCTCATAAATTCGAATGCAAGCTGCTCCCCTATTAGCAAAATATTACATCAGTAGCTGATTTTGAATAGAACAATATTGATAGTAATAGAAGCTAATACTCATTTACCATTAATTTATCTTCTTTATGCAATAAGATGTAATCATAATATATGGGAATATCAATACTGATGTGGTTTACGAGCTGATTTGTGCAAAATAATAACGATTTAGTATCATTGTGAAGGTTAAGTGGTTGTTAAATTAAAAATAGAACCAAATGTTTTCGCAGTCACAACTGAGCATGCTTTTAATATTCTATATCTAATAAACAAGCGGTTGTTTTCATACAGTCGCGATTCAAAGTGGCACGTCTTCAGTAAATAATACCAGAATATAGTGATTATTGGCCAATTTTGAAGCCTGTTAATTGTCTTTGATATTGCCAAAATACGTTTTTGAAGATGGTTTCAAAATGTTCCTTTCCCATTTTTGGTTAACAAGAATTTATTACTTAGATTTTTTCATACACAATTTGCCACGGAAACTCCGCATTTTATAATTAAATTATACATATTATTGTCAAGGTGCGTCGTTAATTTATCGTTGTTTTGTTGTTTGAATCCGCTTGTAGAAGGAAACACAGGTTGCCTTAATACATGATATGCGACGAATGGAAGAAATAGTTTTACTTGAACAATTTACAAGCGCGAAAAGTATTTGTTCTATATGCATTTTCCTATAATTTGTGAACTCTTTAATTAATTGTTAAACTAAATTTCTTAAGAACGAGAAGAAAAGGCCATATGCGCCGACCATGTTTTTGGCCATATTTGCAAAGTTATCTATTTGCGATTTTCTTCGTATGCTCTTCGTAACTGCATTGATAAGGTAGAATCAATGTAACTTTTTTTGTTATACTTTACTGTTTAAATTTTAAAGTTAATTTTAACACAATCAATTCGAATGGTTTGAGGCCTTATTTGTTGTCTGCTATAAACACATTTTGTGTCACATTTATTCTTTTTTGAAATAATTTAATGGTTATTTGAGAAATTATTAGAAATTTATAAAGTTTGAACACACAATTACATTTATCTTACAGGATTATAAAACCAAAATTAAAAAGATTCTTTTAATATGTTTATTTATGATTTTTGTCTTTAGTATTGGCGAAACAATTTATAATTCCTGAACTGGATGGGAAATAAGTAAAAGTTATATTAATTAATTTATTCTAATCAGAAAATTTGTTTTTGAATTAGCGGATGCCTCATTTAAATTTTGAGAGTTTACAAAATAACGAAATCGAAAATTGTATGTTTAAAAATAATCCGAAAATATGCATCAACTTCCTATAAGGAAATCAATGTCTTTGTTGTCACGTTCCTAATTCAAATTTTGTACAACCGAACTACAGGAGAAATAGTAAAATGCACAACTAATTTGTTTGTGAGTTAGCGAAAGCCTCATTTAAGTTTTGACATTTTACAAAATAACGAATTCGAAAATTTTGCATGTTTGAAAATAATTCAAAAAATGTATCAACGTGCTATAGGAAAACCAATTTCTTTTTGTTATCACATTCTCTTAATTAATATTTTTACAACCAAACTACAGGAGAAAAATAGGTAACTTTGAGACGTTGTGGATAATACGGGTAAATATCTGGATTTTCTTTAACGTATACAAGTTCCTTTAAGTTGATTTTTAAAACGTAGTGTTTTGTAAGCAAAAACAAAAATGAATAAATGTTGGAATAGCATAACAGTATGAAGAATGCAATAACTATTTTGTTGGGTGTAATATAAAATAAGAAAGAAGTTGTAAATTTAATGAGACATAAATTCTTTATCATGAACGAAATATGGTGTCTGAACTGTGATTTATTAGTCTTTTTGAGGAAACTGTTCCCACGCGGTAAATTGAGTTGAATACAACTCAACAACTTTCCATTCATAAGATCGTATGCTTTCTAATTTAGTATTTGTTATAAATCCGACATGACATGACACTTAAATAAATCCGAGTTAATAAAATTTGCGCATTACTAAGTACTAAAATCGATTACAGAAATAAAACGAATATGATTTTTACCCATTTTCTTGACTATTTGTACTTTTTCTCCATACGAAAGTGACCTTTAAGAAATCTTGAACTTGGATGAGGCAGTAAAAGTTTCCTCGTAAATATGTCTCTTTTGCAAACTTTTATGGCATTTCTTCAACGGTTCTCTCAAAAGTTTCCCAAATAGTTTCCTCATTTTTGCAATTAAGTTGAAAGTTTTTAACCTTATAGCAATACTCCAAGATTTATTAAATTGTCATGGGATTTCTATTGCTTTAGTAGTCGAGCAATTGGCAATGTGCGACATTTCCCGTTATGGATCAACCATATTGCTTCCACATGTCGCGTTCGGTCTTGGAACCCGATCGAACCCAACAGTAATCAGTTTGTTTTATTGAATTTCACTTATGGAATTATTCGCCTGTGCGTTGTGTCGATTGTCCCCATACTTGTTAACAGGCTTAAATCTTGCACAATGTATGTTGCGTTGAACCGTCAGCAGCCCATCACTACTTAATCGAGACAGCTACACGTTTTCAAGTAGATCCCATAACTTGTACGTTCTCGTTACGTCTATTTCCATATCCTATATGGTATGACCAATCCCCAACATTAACTCGGGAGATTAATACTGACAGGCTGGTTTACAGTTACAACGACATATTATAGAGAATAGTTGCAACTTTCGATTTAATTGCCTGGCTTCGTTAAGGCGGTTACCTTCGTCGAGGTGCTCGAAAAAAAGCGTTTATAAGTTAGGATTTTTTCATTTCTTCTGTGGTTGAAAACCACAGAACCTGAACCAGCAGGATTCAGTTAAGTGATAATTCAGCTCATTAATAATGGATTCATTATTGCATTTGATTGGAAGAGTGTTGGCTTACTCTACTTCGTTACCATCACATAATTATTTATAAGATTTAAATAATAGGATATGTTCATGTCAGGTTTCTAAGCCATATAATGCTAAATCACTGTTTCCTTCTTTAACTAGTCGTAAAGTGATAATGCGTCAAAATGGGTGAATAATTTGTTAGTAAACATGTCGGTAGCAAAAACTAATTTAATTAAAAGGCTGTTGAAGAATAGTGATTATTTTTACTGATCCGAGAAGAACGTAAATATTTACTTTAATACAGTTAATTATCCCTAGAAATTAAAGCACTCTTTTGAAAAAAAAATTCGAAATGTAGTAACATATCTGATGAATTACGGCCAAGTATAGTCACGCGCTCTTATGGCTAAAAAGTTCGTCTGCTATAAAATATTTACATAATTTATTCACAGCATTTGCTCTGACCCGTTAAGAATGTTTCCTGCTTTTAACAGTTTTTCTCTAACAATATTTGCCTCTTTTTTTCCTCTTTTCTAAATTGTAACTTAGTCCAAAGTAATTGATCACATTGCTTCATCCTTTTCTTAAGACTTTCAAGTGCAAATTTTCAAAATTATTTTAATGGTAAATTGAATATATGTAGTTCAAAGCGAAGAAAATCAGATGAAAGAGCGGCAGGAGATCGACATTAATTATTTAATAATAAATAATAGTATACAAGTTAAATAGAAAACGACAAATTTTTTATCGCTCGTCTAGAATTACTACACAGCATCGATACCCATTGAAGCTAAAACGTTTCCAAATACAACTGTAGAAGGTGTCATAAACCTGAAGTTTCAGGAAAAGTAATTCGGGTTAATGTGCGACTTGGTCGGGCAAAATGAAAATATTTATATTTCTAAAGCATTAAAAGTTTATATGGTGTTAACATCAGATTTATCTCCAAAACTGACCACATTTTGTTGTTGATACAGTCGATTGTCGCATAAAGTGAATAGTGAAACATGACGCTTTCTGTGCTTGAATAAAACTCGGATAATTCGAGTATTCGAATATTCGACAAGCGAATAATTATGTCTAGTCATAACTCGAATATTGCCACCAACATTATCAAACTCACAAGGTGCAAATATCTTTATATGCACTTTGTATACTTTATAAAATAAATTATTCATATTCGACAAGCATTTCCTTATTTTATAACGAATGTGTTCAATTATTTATTTTGTGAATTCGCATAAAATTGAGGCATAAAGAAATTGGATGTTCGTTCCACACATGCTATGATGCCATTTGAAAATTGAAAATTCTTTGAAAAATTGAAAATTCCTTCTATTGAAAATAGAGGGGGTGGCTGTGAAAAATCTTGTATATTTACATGGTTTTTAATCATCATATTGAATACTCGATTATTCCAATACTCGAATACTCGAGTATTCAAATACTCGATTATTCGAATATTTGTTAGTTTGTATAAACATACTTTTCTGTGTTTATTTCATGCTTTCATTGACTCACTGCTCATGCATTTTAGACTGATTTTAAATAAAAATCTCCGAATTGGATATAATTTTATTGAATTAATTAATTAATTTGAAGGGGTATTTGTCATTTTTGTAAATTTCTCATTTAAACTCTTGTTCTTTTAAATTTGGATTTTTTTTTGTTGTTTTAAACGGAAATTGTATTTTCATTGCCGAATTCAACCCGTAGGTGCACTACATACTGTTTCTAATCAACAAATTAAAGCCGAACTTTGCAGTGAACTTTATACACTTGACTGGTGATCGAAATTATCGATACTTGTATAGTAACTAGAGATTGTTTATTACTTTACAGTACTCATATTTTTGTTACTACCATTCTGCACATTAATCCGTTTACTTTGACATATATGCCGTTTTGCATCTTCGTTTGAAACCAGAAAGTTCGTATTTAACCGTTTCTTTCTTTAAATCAAATTTAATTACAAAACATTTATTTGACTCTTTCATTCTCTTTCGTCAGCATATTCGACACCATTCAGCAAAGCTCAAACATCTAATTATTTCCTGCAAAAAATATATCGTATTTCTTGAGTACTACTAAACTCCTATTCAAATTTTAGATTATTTTCCGTCGATTCCAATCTTATTCCTAATCAATTTCTCGAAAGTCGTAGAAAAATTATAGTTTTTTCGAAAGTATTTAGAGTCAACTCCTGTTTGTGGTCCCTTTTCTTCTTTCTCATCACCCTATCTTGGTCTTCATAGAAATAATTCCGATTCGATTTCGTTCGATTAAACGTTTCTTATCCATACATGTTCCGTTGCTACCAATAAACAACCAAATTACTTGTATACGGAAATGTGAAAACCAATATCGTGTTACAAAATTAACCCAATATACTTTTAATAGAAATAAGTCAATTTTTTTATAATCGAATAATTTAATTCGAAACTACCCGTTATTGAGCTTTTAAAGAAATTCAAAAGACTATCTGCCAACCAAATTGTGATTAAGGAATTGAGACCATAAATAGACATTTTCAAGACAATAGAAATGCACTATTTTTTAAATCGATTTTGGGTATGAAAACATTATGAGAAGATCTAATGGCAGTTTTGAAAAAGGATCGGATACAGCATTATTTGACGATCATCAAGATTTTTAAATAAATTTCTAGAAAATTAAATCGAGTATAAAGAACTTTCACCATTGTATATTTTTAAGGTGCGTTTAAAAACCACTGTCGTACAGCACCGTACACGTTAGATTTCAACGAAATAATCTATTAGATTAAATAGCAAATCAACTACCTTTAACATCAATGAATTACATCGCATAAAAAAATCTGCAAAAACCCACGGAGATAATACGGTTTCAAGTTTCATCTTGAAGCTATTAAAATCACTCAGCATCTACAAACCATACAACCATTTAACAATCTATACCTGACAATAATTATCCTGTTAGCGAATTACTTAATACAGTTGTACCAGTCCCGCTGTCTAGGTGTTTCTTTATTCGCACTTGAAAACTCGTTCTTAGTTTGCAGTACGGTGTATGAACCGTTCCAAGACCCTCGAGATCTTTTCTTGTGGACGTCCGACTAGAAGCAAGACCGTTTAACTTGATTTAGTTTACTTCCAACTGTAGGACGTTGTCTATAAAGACAATTCGAGTAAATTGCTGCGAAAGAACGGAGTGTCGGAATGGAACAGGTCGGTTAAGGGACTTTGGCAAACAAGTTTAATAAGGAACAAGTTCGCAAATTTTATACAGAAACTAAGGAACTTGTACTGTGCTGGGCTATTTCCAGAATGATAATTTGTTAGCTTTGCTCGGCTCCAGATGCCACTAAGCAACCTTATAAATTAACAAGCATTGCGAATTTAGAATGAAAGTCACGACTAGACGGCGGTAATCGGCTGTAATCGGCTGTTTTGCAATTTATTCAACTAGGTTAAGGCGCCGAAAAATTAAATTAAGTGATTTTTTGGTAATCAGTAACGAACAATTTTCTTTTACAACGGGCTTATGTAGGCCCTCGAAGGGCAACTGAAAATATGGAAGTAATTCATGAGTTTCGGTCCCAAAGTTAACACCTTTATGTTGAGAACTTAAGTCGCGATAAAGACGAAGTTTCAGGACACTTCAAAAAGGTTGGTGGTGGAAACAAAGCTCAAAGTTTAAGAGCCCTTAATCTAATCTTGACTACAACTTTATTAGTGCAATCGGTCATTAGACTCAAAATGTTGCATGTTGCTGTTACGGCTATTGATGCGTGTTTATGATCCCTGTCTGTTTCGAGAGTAGCGACCAATTTCGAGCAGATATACAAGAAGCGGCGTAAATCGATATCAGCAGCTCTAGACATGTTTTTCTATTGAAAAGTTGGCAATATATTTAAAATCGCTCTCAGAACCGAAACTGCTTCCAAATTCAATGCGGGATCGCTGCTTTTTGTTGCCAAGAACGATAAGCTAATTTAGTGCAGGTCCGGTCGTGACTTACCATCCGATTTAGTGACTTCGAGTCCGTCCTTCTTCACACAATGACCAGCGTTTTCGCTTTTCTCATACGGCCCTGCTTCTTGAAAACGTCGACCGTGACCTAACTCTGGTTTTCGTTTATGGACCGGTTTATGATGTATGGACATTTGGGTGTGCAGAGAAGTTGAATACTTTGCTGTCATAGAGTTCATTCTTTTTCACTTTTTACAACTGCTGTATTGCACTCGAAAGGCGAGGTCTCTTGGAATATTCTGCATTTTCTCATACTATTTTTTCGGTCATGTTTTTTCCTAAATGCGTTTCAGATTGACAATGAACCGTGAAAAAAAGTACACTTTTAAAACAGAACTACTTTAAGAAAAGTAGTTAATCAATGTTAATTAGGCGAATCAAGATACATTATGAAACAAGCAGAGTATACTTAAACTGCAATATTTCATCTAAATTGCATTTTACATGAGGCACAAAGGCTGGGAGTATGCAAATTAACAGTTAAAATAAGTAAATTAGGTTGTTGAGTCATTCTTGGAGCATTGCTAGAATATGATTTTTAACTGTTTTGTTGTTTTTGCAACCGATTTGAGTCGCAGGTCGCAGTTGTTTAGCTTTTGTAGATAAAAAAATGCGATTTAGCACCAATGTGAGTTACCTTTGAAATTAGATTTTAAAATTCACTTCTTAACAATTTTTAAAAAACGTGTTTTATTCAAGACCCTAAAATGTTTTCGCATTGTCATTGGAATCATGATTAATTGTTATTTAAATAAGTGGTCAAAAGTGCATAATTAAGTACAGTCCTGTATCTATCTTTGCAGTAAAAATATAATTTATTTCAGTATAATAGTGGCTATAAAATGTGTTTAAAAACGACCGATAATTTGCATAAAAGTCTGTTCGGAATTGCTACCAAAAGAACAGGTTTCTCGATTATAAATAAACAGATTTTTCATTTGGTATATTTAATCTATTTTACCAATCACTTCTTTATGAATTTCACTAAACCAGTTGGTTTTGGACGATTTTTCAGGAAACTTCAAATTAAACTTGATTGCCTAATTCAATATGAATAGCGATGGGTATTTCTGTTGCTTGTTTTTTCATTACTCTTACGGAAGTATTCATTAATACATTCTTCTTTGCAAGTCTTCTCAATTTTATTATACATTTTAATTTGTTTTAGTTCAGAAATTACCAAGATACATGCTAAGAATGTATATGCAAATTACTTTAATCTTTTATTGTTGTTTCCTTTTTTTGGTATTACATTTTTATTTGTCAAGTGATATATTAATTTGATATTGAGCAATTTTGTTTTAAATCTATTGGAATGAACTTGGAAAAGTTTCTGAGAATTTGCTATTAATTAGTTCCAAATTTGTACACGCTTAAGCGAATATAAATCGAATTAGTATTTAAACACGAAGTTTCTTGAAGGATAATATTTCCCGGTTCAAAACAACCAATATTCTGGTTCGATGTTCACTATACTGCCGCGGCTTTCGTTTATATTTGGTTCAAATTTTTGTCTTTCCTGATTCGGGTTTTTTAGCGTATTTTAACAATTGCCACTTCATCATTTTCCCTACACCAATTGGAATTGACAATTTTTGAGAAGAACTTCAAATGAAACTTGCGATGGGAATTTTTGTTGCTTGTTTTTTTTATTACTCTTACCCAAGAATATATGTATTCATGCATTCTTTTTGCAAGTCTTCTTAATCATGTTTTTCTTTGTTTTAGTTCAGAAAATATCAAAGATACATATTATAAATTAATATCTAAATTACTTTCTTTTTTATTTTCAATTTTAAATCAATTGCTTTGTTGTACAATTGTGTAATTTCTTTATTGCTGCAATATTGCTTTTTAATTCTGTTTTTTTTTCTGTGATATTTTTATTTGTTAAGTTTTATACACATTTTATATTGAGCAAATTTGTTTTAAGTTAAGTATCCATTGGAGAAAATTTTTAAAAGTTTCTGAGAGCTATTAAATAGTGTAACATTTAATTAGTTCCAAATGAGTCAGGCTTAAGCGAATATATCGGATTCATATTGAAACACAAAGGTTCATTAAGGATAATATTTCCGAGTTGTAAATACCCATAATCCTAGTTTTTATCGATAAAAAATATATATTTTGTTGAAATTTTTGGAAAATCGATTGGTTAAGGCAAATTTCCGATATTGGGAGTATAGATATTGGACTATTTTAGGAGTATGATCTCGCTGACTTAACATTACAGATTTGAATCTTTTATAGAATTTATTAACAAGAGCGTGAATGCGTAATAAAATAAATTCGATACGTGCGATATTAGATAAAATTACAACAAATTTGAAAATATTCGGTTTTATGGTATTCGCTTAATAATTTATCATGTTTGTTGAAACGTTTTTCTCTAATTTGCGTCCACTTTATTTTGATTTTATTTCTAACAGTGATATCCACATTTACTCTTCTCCTTGGCCAAAATGTTTCATGTTTCCAAACAATTTTTCTAAACCCCATAAGCTAGGGCCCAATTTTAGACACTCACTTAAGAAAACCGATTTGGGATCAAATTCAAATTTCTTAGACTATTTTTAGCAGCAAAATTTGCTCAAAACTTGCTTGTTTTAAGAAAGGAGACATACATTAATTATTTCTTTTACCCACTGGCCTTCAAATATAAAAGCACCCATTGAATCGTAGCACTTGACAAACCTCCGACAATTTGAAAAAAAACCAACCCTCTTAAAACACGAAAAGTTCTTGCACTCATTAATCCTGAATAACGTTAACAAATACGAGGGATGTCATCAATTTGAGGCAGTCCTGCAGGCCATTGTTGCCAGATTAATGGAGACAAAGTGCGATTTAACAGCCTCTTATCAAAGCCATTTGTTTTATTTTATTTTATGCTATTACTGTTTGGTTTATTAAGTTAATAATTGGTTGGAAGTTATGGGCATGTAAAGCAGTTGAGCGATGGTCTTTTCTCAAATCAACCACTTTAAAAATTAAAAGGGTCAGAATGATTCCATGATCGATGGTCAATTTTGTGGTCAATATTCTTAAAGAAAGTTAAAAATATCTTTATGAGAGATAGGAAACCGAAAACTGGCAACGCAGAGGTGCACGAAATGGCTTTGGCTTTGTAAGGGCAGCAGACCTACCCCAGGCTTTGAATTATTGGAACTTTTCCCTTCTGAATTTATTAACAGGCTGTACAGGGTTGCCAGTGTTAAATTTGAATTAAATTAAGCCTGTGTTGTTCTGTGGTAGAGTGTAAATCTAGGTACGAAAAATTAAATTTTTCTATTTGTCTGGAAAATCATAAATAATATCTATTAGTTGCTGATTCATGTTTATACGCACAGGATGGTGTAGCAGTTTTAATACCATCGTAGAGCCGGTTTATGAGCTTTGAGATTTATAAATAATTGTTTGCGAGGTGGGAAATAATCACAGGTTTGTAATTGAAACTGATCTTACAAAATATTGGCCACAATATATATACCACCGTTGTATCTATCTATCCGTATAAGTTTAAACAGAATTTGACCAGGACAAAAATCAACACGAATCATTGAATGCTCACTGTAAGGAACTCATAATTTAATAATTTGTTATGAACATTTATTTTTCTTTAAAACTATTTTGAGCGCTCCATCTCATTACTCTAGCTCTAATATTATATGTGAATGTGTTATTTTCCTAAATACGACCGCAGAAAACAGCCAAATATTTCTCAAATGTTTGGTGGTAATGAAGCTTGCTTGCACGTTCGTATATTCCATTAAAGTTGTAAGTATATCAAAGTAATTGAAAGAAGTAAGTAAAGAGAAAAGTTTCTAAGTAAGTAATTGTGCTCAGTGTTAATTGACTTCGATACTTGTGTTTCGTGAAAATCGTTGAAAATTGAAATCAATACTTTTAAATTCAACAATAATGGTGCGAAAGAAAGTATTCTTCTAAACTGAAGTTGCTATTTTTCGTGAAACACGGCGAGGATGAAGGCTATTTCTAATAGGTGCGTAAAAATTACCAGAAATTCCAAAGATTAAAATATGGCGATTTAATTCAACAGTTCGATAGTGGAGGAGTTCAAGGATAAGTTTACTACAAGTATAAAAAATTCAATTTTTCATACAGTTTTTTTTAGTAAAAATTTCAAATCTCAGTTTCAATATAAAATGTTCAGGCAGTTACGTAGAGAAATGTATTTGCGCCACGTTCAGTCCATTGCACACATTTAAAACGAAATAACTCTTTTACTGCTCACTATTCTTATGGACATTTTTATCCAATTTTATTGTTTTCCACCGTTTTGAGCAGCAGTGTTGGAGATTTTTTAATTCAAAATTTAAAAGTTTATTAGCGTTAAACTCTTTTAACAAATTTGGAAAATGAGCTCAATTTTCTACTGCACACATATCTTAAATAATAGAAATTGAGCTCTCTGGATTATTTAAGTATTAGTATTATATAAATAAAGCGGTTTTGTTTGCGTTTGTTTTGGTTCTTTTGGGTTAGTTTCTGATAAAACCGTTTTTATTGAAGTATAGTTGAAATTTCACGTAATAAATTACTTAAGTCGAAATATTCTGAAATTGGCTGCTCAAATCAACTTCTCAGAAGATCTTTTCCGGTAATAAACGTTGCAACTCAAACAAGTTATTTTGTTTTAAATAGTTTTGTGCAAAGTTTTGCATTTGTCGGCTCTTTAAATAAAAGGATTAACATGAAAATATATTTCAAATTTTCACCACAGAAATGTGACTTAGCAGAATATTGTGACACCCCAGTACTTATAAAATATGCAAATGAAGATCGTTTAGGGTCCAAAAATATTCAGTTAAAGATTTAAGGTATACTTTTTCGTGGCTTAAGTGTACCAATTATTTTTTAATTTTTCGTAGTTCCAAAATTTCTAGCTCGGCTTAAGCCACGAAAAATTCTACATTTAAATTTATAATATATTTTTTAATTTCAGGAATCGGTGCATATTGTCAAAACGATAGGGTTTAAATTGATAGAGAGCGACAAGCATACAACACCTTTAAACCACTATAAATTGAACGCTTGTAATCAAAAAGGCATCATTTATAAGTGGTGCTTCTGTTACTGATTATCTTCCTCTAAAATCTTACTGAATTCGATTTAACCTTGGTGGCACCACTCTGTTTAAATTACATATCGACGATTTCAGTTTGTTACATAAAATTCCAATAAACAACGATGTTTTGCTAGGATAATGAGGAACTGAGTGGCATGGAATTTCACATTATACATAAAACAAGGACGTTGGTTTAGTTCTAATTGTGTTTACTGCCAACATTGCGGTCATGAATCGGCAAGTATACGGCAAATTGTACAAACATTTTGCGGTTTTATTATCAGCTGAAAAACGGGCAAGCCACCGGTTTGACTTAACTTAATTATTCTTAATCGTCGAAACCATTTAACAACTCCACCCACTGCTTTGTTTTGCCTAGTCCAGCTGATAAGTTGACTAATTGTTATAGGAGCTAATATAGAATGCGGGTAAAATAAATAAAATAGTTCAATTATAGGGTGGTGAATCGGTTTTCGCTATATACGTTTCATCTGCAATTTGACTAATATATTTTCCAATGCCAAAAACGTTCACCAAAATCACTTATATAAATCATGGTTAACGAACCGTGTACAATACATTAAAGAATAATTAATTTGCATGAGCCTACCCCCATTTGAATGAAAAAGAACTTAATTGCCACTTCTTAATAATTCACTATGCTAATGAAACGCTTCTTTATGGTAAGGACAAAAGAGGGACGTACCGCAGTTTAGTCAAAATTATTTGTCCACCCTCGTTTTGTACTTTCCTAAAAGTAAACGATTTGGTTTTCCCTTTTTGATAAGGAGTGCTAATAAATTATAGATCGCGAATGTTTTTGTGAGAATGACAGCTTAGCCTGCACAGTTCCTCTAATTGGATTGGCTTTATGCCATTTTCCTCCAAAACAATGAACACTACTAATTTCGCCGGTGTGTGCCTTTTAATCAAGAATATTGCTTTCGTTGCTATTTTTTATGCTGAAATATATTTCATAGATGGGAGTTGCCATTCAGGAATATTACAAATATTCAGTTAAAACATTGATGAGAAAATAACAACAATAATGCAGGAAAACAGGCAGGTTAATTTGAGATCACTGTACCTACGTACCTACACGCCTTGAATTTTACGGGTTTGTTTTCAATTTCGCTGGTTTATTGCCAAAACAACCTTCTCTAGTTTATTTACGATCAATTGCAATGTACGAGTATAACTTCGAAAGTCCTCTTTACAAATGAACCTCATATTTACTTATAGTGTAATTGTAAAGAACAGTTTCACACACGTAGAAAATAATTTGAAAATTAAGTCATTATTGCTGTATGTGATGATTCAAAATATACCCGCGTGTATGAGTTAATGTTGTATTAGCAGACAATTTCAAACCGCTAGTAATTACAGTTACATGCAAGTAACACTTGAAAAGATACAAAAAACCCAAGCAAAGCCAATAAACTGCCTCGCTTTCCGGCTTAATTGCAACCTGAGTTCGAGCGCATAGAGATTCTGATAATTTATATGTAAATTTTGGCTTGATTTTTCGGCACTGCCTGTTTAGAGCGTTTTCTTAGCACCGAATATCACGTATCCGCATTGAAATTGCCAAATAATGCCAAATATTTTCAATATTATGCATATGAGGTGTTTTTAGGAAACAGGCAGGTTATGAAGCAGCCTCGATTACACTGCTTTAGAAGAATGTACGGGATCATTGTTTGCACACAAGTTGCACGGCCTGCGGTTAAATCTTCTTGGTATTAGGGTTTATTGCGGAAATTACATTGTTTGTGATATTGATCATTGAAATCCGGAATTGGAAGAAATGTCTAAAATGTGCTTTATTGGCTATTTAATTTTTATTGTCAGCTGGTTCCCGCCTTAAAAAAAACAGTTTTAACAGAAGTTTATGCAAAATGCGTGCGTAAAAAGTTAAGTCTTTTAAGTACGAGTTTTAGTTTTTACTGGCAAACAGTGTTTCAATAAGAAACGTGGCGAGTTAGTTTTGGGAGCTATTTCATTTTATTATATTTTATTTTTGGCCTTAGCATCTGTATCGTGTTTTAATTTATTCTTCATCTTAAACCGCTGTCGAAGGTTGGCGATCCAAATGGCCAATGTAGTTTCCGAAACTGTTGGTCTAAAGATACCATACCATCGTCTCAAGTCCTTAATCCAATAATTCTGCCTTCTTGCTTCTGATCCTTTTCTATGCATTTTTCTCTCCATGTCGAGCCTCACTATTTCATACCTCTCCTCTCTATTATGAGAATTATACATCGGGTTTTCCGTTCTTAAATGCAGCTCATCAGTTCTTTTGTTTAATGCATGTGTCCAAGACTTCTCCATTACTCATTATTTCTACCCATGGTGTGGGTATAGTCTTCGGTACAGATTCATTTCAGAACTGTCGATCAAGCGTCCAGCTCTCACAATTTGGAAATCTAGCTGTGAACACTTTTAGAGTTTGCTGCTGCTGCTTTTCGTGGGTAAAGAGATGCTTTCCGGTTTCATTACGTCCGAAAATGCAATTGCGAATGAGGAGAAACAATGGGCAATAAGCGCGGCATCTCCTAAATTAACTTGGCCAGGCCAGACTGCGCACGGGCTACAAAAACAATGAAGTAATCAGACTGTTGGGACATTAACACCGCCATTTGTCACAATTATGAGACCCATTCAAACGTCACGATCTGCAAGAAACGCCACCAACGAAAGAGAGTGCAGAGGGCGGCCAAAATTGTGCAGCCGAGTGTTCCTTGTAATTGGTTTTACTCGAGTTACCTTTTTTTGCATTCATATTTACAAAATTAAATTGTATTCTTCTCTTCCTGGGATTCTGTCCCATTTCTTTCGATTAGTTAACATATTTAATAGTTAAATCCGAATTGTCCGTTCGTTTATAATACCCATAAATGGTTTAGAGTTTGGTAACTTCGAAAAACCAAACTTCTGGTCTGGAAGTGATCGAGATCGAATTATTAAACTAGAACTTAACGATATAGTATTATTATCCTATTACTAAGTATAGCACAATTTATTCAGTCGCCCTTCAATAATTAAATATGAAATTATGCAATCAAATCTAGTCCTATTTAGTAGCGGAATGAATGATGGAAATATCTAAACCGTTTATTCCGCAGAAAGATGCCACAGTCGCTAGGAGAAATTAGTAGTAGTTGGTGAATATGATAATCGTCTGCCATCAAACGAAATCACATTTTTTTCTATGCAAAGGAAGAGAAATGTGATTACGAAAATCGTAAAATGTTTCAGCACGCTTCAAAAACGTTTCTTTATAGAAGTGTTAATTTTTCAATGTTTTATGTTATACTAGGGCTTGGCCTTGGCTTTATATCATCTTTTAAAGGCGATGGTGCTTTGATCAGTTCGTTAAAGAGATTATGAAAGATTACTGAAATTAATCAATATTTTTAACATGTTTTCTCACTTTTTTGTTTTTTTAAACAGTTTTAAATCCATATACAGTGTGTTCATAGAAGAAACGGACAAACTTTCGCAGTGGCTAAAGACAGAAATCAGATTGTTTTCCTTTATAAACATTAACTAAAACCAATCGTTTTTGCGCTACCGGGTATTGAAATCCCTAAATATTAAACAAATTAAATGGACGAGCTTGTTTGTCATTAAGAAGCTGTCTTTTTAAATAATTTACTTAAATAAATTTGCAAAACAAATATACTTTACTAAGAAATTTTTAAAAATTATAATTTTTTACGTAATAAATCAACAATTTTCCACGTGCGCTTTTACGACCATTCAAAACAAAACAAGTTTTCAATGAATGGTCGTGAATTTTCAATGAATGTTTTAACTGCCTTTTGCTTTTTTTTTATAAAATTTTTTTTTTTTAACGTTCTGCAACCAAGAGTGGCTTACATCTTCAGAGGTGGTTTTATCGTATATATATATATATATTTATATATACGATAATTTTGCGTCACTTGGAGTTTATTATTAGCTTATAGAAATGCCGCAGCTTATTATACGCAAGTTATGTTGGATTTTGAGTTTAACCACGCGAATAATGTGAGAAGCAGTGCTGAACAAACCGGAGGGTGACTGAGCAAGAAGCTGAGTTTCTAATCCCAAGGTTGTTTCGAGAATTGTAAAACGTCACTTAATTAAGTAGGTTGTCGCATCATAATTTATTTTTGTTCTTTCGATCTTCCACTTTGGGTATCTGAATGTATCATTGCTCCGATTAAAACTTCGTTTTTTCAATTACTTCGTACGTATTTCGTTCTTGTTTTACCTTTCCAATTTGGACACATTATGGTTTGCAATTTAAATGTGTTTAATTGCATATTCCGAGCAACTTCTTTACTTGGTTTTCTCACGTAAGTCTACAATAATTTCATCATTTGGTGCGACAATGATCTATAATTCACAGACACGAGCTGTATTTCTCATGCTTGAAATCTGGTTATTTGGCTCGGAACAAATACAGGATGTCTACTATTTAAATATTACAGCCCTATAATTAGTGTTCAGTTTCGCCACAATGTCCTTGGTCGAGAATTCAAATCCAAAACGCATATTCGAGCGAAGCCAATTTAAGCGATTGTTTTTAGACAAAGCCCGCAACAATTAAATCGTTCTGAAATTTGGGGAACTAAGGATAGTCACTATAATTAAGGCAATCAATTGCGGCCAATTTAAATTGTCATGATTTATGAGGTTAATTCGGTAATGGCCGAAATTATGTGGTCGAGAATGATGGTTTTTATTAAGTAGAACGAACTTGGCTCAATCTCTGTTCTAAGAACTCGACATGGCATCAGCCAGTTTTTTTATACATCTCGATGTTCGAGTTTAGTTCCTAGGCACGTTTTCTAGGATGCTTAAAATGATGAACAATGGAATGGCAGATAGAACTGGGAATTCGAATATCTTAAAATTAGTTTTCATTCACATAATATATCAAATACATTTGAACATGTTTTCTTCTCCTTCTGACTGTTTTAACTACTGGCCAAAAGTTTAACAAATATATTCCATGTTTTTTCTTCAGCTTTCTGTATTTGTAGACATTTCAATTTTAAACCAAAATCTAGAGGAATTAAGAAATTGGATAGCTCGAGATCAAAATATTTGCTGATTCTGCATGATCAAGCTTGTGTAGTCTTTATTTAACACGACCGCTATAGGTAATAATATTTTTTTTTAAGTAAATACTGTTTAGGTAAATTTTACATTTTCTATTAATTAATCGGTTTAAAAGAATATGGAAACGGCGAATCACTTACTTAAGTGCCAAGCTAAATAAATTTTATTTCGAAGGTAGGGAGTATTTAAAAAGTTGTGTAAAATAAAATAAACAATTTTATTAAAAATTTGTTTTTTTAATAATGGTATTGTTAAACAAATTTTTATTTCTATATAATACATAATATAATCCAAAAAATACTTGTGTGACGTCTAAAAAGTTTACTGCAGCTGCTAATATTTCCTTATAAATTACAAAATGTAAAAACATTCAAATTCCAATATGGAATAATCGTCGAGAATGATTCACACATTCACAGGGTGTTAGAGTAAAATGACAAGTTTCTATAAAAATTGTCCAGCATATGCATGTATGCCCACATTTTTCACATGCCCGATATTTGTGCAATTTATTTTCAAATTTTATTAGTCTTAGTCGTCTAGTTTGTCTTTGAACTTCTTACTTAAGGCGATAGGCGTAAACAGATTATCGCACAACGGTTTATGGTCATTCTAACTTTTTGCTAGTGTAACTCAATAAATCGTTGTTCGGTACTAAAATAGTCAAGATAATTAATTTTTAATTTAAATGCTTAAATAATTCATGAACTTTTTCAAAGATAAATTGCCAGTTGTGCATATAATTGTTGTGTTGGAGTCGATTGTATCCAATTGAGTTGCGAATAATTTACCGTGTGAGGAAAGTGACTAAATTCCGGAAATTTGATTTAAAATAGAAGTTTGTAGTTCAGTGAAACCGTAAATGTTCCTGTCTAAATCTACATTAATAGTAATGTAATCACATTGAGAAAATTATTAGATTCAAATGGTGGAAAAAATGTATCTACATTTTGTTAGTAGAGGGAATTTATACAATGTGACCCGAAATTTGGTTCAATAATTTTAACTACATATTCTGTAATCAAGGTTAGTTAAAACAAAAAAAAACAAGTCGAAATGTTTTATTTATAGGGTGTGCTTAATACATGTATTTTTAACTGTATACTAATTTTGTTTACAATGTTTTTTAGCTGTTTAGTTCTGTTGCTGCAATTTCTTCTTGTAATATTATGTATGATGTACTTTTATAAAGTGCCTTTGGTACGTGTGCGTATTATGATATAATGATAGTTCAGATAATTATCAAGTAACTCGAAAACGATGAATAGAGCAAAACGTTTCCATATTGATTAGAGAATTTAACTGTTTAAAAATGGAAGAACAATGCCACCACATAAACGAAAGTGGGCGAGGATAAAAGAGACCATGAAATCTTCTTTCTAACTTCGTAAAAAGGCATTCAGAGAATGAGACATTATTCGCAATTCTGAATAGTTTAAAATAAAGTTCTTTATTTACTTACACTGAAACTTTAACAATCTACAGTATCTGCTAATGGTTATTGAGAATTCAAAAAAAATCGCTTAATAAATCTTAAGAAAACCGAAGAAACACTTTCTTTGCATCATTAAATAGTAATAACAGCAATAAACTTAAATTAATTACAACTCGTGTGACCCAAATGTTTATGATGCAAATGTTGAAAGCACAACTAGATAAACCGATTAAGTTATACTTATTGGCCAGTAAAAGTCGTTAATATTCCTACGTACCATATTTTATACATATTAAATTATCTAGAAAAGTATGTTAATATAAAAGATCTGCAATTTATAAAGCTGATAAATACTACTTCAATTTGTGGTTGTTTTCGACAAATGGGAGCATTCAACTGGATGCATTCAATGTAGTTAAATATTTATTCTAAACAATAGGCAGCTTCAGAAGTACCTCAAATATGCGACAGTTGTTACCATGACTTGTTACTAGCGTTATAATGTATCACATGCACACCCTACTTCTTATATGCTACTTAAACCTTCGAAATAGGGGATTTCTGTTACATTGATACCTAATATGAGACTAGAACGGGAAACTCTAGCTTGCCTGTTTACGAATAAACGAATTCAATATAACTTCGAAGACTGGTTATTCACTTATATAATTACAATCCCTTATAAGTCCAGTATTTGTAGTGATCACGTTTAACTTTTGGCTGAAGGCGTTTAAGTGCAGGCCTGTCGTGATGCAAGTCCTGTTAAAAAAGTATCTCCTTATTGGGCGAGTTGATGGCATTTTTATGTGTCAGCTCGAAATTAAGATCGTAATTGGAAGATAATGTTGCGTTTCCATGCCAGAACGTCCAGTTAAAACAACGGTGTAATTAAAAACTTCGAAGTATAAATGCTGAATGGGGAAGTTTTATCATTATCCTCGAATAAGTTGGCGATTTATTGCTTGAAGAACTGAGTAATTGCAAAACGTGTTTTTCTGCGGTTGCTATACACCGAACTGCTGCTAAAATCGGTCCTGCTTCATTCAGTAGTTTCTTCACATTAACTCTTTTTGCAGCTGAAGAAATAAAATGAACCGTTTCAGCACCATAATAATGTCCTATAAAGCTTCAGCAGCCGTTCCATGCAACTTTAATTGCTTAGTACGAAGGATTGACCGAATTGCTCCAAACCCACATGCCCATTTGCCTGTTTTATGCTCAATCAATAATAAAGTCCCTATTTATGCCATGGATTTTATTCAGCATTTCCAGCGAATGAATCAATTCCTCCAAATCTTCCGGTGAAATATTTAATGCCCTCCAACTGTCGGATCCAACTAAATTACGAATAAAACCGGGGAAAGAATTGCGAATTGACATTGTACCTCGGCAACTAAATAAATTAACTTTCTTAACTGACGAATTTAATTGCAATAGATCCGGTCAGTACTTTACGGTAATTGCGTTTTGCAGCCGCATTTTGTGGGAATCTGGAAAGTGATCTAGTCGGCTAGTGATAGTGGATTTTCGTGTTATTTTCAGTTCAAGTGAATATCTAATTTTCGTGAAGTTTACAGCTAGAATTTAGTTCTTAGTTAAATCAGGTTAAATCAAGATGTCATTTTATAGTTCAGATGTCCTACTAAAAGCTTTTGTGTTCTAAAAGAAACACAAACGGAAAAAGTTCTAGAGAACGGGTACTTTTGATTAAGTAGCTTCATTCTTCTTAACATTTTGAATTGTTTACGAAGACGATTTTTCCATCAAAATTCTTTTATACGCTAGTTTGGTTTAACTGTAAGTGTTTAAGTAGTTAAGTCATTAAGATTTGTAGCTAATATAATTAAGTTCTATATTATGCATGAACAGCCAGTACGTGTACTAATTTATAAGGCATATAAATATGTATACGTTTTAAAAAGTGGCTTGCAGGCTGTTGTGTATTTCGGAAATTCAATTTTCGACACTATTTTGGTAACTGCTTTGAGGGCCGATTCTATCGTAGGATAACGCGTTACTTCATCCAAATTTGCACAGTTTCCATAGCCCGAAACACAATGGAACACGTTATGCGCTAGACTGTAAACAGAACGCTATAATGGATAAACATTGGAAGAAAACCTTTACAGTCCTCGGTTAGACGGGAAGAGAGATAATCTAAATGTGGCGACGGCTGAAACTTATCTCACTCTGCCTGTATCTTTAATCCTAGAACGAATTTATTCCAAAATAACACAAGTGTTGAGTATGTGAATGGACCCTTGACGCCTGAACACGAACACAATTTGCCAAATGGCTTCTAATCTTCTGCTGAGAAAGCAGGATATTTCACAAGAGCTTGCCACATTTTTCCTTTCCTTTTTCGATTGAGTTTGCCAGTTTATTGCTGCCTCTGTTTGCTGGATAAACATTTTGAGACATTACCTTCAAACTCCGTAAAAATGCATTTTTTTCCTACTTTCTATTATTCCAATCCTAAATTAAGACATCAGAGCAAGCCATATATTTTATTATTTCCCAAGAAAGTTAGAGAAGCTTTAACTCCAAATTAAGCTTACAATAAACAGGAGCGTCTCCTTCAAGCCAGCAGCTTGGCTCTAACGAGATAAGAGCAATAAAATACTTTTAAATCTTATTTTATTACTGCTGTTTCCTTATTTCATTTTCTGAAATGTGACTATAATATTTCTGTAATTTTATTTCTGTTGTTTTTATTTTTATTTTGAAAGGCAATGAAAAGTCTTCCATTAGACCACTTTAATCCATTAACATTTTGCAGATATTATTTTCGGAGTCTCTAAATAATACTAAATTTCGTAAGACTTTTTTACATTATTGTATATACTACATTTTGTAAAGCTTTGGTTTAACTTTGGGACTGAGAAAAACACTCGCTTTTATCTGTCTCACTATTACTGGCTTCCTTTGGCTAGAAATAACCACTTAGGAATCGTCTTTGATCTGTTATCAATTTTTTCTCAACTACCTTTCTCAACTTCATTCCAAACGATTAAGGGACGAAATGAAATATTCATTAAGCCATTGGAATTTTTTGCCCAGACAATCTGTTACCATTAATATTTACTCGTTTGTAAAGCTGATAGCTTTTTAATGATCTTTGTACGTTTATTTGATGAGCTTTTTTGTATAATTTTTACCTTTTGCAAAAGTACTATTTCATGTAATTTTAATCCGGTTACCTGAGGTTAAACGCAACCGTCGCTTTTTGTAATACAGAATGTCTCGAAATTAGGCATCTTTTTCAATAGACACTTTCAGCAGTCGTAAATTAAGTTTAGGTATCGATGGATGACCAATTTATGAATCCCGAATTATTTTAATTTATTTTCATGTTTATTCATAAATCATAAAAATAAAGTTTTGTATTAATTGGCATGGTAATGCGTTATAGTCGCAATAACTTAATGTAAGTGCTCTACACTCATGTTTTTTTAAGTTGGTAACTTTTTAGTCGTCTGGCTGTTTGCTCACAATCGTCTTGGCTTTTCTCCAATACTCAAGAACAGTATATCAGAAATTTTACGTAATTCGTTGTTTCTGTTACTGGGTGCAATGCTTTCATACACGACAGAATTATTTATAGGTGGGTTGTTTAATATATTTCAGTGTTTGTTAAGTTCTTGACTTTATGCCCTCAAGCATTTGAGAATATATCTATTTCCCTTTTCGTACATGTCGTAGTCAAAATAATTCACCCATTTATCTTTTAAACTCAACTCAACTAGTTATGCAGCGTATATTTGGGCTTTAATAAGCACATTAGAGTTATAAATCACATTTTGCTTAAACTCATTACTGTTTTATCAACAAAGAAAATCGAATTATAGCCGCCAGCAGTATATTTATCCCAGGTATATCAACCATCTTTTCCGAATATTCAAAATACGGTTCCGTCGTTTCCATTTTTTTAATTCTTGTAGTTTGAGAAAAAACCTTTATGGACAATTATTTAAATACTGTAAAATATGTAAAATAATGATCACTAATTATATATTTTATTTTTCAGGTGAGTTTTTATCATCTGTGCTTCTCGAATGGTGGTAAGTGGTGATTACTTTGTTTCATCTACTGGAAACATTTTGTTTGATATATTTTCGCTCTTTCTCGATCTAATCGCATACCAAAGTAATTTATTTCGAACTGAATTGAATCGAACCCATTACACAGCTACCAAGTCGAGATAATAATAAAACGGTGGAAGTTCAATACGTGTAGTAAATATTTAAGGATAACTTTAGGATAAAGCCTGTAGGCAAAAGTGCCACTAACTTTTTTTTCGGAGAAACCCACACTCTCGAAATCCTTAACGATATTTTTTGCCATAAAACTTTACGCCAGCGTGAGAGATTATCCAAAATAGCATTTTAAAGCACGACCAGATAATTCAGGGTGTTTTTTATCTGAAAATCTCCGAGATGGAAAGAGTGGAAACAGCAAAAAGGCTCGCTCGGATTAGAGATGACGGCAACTTGCAAATCAGTTCAAAACGATCTCACCCTTAAGACTTTAACAATCTCCAACAAACTCTATTTTGAACTGATTTTGTTAGATAGAATTGTTTGAAGTAAAAAATTAAAACGTTGTCTGATTTTAGCTCTTCCTGTCAGATCATAAGGTGTCTGGAACCGTCTAAACGAATATTTCTTATAGTTTCCGTAAACTATTCGCCAGAATTAAATAGCGAATTTCAGCTGCAATGTCTGGAACAGCGGGGCTCGTTTAGGAGTAACAAATCCTGGAAATGATGTGCTTGCATTTAATAACCCGGCCACTTTTTATTTAATAACGGGTAACAGGACTTGCATGCTGCCGCACTAAAACTGTTATGATGTTCATGAGGTGGCACTAAATTCCTTTTGGGTCGCCTGGAATGAAAAATCCATAATATCTCGATTAGTTTTATGGTAAATACTTTGATAACTTCTTTCAGATTGTTGGCTCGTTGCTTTTTAGTACAGTTTCCGATATTGATTCCGATTTTTTCGCGACTATTTCTGCTTTCTAGTTATTCGTTTTTTCCAAAATCGGGCACCCAATTGCCATTATCCCTAGCAATTTCTGAATGGAAGTTTGTATAGTTTATGATATGTCCTGGACATTTTGTATATAAACTTCAAGGTATGGAAACTGGAAAAATTACTTGTTGTTTCTATATTTTCTGAATAAAATGTCTTCATGTATGCATACGGATATATCAGAAAACTGCAAGTCTGGAATTGGTAGCCACATAAAGTGGGCTGAGCTGGAAGAATAAAGGTGCGTGAAGGCTCGAATGTGTTACTAGCTGATTACGGTTTTACCCCCCGATTTTATTTGTTTAAGAGAGGGTTTTAGTTATTTATTATGAGACTAGTACATTTTTTGGTTTAGAATTGATCCGAAACTACTAAAAGCGCTTCTATTTGTCGTCATTTTTAGCCGATTACTAAGAAAACATTTAACGGGTTGACGCAGAAATAAGTTAATTGCAAATTCGAAACTTAACGAGATTTGCTCCGCGATCAAGCAGAGTCACTGTAAAAACTACGTTCTTAAAATGTATTATAAGAGAAGACGTTTTAATATTAGACTAAGGGTTAGAAAATGTCTTTTACCTTACCGTTAATTTGTTGATGTAGTTTCTATTTAAACAGCGCGATTATTCTGAAAAGTCACACTTTATACATTATTTCATAAAAAGGTGCAGAATTATCAATGATTTTCTGTTGATTCCTATACTGCTTGAGAAAGCACACCAAAAACAAACTGAAAACAATCGTTTCTATTGAAAACACACAACTTTTATTAAAAATTGTAATTTTTAACTCTTTGATGTTGTAATGTAAAAAATTACATAAACATACTGGACTTACCATGCTTACCACATTTTACCTATTTCGCAGGGCAACCTGTAAGTATAAAATGTTCTTCTTTAGGAAAGTTTAACGCATTACAGCTTGCATAAACGTAAGAGCATAATATACACTTTTTGAATCAGCAAAATGCAAAAAACAGTTGACCTTTTTGCGAAAAAAGCTTGGCGCAAATTGTAAATACTCGTGAAAGAGGACTCTACAATCGCAAGACATACCTACGCTTCCTTGTCCACAAAGATATAAATTATTTGTGAAATCAAATTGAGGGAGAACTTTCGATTACCATTGATCATGATGTTCACAATCACGTCAACTGGAATCCTTGCGTTCCAAGTATCCTTGCAACTGTACATATAAGTAGATTGTTTGTGTTTGTTAAAAAAATAGTGTTCACTTTTTTATATGTATTTCATTGTTTAATCGACTTTAAATTACCAACGGTGAAACTCCTTTGTACCTCCTACGTGAACATTAGTCAGTAGATTTGTTGTTTGTCATATCAGGTTTTGCTTTTACATGCTCCAACAGGCATATTTATTGCTTTGAATGTTATTGTTCGTTTATTTATTAATCACCTTTAATTGATAGGCTGATGAAAGCAGACATGGATAATTATGTCAAATAACTGTATAAACCTAATGGTCGTCTACATCAGCTTCTTGAAATTAAACAAAGCGTTAATAATTGCGGTAACGCGACTACATCCACGTGAATGCATTCAATTTGATGTTTTTATTCATGGGTTCGTTTTATTAAATTACGTTAAAGCAAAACAAGTGAGCAAGATAAATAAAACTATTAGCTCGATGTTATAGATGACAAATTATATTGTCACTCGGACACAAATTGTCTATAAATCACTGGAACTATAAATGTTTTTAATATAGAAGAAGGAGCTGAAATGAAAGTATTGCAAACGGCTAAGACCAGCATGTGAAAAAGGCTTTAAACTTAAAAAAAAAAATTAATAATAATAAACAGTTTAATATTGTGTTGAAATGTCAATACATATATTCATATCTAGTTGAGCAGATACTTTTAATCAAATGATAAATAGTTTGAATGGTAAGAACAATAAAGTGATTTGAACATTTCCGCTATTATAGCAGACAAAACAAGCAGAATTTCAAGCATTTCCAAAGATTTTTGAAAAATCGTCAAGGAAACAACGAGCGAAATTTTAAAATGAGGCAACCAACTTTTTATTTACATTAGCAAAATACTCTACTACTAAAGATTTACCAAATGATTTTAACTCCAGGTTGTGCAAATTCCACTCGTTCTTCGAGCTCTCGAAGTTATAAAGAGCGAAGCTTTCATAAAAACTATCGGGGATTTTCAAGCACTCGCATTGCCCTCGAAAATATTTCCTTCGCTATCGTAAACACCCTTAAAGATTCGTATTTGAAATATACCCAAATGACTCAAGCCTGTGGAACAGCAAGCATAAACCGTTGCAAAAGCATGGCATATTAGTGAGAAAAGGCTTATAAACACTTGCCATTTTCGACAACATCGGCGTACTGTTTATATCAGACAATAGTCCTGTAAATATCGAGTTAGGACAGATAATTCAATTTTAAATTTGTAGCAAGTTTTCACGGTTATAATCGATTTTACGCTTAATTTTCTTAGGCCGGCGGCTCAACAGAAAACGTAATAGTGCGGACCGACCCATCCAGTTGCAACGTGGGGAATTGTGTCGATGGTTAGGGAAGCCTTTTTACTCGAAGGGGAACTTTCTGGATCAATATTGGGATCCCCAGTGACTAACTGAGTCAGCTTGAGGCTTACCGGTTTATGAGTCACCGAGGTGAAGACGTGTCGCAACAGTCACTAATTTAAATTAATTATTATCCATTGTTACGTCGCTAGCGATGAGAATAGAGTTATTCTTTTTATTATTTGACAATAATTTGATTGGCTTTAATGCAAAAAATTGCGTTGAACGAATTACTGAGCCTACAGATCAGATACTTAAGATTAAACTTGTGTGGTGGTTACATAAACCACCACAAGGTTTATGTAACATGTCTCGATCGCTACTTTCAGCTAAAAAAATAAAACAGTGAAAAAAACTAACTGATACCAATACTACTTCTACAGACAATATTAAACCGAAGCTAACTCAAATTAAACCAAGGCTACTCCAAGCGAACGATGCTAATTCCAATTAACTTTTGAGTAGTTATCCAAAATAATAATTTATTTGATTCTGAAAATATCATACACGTATCAAAACGACCAATAACACGAAACTAAGAGAACATTTTAAAAGATTGCAGTAATTGGAACAACTCATTTCTAGTACTTAACTAACATTAAATGAACCCAATCAAAACTAACCCGAAACTAAAGAAACTTTGGGGGACTATTTTAAGTCACATGTGTGTGTCTGTGTCTCAGTATAGCATAACGAAGACTTAGCTGAAAAAACAAATTATGTTTTATGAACTATTAACCAGTTTCACCGAATTAAAAAATATCTCGACCGACTGGCAACACAACCTCGTTTCCACAGCTTGAATCGGTCACGAAAGCTCGTCTTATTTCCAATACATTAAATGTTTTCTATCTAAAAACGCGACTGAATTTACGTCGATTCCCGCAGTCGATTTCCACGGGAAATTGAAAAGTGTTTCTAATTTGACCCCATATTCGATAAAGACTAAATTATTTGGGAAGTTTGCGATAATCTACCAGTTTGATGTAATTTTCAGCAGTTAGATTAGGTTTTGCCACCCTCCTTCAGCTAGTTAACACCGAAATTACACGTTTTTGTCGGTTTATCTTAATAATGAACAGTTACAAAAAAGACGATTTATCATTTCTGTGCAATCCAGTATTGAGTTTGAAATCTTTAGAATTTCTGTTCTTTAGAAGTTCTGATATTTTAATCTTATATCTGTTACAACTTTTGAATTTAAGTTGCATTGATTTTATCCTAAAATTTTTTGAGTATATAATGTTCAAAAGTAAACTAATTACCAAATCTCGCAGCTCGCTCTGTTAGTCTGTTCGAAGTATTTATGTGTTTTCCAACATTGTCCTACGACTTTCCTGCATTTTGTGTTACATCTATCAGGATTTTGCCGACTCATGTCGCACTGAAAACAGAGTAAATATGTAAATTTCGCACTCAAAATGGAGATCAGTAGAAACTTAAATAATTTGGTAATACAGCAGACAGACAATCGTCAAATCCTCAGCATGTTGAACATTTGTTCGCAATTGACGCACATGAAAGCATTTTTCGTCAAATAATAGCAAATATCTATGTTGAAATTGCAAGAACTTCAAATGAGAAACACTAAATCAATAATTTATACTTGCAATTTTTTCGACTGCATTTATTTTTTGGGTCATGAAAAAGATGCATTTTGGAAAGCGTCGATGTTCATATGATTTTTTCAATGAGTTGAGTAAGGCAAGTAAGGGGAAAGACATTGTGATTACATAAGGGTTCATTCTGATGATCCACAAAGGTCTTCGTTGACCCAACGATCGTTGAAAATTTTCAACTTATTTTTAATGGATTGCAACAAGACACTGATTTGTTGGTTGATTAGCATTATGTTGCAAACATTGTATTCAAATTGGCATTAATCGCATTACTAGAGGAATGTGATGGCCTGCCACTTCCACCGCTCCATATTTGGTGTGATTTACACCACCAGAATTTTAGTTTCAACAGCTTCTGAAAAATTGTATGACGGCGCTGGTATGGGCTACTGTTTTAAATCAACTACCTACCTACAGCCCATTGAAACCATAAACGGGTGGTAGTAAGACGTTATTTCCATACGAAGCCGATAAATTAATTATACTAACAATAAGAGCGGGTCTCCCATCACATATCCATTCCTGAGCGCGTAACTGTAAATTTCATTTGGGCACACCCATTGAAAAGATGGGTGTAATGCCGAAGTAAATCATGTCCGTTTTGAATGATAATATCACATTGTCATTTCGGCATATTTTCTCTGCCATTGTGTTTCATAGGACGTAAGCAAAAAATGAACTGATTTTGAATAAAATATGACCAGACAGCATTTGTGTGGTCCGCACGAGATGTGGATGATGGTAGTCATGTATTGTTCGCAATGCTTGCATAACCGGCCGCATAACTGAACTAATTGCCTAATAACAATGCGTTCAACTTTCTGAAACTCCCTAGTTCGTAAAAACACCGAACAAGATCGATTAAGTGGAAGAATCAAACTTCTCAAATTCCAAGCTGTCGGATTTCGTCCAACATCTAGAGGGATTATTTAAGGGATCCATTAATCAATCATATCTCGCTGGATGTCTGACAAATTCCGAAGTAATGAATTTGACCCGTGATCGAAATTTGATAGATTAATATTGACGATGTTAAGGAGTATTATTAAAAATTAGCGGAGGCTGGCGCGTGCCACTGTGTTTATCAAAATGTCATTATTAGCCTGCAAAAAGTTAAGAAAATCATAACTGGTTTTCGTTTTAACCAATTATTATTTTACGATACCAGTAGGTACATGTTTTGTTCAAAGTGTATTTCAGGAAAGCATTGGTTTTTGGCAAATAAAGCCTTTCAGCAAAATCAAAAATGCTCATCTGAAATCCGCAGTTTTTGTCAAAATCGACTAAAATGAGTTAGTTAAAATTCTATTTTAATAATATTCTTTAGGATAAAGACTTGTTTGAAATTTTAAATAGTTTTTCTGCTTTGCAAATTACGTAACGAAGGCAGCTTAACAAAGGATTTTGCATCTCAAAGTGAGCTTCTATTTTGGCCAAATAGGCGGTTTGCCGATTATCTTCTCACTTCTCGTGCTATTGAGGTTTTTTTCTTAAGGTTCGTAAATAAGTGTTTTGTGTTTTATGTTTTTCGGTTCAGTCAGATAATTATTGTGACAATCGGAAAACAGCGAAAAATATTACCGTCATTGATGATTTAGTTTTTTGCAAATATCTCAGTTCTCTGAACATTTATTAAGTTTATTCACCAATGTTCTTGTTCAGAATTTTGAATAATGCTGTATATAAATGGAAAGGCGGTGTAGTCAAATAATGGGAAATGCTTTGATAATATCTAATTATAACGAATTGCACTTTCTGCTCCAGAGCGCTTGTCAATACCTCTTTAATTATCTTAATCAGATAAATACAACGGAATGTTTGTCAAGATGGGTACATGAATATCTTAATTCTCCAAAGTTGTGCTTATCTGTCTTTTTATTATGTTCGTTCTTATTTTTGAATATTTGTTTTAAATTCTATATTTATATAAAATATTCTGTATTTATTACATTCAAAACAATGAATATCTATGCCCGTTTGATTTGATCGATTTTGCAAGTAGTAGAGGATTCAGTTTGTTCTAGAAACTATGTGAACATTTTCGTTTACATCTATGAACAAAATGTATATTTCAATCAACCGAGATTTTCCCTCTCTTAAAAAAGCTGGCAGAACTCGAACTTCAAGACCAATAAATAAGTACTTTTTTTCTAATTTGAAATTTTTTTTATTAAAAAAAAAAAATTTCTATATTAAAATTTGGTTGTTTTCGACATCTTGAATTTTAGTGTCTAGATTAGGCAGACTAGATCTATTAGAACTAGAAACATGACGTTTTAGATGATGGGAAAATAATATCTGAACATTTAAATAAGCGCTTGAACAGTTTATTCATTTTGAGTTATGCCGGCGAAGAATATTGAAAACGCAATAAATCTCTTATATGTAGACAATTATTCTTCATTATAATAAACAATAAAATACTGTAAAATATTGGTACTTAATATAAGAAAAAAATTTGAATGTGTTGGGCTATTTTCTTAATAACTCTTAAAAGTTCTAGATCTAGATTTCTCCGAAAAATCGAAATTGACCAAATTTGTGTGACTTACATGACGATAGATTAAAACGTTAAAACAATTATTTAATTAAACTTTTTACATCTATAGCATTGCAGCGTGGTTCAGCTGAAGTAAACCAATCATAACTGGTTGGTGTTTTAACTTCAATTTTCTAAATAAAATAAATCAAAGTAATTGAATCTAATAAATGGGAGTGTTAATTGATTCGACAGAATGTTACTGGAGTTTTCATGACTAGCAATTAGGAGGGCATACATTATTTTGCTGTCCTAATTAATTTGCTATTGAAGATAATTCCGTTAGACTCATGCTGTGAAAGTTCTATCTCACATCTCAGCTGTGTGCCTGCCTCGAACATAAAGGTAAAAAACCAAACTAGAATTATATCGAAGAAGCGAATGGAAGGAAAAGCCTAAAACATCAACCACAAATAACTTCGCTTAATTTTCGTCCCAAGAGTCTTATCGTTTTAACTGAATGTATCTTTCATCCTGCAGCAGATAGTGGTTGTTTTAACGTAATTATTCTTATCTCTAAATGGTGCAATACATTATTTCCGACGGCATCAATTAATTTTGCCACAAATTCAACAATTCTTAATCAGTTTTTCATTTGACTTAATAAAGGATTTACTGACCAACGTTAATACCCTGCTAATTAGGCTAAAGCCATTTTTCAATTGCTTCCATCGAGCAAATTTGAACTTTTTCTCTCTAAAGCTCATTGCCAGTATTCAAATCAATAAAAATCACAATGAGTTGTCTGACGACTAATTATCATCTCCCGAATAATGAAGTGCTGAAAATCGGAGGGATATTTAAATCGGCGTGGCATAAAAGCACAAATTTGCGAGTTTTCACCGAAGCTATTAGCACTTAGAATATTAAAGAGCTTAATTAACCCGCTTTACAAAATTGATAGAATGCTTCCCGCAGACGTTCAAAAACGAAAACGTACAAAAAACTTTCGCTTCAAGCTTTCCATGAAATTTTGGTTGTCGCGCTCTGAAAGTTGGCAAAAGTTTGTTATTAGGTGGAAGTTGACTTCAATATTGACTAACTGTAATTGTGTTCGTGTATTAAAAATGTTTCAATAATCCTTCATTAAGGTTTTAACGGGTATTTAACATCATCATTAATATTTAATAACCGACTGTAGTAGAACAGTTACATTCACTTGTGAAAATTATTGCTGTGTAAAGTCGATAAAAGAAAAGTACCTACTATCTTCAGTTCTTTAAATTCTAACGCTATATTATATAACCAAGGAGGGAGTAAATCTGGTTAGATACTATATTTCGGTAAGTTTTAGTTCATTATCATAAATCTTCCGTCTCTTGATATATCAGAAATTCTAATCTGCCGCTTATTATGCATATGACGACTCAGTAAGCGGTTCTTAATAATTTCGTCTTTGTTTTAAACGTCTGGGACGAAGAATTTAAATATTTCCAACTTTGAGAATGTCTAAGAAATTATCTAGCTCGACTCGATAAATAAACGACGTTCTTCGCGTACGCGTATCACATGTGTTATCTGTAGGATTTCCAGTATTAAGCAAGAAGTAAAGTAGAAGAAATAAACTTGTGTAGCGCTTACGGTAAAACTATAGTAGTAATAAGCCCAGTTTTTTTGTTTGCCAATATGCAGCTTATTGGCACAAAGAAAGTACAAAATCAGTAGTATTCTCTAGTCTTAAATAACTCAGATTGATTCTTAAACCAAAATTTGCACTTACATAATTTATTAATATAAAGTTTCCGATGTAATAAATCAAAAAACAAAAAAATGAGCAACAGTTACGACCACAACAGCTTAGATAAGTACATAATGCATAAATCTACCATAAACATATCAGTATTACATATATTAGTTCATTATTTACTACCCATGACTATCTCACAAAATGCAAGGCACATAAATTATATAGGAATTAGTAAAGTAAATGAGTGAGTCGTTTTACATAAGAGCTCATAATCAGGATACCATAAATAATTTATCCTGAAAAATGTTTGCAAATGGTAATATTTTTGAATTGTTATTGCATATAACAAAAACTTTTTTTGTAGATGCAAATATAGAGCTTCGTTCCAAACGATACAGTTGAAAGTTTCGAAAGTTCAGTGAGCAGTAAAGTGAATTAATGAACGAACAAGATATATTTGTCAATCATCAACTTCCAAACATATTTTCTAGCCTTCTATTGTCACTGTTTAGTGTGTGATTTGTTTGTGCGAAGGGAGTATAATGAACGGTTTCAAAGGGTACATTACATTACTTTTAGGAATTGGATTAAGTGCTTTTTCCATCATTGCTCTATATTTAGGACGGCAATTTGTAAGCAACTGTTAAGTTGTTGTTCTTTGTCACTTGTCTGTTTGTCGGTTAATGGGTTCTATGGCAGTTATCAAAACATAGAGGGTGACGTTTTCAGTGCAGCGGGGTCTTTTTCTGCACAGGGTGCTGGTAAATCCATAGAAAGGGGCGGCATTAAAGGGAAAAATGGCACTTTTTTGTAACTTGCCAGCGGTCAAGAAATATTTCAAAAATCGGGCTCTTGTCACCTCCGCGACAAGTTCTACCTTCCTGTATTTTCATTTTAGATCAGAACTTCAATAGAAATCTCAGGGGAAAATTGAGTTTGAAGCAAAATATCGTAATACAGTATTGGTTATTTCAAACAGAATCATTTATGCGTTGTTATGGGTCAGTCCCATTAGTATAAATGGTTTGGTTTCGTCTAAACGGTTAGAATGGGCAAAAAAGTCCGGTGGTTTTAAAAAATGGCAATCTTCATCAACTAAACTTGTTTTCACGTAAAAGTGCCAAACAAAATAAAATAAGAAATCATGGTTTTCTTTCTTAAAAAATAGTTTTAGCTGTTTGAAATATTCGACTTTTCATAATTTGTAGGAAATGCAACTGAACAGCGGATTAACGAAGGGGTGAAGAAAGAAAAAACTCACTTTCTCTCCTAGAAGCGGAGAAACGAAATAAGATTGCTATCTCGTCCGTGTATGAGAAATTAATTTTTAAAATAAGCATTGCAAGGCATACGTTTCATAAACAAATTAATCCTCTGTCAACGATCCGAGCAAATGCTCGATTATTGGGTATAGAATTATTTCAAATTTAATGCAGAATTCAGGAACACAGAAAAAAATTCGGTGTACGTTTTAAAAACCAAACTTGATGTCCGTCGTGCTTCTATAAAATATCGTGTATACTTGAAAATATTTTCAGCGTATGCAATTTTCAAAATTAAAAAATGACTATCTTTAATTTGTCTGACGGTTTATATGTTGTCCAAACATTCAATACTTAAATAAATTAGTGGTTTAAAATGAGAAAAAAAAACTCAACAAACACGATAAATAAATGAATCGGTTTATTTGTAATGAAAAGTAAACTCGTTAAATTTTGTTTCCTATTAAAGTTATGCGGAGCCCTTTAGCCACGGCACCTCCATGAAACAACCCTCTTAGAACACTTAATACACACACACTAATACCATCAAAAGTTGCGCTGGGCTGATTGTTTCAAAATTCTCTAGTTAATCGTTTTACAGAAAATTTGAAATTTTCTCAAACGAGTTGTCTGTCTAATTTCTAATTAAGTAATTTCGAAACTTCCCCCAATTCCATCTCTTGTTTAGAAATCATCAAAGCACAGGATTAGTTAATCCTGTGGTAAAAATTTCAGTCTTTTCATGTAGGTTGTTTTCATTAAACATTTTCAGCTAATAGCTTACTTATAACGTTAATAGCCGCAAAGGCGATAAACGTAAAAAAGCACCTCAAGTTATTATGCGCTTATTCCTGTTGTTACACGATACTGTCCATAATAACTTCTAATGCTTAAAACCGTGTCGACTAATCTCTATGTAATTTGTACGTAATTACTGGAAAGATTTACATATCCGAGCGATGAAGAGGAGGAAATAACGGAACGGCATTCCAAGTCGCCTCTCGGAGGGGAGCTTAACGGATCATCCGAAACTCAAATGTCACCTTAAACTAGCTGTAAAAAGAGGGGAAAGTTAATCCGGTCGAAAAGACCCACGTGGCCTACTTTCGAACAGGGTAATATGAAATATGAGACGACAGTTTCAATTGGAACGGTTTCTTTTTTCGAAAAGGGTTTATTGATTTTTTTTGTATCCTAAATACTCAGACAAATATCATTTTTTGATGCCTATAAATTTTTCTTGGGGTTAACAGCAACGTCTGCGAGAACCCATCAAAATGAATTAATGAAGAAAATTAAATCAACTTCAAAAGATTCTTAAAATGATTATCAGAAGTCAAATTCAACGTATAGGTATGTGAGTGCTATATAACAAGATGATATTAAAAAATATAGGTGCCTATTTCTATATAAATATAATCCGAATGATTAAAGCATTGTTTCTAACTTGTAAATATTCTACTCTTTATTAATGTTCACTGGATTTTCCCAGTTATAATCAATAATAAATCCAATCCAGATTATTGGTTTTCAAGCTGTTTTTTATTTGGCAGCATTGGTTTGCAGATTTTTTGCCAAATATATTTATATGATTCCTGTGGAGTGATTAATTTGGTCGGTCAGTTACGTCCACCAAATTGAACCAATTCATTTGTCACGTGTAACATCAACTGGTCATAACACTAAAAATTAATTACTCGAACGTTAGACCGCCTGACACGAATATGAAGCCAATTTTATGGCTTTGTAAAGTTATTTCAAATTACAGGCATCATTCTCTACTACTTCAACTGTGGTTTATCAGCTCTTTTATCGATTCCACTGAAGCTGCCGGCATCAACGTTGAGCATCAACAATGTTGATCTTCCGATTTTATACCGGTTTGATATATTAGGTTTTAGTCTTCCTTCGATCATTGATCGCTGTACTTTTGCCTTCCGCTAGTCATTTGTTAGTTTACCTTTTGTTATATAGCTTCTCTTCCCTCTTCTTTGTCAACAATTGTCCATCCATCCTAGATATAGGTCTCTTCTAATTTTTTCCATCTTACCCTATCCTTCGCAAATCTCATCCACTGGTTGCCCGCTACTGCTCGTACGTCGTCCACCCCTTAAAGCCAAACCAGCTAGAAATTATTTAATTGATTTCTAGTATTCAATAACAGTATTTCACGTGCTTAAAAAGTTTAGGTAATCATAGAAGAAAAGCGCTTGTGATATAAAAACAAGGGAAATGTTTCTATCAACATTGGAGCAAGAGCGCTTTATTTTTGATAATCGATTGGACCATTAAAAGATTAACAATAAGGTTTAGTTTTATTAATACATTGCTATTTTCAATTAGGAATAAAATTAAGTGTTTTCATGAGTTAGCACTGACCTACTTCGGATAATAAGAAGTGGCTGACTTTTTCCAACTAATCCATTTATTTCGCACGTTATGTAAACTTTCAGTACTCATCGGCGAAAGTTCGTTTCCGACTTTTCGACTTTACACTCGTTCCAAATGGCCTTAAACGCCGGCTTAATATGATGCATTCTAATGAACTTCCATTATTTAACGCTCGGAGTAATTGTTGACCTGACCAAAATCGCATATGCATTAGCCATATTGAAAACGAGCACATACCTGTAATATAAATAGCAAATTTATGCAAATTTTCGGGTTAGTATGACATAACCGTTTGCGTTTTGGCATTGAAGTGGAAAAATAACTTGTTTATGCCTAAGTAATGAGACTGTAATAATTCGCTATTGTGAGTGTTAATGTAATTATTAAATTATTCTAAAGACATACACAATCTTTTGGAATGGGCAATTGAGAAACTGTTCATGGATTTGTGGTTGCTTTATTTAAAAACAAACTCCCTTACGTATATTAATACAAACTATCCCTTAAGCACATGATCAAACTGGTACATTCCTTGGCTCTAAAGAAGACTCTCTGAAGTAACTTTTATTAAGAACAAATGTCATATGAATTATTGCAAAAACGTATTTTTTGCACAACTTTGAAAAGTTAATAATAATGTCGCAATTAGGTCTTGTGCTTATAGGAAGGACATCGTGCACATCTACAAAGATCCGAATTGCGTAAACAGATTTCTCTGTTCATTAGCTCGAAGATTTGCGACAATTTAACCACAAACTCTGAAAAAAACGTCTCATTAACGAAGAAACTAGCCAGTTTAGAGGATGTCAAAAAAAAAGTCAGCTGCTTGCCAACATAGAACATTCTCGACGAAACTGTTTGTTATTAAGATGGAAAGCGCGCCAGAAGTTTGTTTTCAGTTTAATTGTATTTGGGCAAACGGTTTCTCCGATATATGTGTCGCGTTGTTTTCTTTTCAGTTTCCAATCTAAAAGTTTCAAGACCAGTGAATTTATCGCCCAAACTTTCAAGCGACATAATTTCTTTACTCAAATCACGTTTTTTCACTCTAGAAGAGGTTTCTGTTTCAATTTGTTTCTAAAGTGATTTGAGAGTTGCTTCAGTAAATCTGAGTTTATAGTCAACTTTACTCTTGATTCACTTATATAAATATAAGTATATACAGCATTAGGTGCATTAATTATACCATTAGAGATGTAAGATGTTTTTAAAATGCGCATTTTGCTTCAATTCATATTCATTAATAAAAATCCGGTACATTGTAATCACAATTTTTTTTTTAACTTAATCATGTTTTTTATTGCTCATTAAAGTCTCCAAGAATGCTTATTAATGCAGCCGTATTATGTATAAGCTCATTTATGTTAATTCCTTAAGATAACTGAAAAATTGTTGACTGGCTGTTCCCAGATTACACAGGATGAGTATAAAAGGTTTTTCCTCTTCAGATTGAGTAGTTAGTTTCGTTACTTTTTTCTTGTGTTTCTTCTAGAATGAAAGTTTTCTCAAGAAAACATTTCAAAAGTTTGGAGATCGAACAGAGAAGTGATTTGAAGTATCATTTGCAATTTGATAAAATGGGGCCAATGATTTAAGTGCATTTGTGTCAATATCGAAACCTATTTAAAGTATTACAGTCTTACTTTAAGACTTTAATTAACTACGACAGGAAAAAGTGTACTAAATTTTGAAAATATTTTCATGCGACAACGTCATGCTAATAACATATAAGACACGTACTTGCAATAACCTACATTTTGTTGTTCCACTTTTTTTTTGCTGCAACTACTGTTGATTGCAGTGTAACCCGCTCTCAGATTCCAAAATGTGTGAATGAAAAGATTACTCTGTCTAAGAACAAGGAATCGTTTGCATTATTTAGTTTACAGCTGCTCAAACATTATTTATAATGGATGCTGTCTGGTTTCGGATTCACATGTTCCAAAAATAAAATAGAATGTCGGGGTTGTAGTTTGAAATGTTCATGAGCGACTCTTGGAGAAGCACGGGGAAAGCGGTGATAAAATCGTTGCCATGCAATGTCAGGGGATATTTTTATGTTACAACCAGATTTAATAAAAAATTACCGGGATTTTCAGTAATATGCAAAAATTATTTTGACAACATTCTGTCTAGAAGAAACGCAATGTTAGCGTGCCCTAAATATTAAAATAATCAGATACAATTGCAGACTTTGAAGATAATTTCTGAATAAGTCAGACTCAATATTAAGTATGCTCAAAGAATAGATCAAAAATGTTTGAATTTACAGTAGTGCGGAAATATATTTATTTTTTAATACTGAAGCTAATTTTGAAAAGAAAAAATATATTTAAACTAAGCAATGTAATGTAGAATCCATCAAATGCAAACCCCCCGGGTTAACCAATTTTATCACATTTCTTATGCGTTTTTATTTGTGACTTTATATTAAACTGCAGATTTTATCGCTTAAATTTTAGCCCGCTATTGTATTACAAATAAATAGTGTCTATTTTTTTTGTGAAATAGCTAAATTTTACGTCACTGACTAACCATGAAAAATGAATCGAATTGGTCATTAGTCATATTTCGTGTCTTGGCAATAAAGAGGAACAAACTTAGCAAACGTTATAATCAATTATTATCTTTATGCACTTAATAAATCAAACATAATATCTAGAAAGGTCTGGGGGAAGTGGATGCAAAATAACCTCATTACCTCATTATTGATTAAAGCTAAAACTGTTTTTTACTACTGAGATTTTTGTTTTTTCTGTTTGTTTGCTTCTGCTTTCTTTAAGGAACAATCTTAGAAAATTGATTTTTTCGGTCAGACATTACCATGTCAACGAGTTTTGGTTCATTTTTAGTTTTAAATACTTGAAAAAATCCCTAATTGATACAAATTGAAATAAAATTTTCCAATGCAATTTTTCATAGAAGATAAGCGATTCATTCCGTTGGAAAATAAAATTTCGATGTTAATGCGTAGGTCTTTACTTACTAAACAAATTCAAAAATTCTATGTTACTACAGCTCTCCAAATCAGACATTGGTTGACTGCAAGTTGTTAGATGAAATTAGTACTCAGTGTATCTTTGATACAATTAAAAATCGGACTTTATTGACGTAGACATAGTCTTAAAAAATAGATGTTTTCTGTTTTTTACATTAAAGAAGCACTGTTAAGTGTATGTGGGTAAACCCTTTTTATCTTAAAGTAATTCTTATTGCAAAAGCCTCGACCACTCTGTACAACTAGTAAAGTGATAGAGAAGTCTGACTGTATTGCAATAGAAAAGTGGAAAAAACAAATATGCATGGTCGATTGGCTAAGTAATTGACAATTTGCCCCCTATAGTGGCAATTTTCTTTCGATTATCCGATATACCGTAAAGTCTAGCGAATATAAAAGAAAAGAAGTGCGACTGTACGAGACAAGTAAATGAAGTTCGCTTATCGTCGTGCTGTCTGCTATGCTTTACACATTTAATAACCTGCAATATGTTGCAGGCCCGTCTTTTTTGAGACGCGGTTGTCATTTCGCTCATTCACCCCATTAACCCTAGCGCTTTTCTTCGATAAACTTTGAGTGCCAAATTAACTGGAAACATCTTTTATTTGTTTAGGTAGAGCGCAGCGAAATTCCTTAATTTATTAACGTCGCTGCCTGATATCCGAAATCCTGTACATAATGTACGTTACAAGCGGAAAGTTCTTAATCGTGACGCCATATTTCTTCGTGATAACGTTTTTCTTTGGAAGCTGCTGCTTTTAAAATTCCCCGAAAGCACAACTGAGAAATATGTTTTTATCGCTTTTGCACAGTGATTTGTCCATATTGTCATATCAGAAATCGAATTTTGATAGAAAGATCCGCTTAGGGAAAATTGCATTATTCTTCTGTAGACGTATATGTTTGTCGTGAAATCAGACCTTTATTTTTAATTATATTGAAGTGTGTTAATAAGCAAAGTCGGATGTTGAGTTTCTATTTGAAACATACTGAATCATGAATTATTGTAGAGCTGCAAAACTTAATGAAGTAAATTTTTGTCTTTTATTCTCCACGAAGTCAAGTCGAGCTGTGTCAGTATGTGAAAACACGAACTTTTCACACTCCTAACAAATGTTTTTTATCCTAATAACTTATGACGCGCTGCATAGGTATGCCTAAATATTAGCCAATATTTACAAGACCAGGAAGCACTAATATTGAAATTGCTAATAATTCTGCTTACACTGCTCTCAATTAGGTACCAAGCAATATGAAGTAGATCGTGCGATAAATGTACATTGCCTGTGCTCTGGGTTTTATTCAAATTTGCTTCAAGGTTAAAAAATATTCATTTTTTTATTTAAAAAAAGTTATCGTTGATCTTTATCCTGCATTAAATGCATCCTGTTTTGTCACTATAGCCAGAAACTACAAGTTAAATCTAAACTTAACTGCTGTTCTATTTCTCATATAAGTATTACAATAAACAAATACATAGTTTAATAGACTAGTTATTCAAACTATAAGTAGTAGGTTCTTGTACGTATGTCTATTCTTCAAAATACCAAAAACAGTGTTTTATAAAATGTACACTGGAATTTTGGAAATATACTCAAAATTTCCAACGAGGCCAAATTAACACTTTACTTAAATGATTCCCACCAAAGCTTGGAGAGAGAACCAAGCATGTGAAACTAGAATAAATTTCAGTTATTAAACCATACTAGTGTTTGGCATGATTTCGTCAAACTCCGTATTATCAGCAACAATATTGAGCAAAAATGATGGTAGGTAAGTTACTTGGTTGCAGTGACTGTTTACAACCAAATCTACTTTTGTTTTTATTTTAATACAGATAATGTTTTTCGTTATGAAGTACATTGACCACAAATTACTGCAAATTTTGAATTAAAATTTAAGAATGATAAAATTACAAAATTGACACAAAATAAATGAAATTCAAATCAAATGAGATGCTTTCTTCACACAATTTGTGTTATTAATTATTGAAATTTCTACGGAATAAACACTGCATATCAAAAACTAATATTGCGAGAATTATTAGGAAGGTTTACTTATTTTAAGTTCAAATCTTTACAATTATTTGGCTTTACCAAATTGTTTTTGGTTTATTTGTATTTTAACTTTTCAAAAATTTAAAATACAAGTTTCCAAAAACGTTCGTCCAATGAAATGCTCGATAAATCAACTGGGACACGCTTTCAAGGGAATCAATTATTTTTCCGTGTCTCTTTTGCAATTTGGAAATGCCAGAACCATTTATTGAAAGCACTGAAACAGTGCTAAATACTCAACTTTTATTCGATATTGAAATTTGGAACCGTTTACACTACAGTGTTCACAGATGGGATAGTACCGACCTGCATCTTGACCAACGATATATTTCGAAAAACCGTTATTATACCGAAGCTTTTAAGCTGAAAACTTATGAATACGTTCATGTCTCTTGTTAAGTAATTAAAGGTTTAGTAACGTGCATATCTACGTTCAGGCAATAACCATCTGCATCTGGAAAATTTAGCTTCAAGAACCCATTATCATTATTAAAGCACATATTTAGTTCAGCAGTTATTTACTTGAACATCTGGTTTGGCTCGTTGTTAAATGTTTTTGATCGCTTCTGAATTGTTTACAAATTATTGTCGAATGTCTTTAGATTGCCAGGATTTCGAGGTATTGGGATTTAAGACACAAGTACTTCAGGAATAGTGCATGCAACATTTTACTGATTCAACCACCAAATTTTGAAAATCGGGGAGAGAATGAGGCTTTAAGCGTAATTTTGAAATATTGCTTACGTGCCGCAGAACAGAACTGTCTGTTTGCGAATGTTTCTTCAATATTAGATCTGACTACTTAATTGCGAAACATCGTCGGAATTATTAAAAATTATTCTTGAGGTATTTCAACTTCCAAATTACCATCAAATGTCTTAATTCAGAACAGAAATGCGGTTCTAAAACGAATGAAAGATCAAAAATGTTTCGATTTAAATAGATTTTTTCTCTTTTTTTTAGATTGAGCAATTTATTAACTTTCTAGCAAATCACGTTTACTGAATCTAACCGATGACAAATCAAGCGTTTCTTGCAAGTTTTGCATCTTAAACCAGCTTTTAAGAAATACCATTCTTACGCATTTGGAGTGTTCAAAGCCATTACCATAATCAGTTAGAAATCAGTCAAACATTAGACGTATTTTCTACAATTTTCAAACTTTAACTTTGCCCTTAAATGCAACTCTGTAAACGACGGATTAGAAGCAAGATTCGTTCCGAGGACGAAACCAGTCTATCCTTTATAACGCAACTTCTTGTCTCACTTAAGGAAACGAGCACTGACAAAAAGTTCATATTTTAGAGGAAATGTATTGCTTCTAAACAAACCAGTTGTTTTTGGTTGACGGTTGAGTAGGTATAGTTTTCTTTGCTTAAACAAAATAGAGTTTCAAATTGCAAAAGTCTGAATTTTGAGGCGTTTTAGAAACAGAACCTGGTACCTGTTGAAAAATAACAAATTTTGCCTTCATGTTTTAAACTTTTGGGGACTTCAAAATTGATATATGTTCACGATGGACCTGTAAATTTAAAAAAATATTAAATTATTTGAAACGATATTCGTGAAACCTGACCAGTACTTAACGGGAATGAAAGATAACTTTATGTAAAAGCAAATAAACGGCACTTTGCACGTAAACCAAACCGACAACGTTAAGTAATAGACAAACGTTGAGGTGCTTGCTTACCTAGCAGAGATATTAACATAAAAGGCCATTTACTTTACCTTTGCCGTCCCTAAACTAATTCTACACATCTGCATCTAGGCAATGTTGCCTTAATGATACCACCGGAATTGCTTCATTCAGGAACATTCAAATTTAATGGATAATGTTATGTATCCTCGTATTCGTTCAGTTAAGTACGAATTAATGTCAGTCACTTTAGCAAATTTGTTAAGATTTCCACGGCGCTATCTTGCGGTAATTAGCAATTCAAATTCCCTGGCTTTCAGCAACAAAAGAGTTTTTAAAGGTTAAGCTCTCACATTCGCACGTTTATAATTTAGCCATAAAACATAGTCCGTTCGCTTTTGAAGGACATCAAATTGAAATCAAAGGAGCCGAAAATACCTCAGGAAGTCGAAATTGTGTAATTATATAAATAGATTAGATGTTGCTTGTTGAAATTAGCATATTCAAGCTATTAGACATAATGTGGTCATTTTTCTTCAACGCTTCCAAAAACTTCACGATAAGTAGAATCGTTTCATTGTTATGCCCTTCTCTTGGCCTAGATATTTAAGTTATTTGGGCCGGATTATTATTTAAATTTGCTATAAAGTAAGACAGGTTTAGTGAAATGTTCCGCATAAAATTCCTATTCTATTTTTAAACAATTTAGTCTAAAACATCTTAGACGCCTAACTGCACTGAAATGATTATGCAACTTTTATCCGTGCAATCCTTTCATATTTATTTATAACCCTTAGTCCTGCGTAAATCTTAATCGAATCGTCGAATCACAAAGCCAATGTAGAGTTTGACTAATTTCCTACTAAATACAGTTCGTGCAATAGATAAACTTTTACATCTCATTAGAGCTACTTCTCCACCATCTCCCGCTCCATATATAACACCACATATATCATTTAGTAGGAAATATCGCCACTTCTTATTGCGGTTAACGCGTCTTACCCTAACACGCTATCAGATACCCCGAAATTACGCACAATTTCCCCCATTTATTTAAACGTTACCTGGACCCCATTTCTCCTAATGTTCCAGCCAGTGTCCTAATGTACTTGAAGAGATAACGCTTTATATGTAAACGCCTGCCTAAATGATATTCCTATCTTATTTCCTTCTTGCGCATTGCAAAGTAATAACAAAATGGGGTGTACAGTAAGGGCTTAATTGGAATTTTATTTATATGATATTTAAAAATTTTATAATTTTGTATTGACTTCTTTTGACTTTATATTATATGGTTTTATATTACCTAAACATGAAGCTTCTTAAAATGTACCAATAAGTAAAATGTAAAACTGTCCTAAAATCTCAGTTTTCTTAGGTCTTTGAGAGCAAATAATTAATTCACGCCTAATGGTTTCAAAGCTCCATTTCAAATAAGTACTTAAATGTTTTTTTGTACATAGAAAATAAAAATCTCCAATGAAATGATATTTCTGTTAATTCTGGATTCCTTTAAAGTACGTTTTTTTACATATGAGACCTGTGTTCTTTTATTTGAAGTACTGATGATAAAATTTGTTATAATTATAACAATTTATCTTTTTCCATAAGTTTCAATGAAAGGCATAAATATGTAGTGTTTTTTTATTGTTTTTAGTGGTGTCAAGTTAAGATTTTCGCACATTAATTAAAGGAATGCACATGTAGTTACACATGAACAACAATTATTTGAGGCTTCCTAGATTTTTTGTTGTTTGTTATATTTTTTTGTATTCCTCTTGTATTGCTGCTTTGTTCTTTGATTTTGTCAATATTTTCCCTGTTTAAAATATCGACGAACTCAAATATCGTCAATCAGCAGATTTTAAGTCTTTTATTTTGGAGGCGTTATTAATATAATTAAAGTCATATTATTTGACTTATGCGAACCTCGTTAAACATATTTATAGTTCAGATCATGCCCTAATAACTAAACTAATTAAAAATCATGAAACTCAAGAAATATACTAACATTATGGCAATTAATGCACATACGAAATATAATTTATTACATATTGAATCACAGTAATAATGAATTACAAATAGCAATGACTTTCGGAGTGCGAGTTGTGCAAATATTTTAAATTCAAATCGGTTTATTTCAACCAAATACCTTTTTAGTATAGTCTAGGTACATATATTAAAAGTTTAAATGTTAATTACCAAAGGATTGTGTATAACGCAATTTTACCATTATCCCAACTAACAACGATAATCTTTAAGCTACTGGCTATTGCGTTGAACTAACCACTTGAAAAACACTACTCGCAATTTAATAATGTTCTAACCCTTTGAATAAATAGTCTTCTTGATATTACATGGGGTTGGGTCCATTTCATTTTGTGAACAGTTCACCCAATTTCCATCGGGCCATATATTGAAACCTTGGGAAAGGCGAAGAACATTTCCAGTGCTTATCTGGGTAATATCTCATAAGGGAATGATTAAACCTACTCCAGGGGCGCAAAGCTGAGCAATATATTTTTATCCCCTGTGGTTATTCCGTTCTGAAGTTGGTGGCCGGAATTAAATCGTAATTTATAATGGCACGTTTTTATTTTCGTGTCGATGATTTCGTTCAGGCTCATCAGATCAGTTGCTTAATGGAATATCATTTTTGATGGGGTAAAAAGTACTTGCCCATTAATAATAAATTATTGTGTAAGTCACCAGGTCACCTAGAAGAAGTGCATACAATTAATTAATATGTTATAAGCTTAATAGACTCGACGTGACATAAGTTATGCACACTGAAATGTTCTTCAGCTTAAAATAGAAAAAGGCAACGACCACATAATAAATGTTTAGTATGTGCATGGGTGGGATTATGCGCTAAATTAACTGGAACATATTATATTAGACAGAACTGTGGCTATTCCTGTCATCGTTAATTTGAATGTTATAACGTGAGAAGTATAAGTGGTTGACTTGCTAATATAACATCGTCCTTTGTAACTACCCTAACTCTACTATAATAAGGTGTCACAATTTCAGCATTTACTCAATAGTATTTCAAAAGTAAATTGTTTAAATTTTGTTTCTCTTCTAGCATTTCTGCATTAATTATTTTATGTTTGACATAATTAACTTAAAATCAGTTTTGCGAACTGTTCTTTCGAGTGGGGTTTAGAAGATGGTTTCAGTTGTGAGTGACTTTAGCACATACATAAATCTAAAGAAAATTGATGCATAAAAGAAATGTGTTTGCTTATATTTCAACGCCATTTACTGATTTATTGTTTAATTGACTCACGATTTAAAATGTTTTAAATAGTCAAGTGAGGAAACTCAAACTTTGATATCAGTTCAATCTACATAGGCGTAAGTATTTCTGCAAAAAATTACTAGTAAAGGTTTTTGATCCCACAACAAATTAATATTATCTATAGCAATAAACTACAAAAGTTAATCAGGATTGCAAGTTCTTGATGTGAAACAATCGCAATACACCTACTATTACATATTTGTTTAAGTGCGATAACAACGGTTAAGGTGCAGAAAAACTAGCGCAAATGTTTGTAAGTATGGTGGTTCTGTATCACTGACTTCCTTAGTGGATAGGGAAAGTATAGTTATTATGTCCAAAAAATCATTGTGGAGTTATTATCAAACAATGAATTTTATGGTAAAAATGCGACTCGAATTCATGCTACTAATGCCGTCTTTTAGAAAAACTTGAACCGGTTTAGACACAGCTGAGTAATTGGATTTTATGCCAACAACTAATTTACATTATAGGACTTTTTTATAGAGGCAATTGCTATTCGAATAAATTTTTGTCCTGAACATTAAGCAGTGGGTATTTTTGTTGTTTGCGGGTTTCAAATTGATACTAAGATTGTGGATACCTATTTTAATGCAGATTTTTTGAATAAATAATTTTCGCGTTTAGCGAATAATGCGATTCAGTTGTAATCTCACACGATCTTATTATTTTCGGTGCTTATAAAGCTCGCAATAATGGTGTTTTTAACCACTTATACTTCATTAATGGTCGTTATCTCATAAGCACAGCAAAAATTATGTATTCTGCATAAAACTCATCGCAATTTGTCTACTCGATCTTAGATCTATCGATACGCGACTTTAAATGGCATGAACATAAATATTTTAATTATTTTTAATGACGCAAAGGTTGCTAGCGACATAAATCAGTTGGGAAAAACGGAATGTTCTAAAAGGCCCCATTCTGAATCTGAAAAGTAACCTGCGAAGTCAATTAGAATTATTTATTAGGTTCGGCTTGGCTTTGGCTAGGAAACATCAGTCGGGATTCTATTGAAAATGACTTAATGATAACATTGGCTAGTTAGTTGTAGGATTTTTTACAGCAAAAATTGTACCAGGAAATGCCGGAAAAAGTGTTAGTAATTTATTGCATGCAATTTTCAGAACAATTCTCTAAAACCTAATTAAAACACTTGATTCAAGTTCGTGTTGCAGCTATAGCGGAAGACACTTATTCGGTGAGAAATTAACGTTAAATACTATTGAAACTTTAGTTTTTTTTTCTGCTGGTTCTGTCCTTAATACTCTTGGCAAACATCGATCAACATTAAACCTCAAATGACTGCAATAAAGAGGCTCAAACGTGGATGTAGGCGTGTTCTCGAATAGGAAAAACATCCATTAAAAGTGTGTATTAACGGTTCATAAATTTTACCCACAATGGGCCATTTCGAAACACCTATGATATTACAATGGTCTAAGATTCCTAATGGCCTGAACGCCGATTCTAATTAAACTGATAATTATGGAGCTCAACGCAATAATCAAATGAAAATAATCATAGAAAGTGGTGCCCTTCCCAATAATTTATCAGGTATACAGGGTGTTTGCTAATAAGTCTAGTGTTGCTTAGGACAAACTCGAATATTACCATCTTTGTGGTCTGGCATTAGTAGTCGCTGCTATTTTATATATTTATTTATTCTTAATATATTCCTTATAAATATTACTACAATTTTGTAAAAAAAATAATCCTATCAAGTTTTATTAAAAATAGGAGATAATCGATACTAAATGTATTTAATAAATCATAACTTTATGCTATACAGAGTCACGCTCAATTTAAATAATCCACCGTAAAATCGACAAATAATTCCTATTTATGTCTTTTTATTAACATAAACGATTCAAATGCAATAGGTTCAGTTTATTACAAATCACGTTAATGTATTGATTTGGAACAGCAGTTAAACATGGTATGTTTAATAAACGGTTGTGGAATTAGATTAATTGCATCTATTAGTAATACCTAAAGAAGCATGTTTAGGTGTTAATTTTAGTGGTATTTAAACCATATCTGGTTGAATCATGTATCGATTTGTTAACCATTAATAAATTTAGAACACTTTTAATAATTAATTCTGCAGCAGTAAAGTGAGGAATAAAATTAGAGTCGTTCAGAAATTAAGGTAAACAATTCGTGGCAAAAAGTTGTATATTAAACGAAAAAAGCAGACGCCTCATCGCGATTAGCCTTTTGTTTCATTTCAAATTGCTCGTATCTGGAGGATTATTGTGCGCTTTCTGCACATGCATTTAGAGTTTCCATTTTGCGGACGTTTTGTGTTTGCCCAACGAGAGAAAAAAAGTATCATTCCAACATGCGGCACGTCTAGCCATCTTTATATGGTCGCATTAATTTTGAATATTTTACAATAGAAGGTTTCAAAACCATGCATTTGTTTACATAGTTCAGATTTGAATAATTCGTTTCAAGCATTCGGCAGATGTACACAATGGTGCGTAAAAAGCAGTTTTTAATAGTTTAATGATTACAAGACAACAAGAATTTAAAAAATGAGGGGTTTCAACGGTTAGAAGAGCGGGAAGAAGATTGATTTCAGAATGTTGAAGGCATGAAAAAAGCACATTTATTCATTTCATGGATTTATATTCGTGTTTTATTATATCATCGTTATCAAAGTACAAACAAATATTCATACAATGTATCTAGAAAGCATCTTGATACTTGAAGCCCTACAGAATTCTTGAATAAATCTTTCCTTTCAGTTCATGTGCTTCTCACAAAAATTCTATATTGACGATGTAAATATTCCAGATGGCAACAAGTAGCATAAAGTCAAAACGCTATGTACTCTATGTCTAGCACTCTTCATCTTTTCGAATTAACATTTTATTACATACTCATCCGACAGGCGGCAAACGGGAAATGCAATTTGGATTTGTTATTTCAATATGGAAATGAAACACAATTAGCGGAACACGTAAAAGTTTCCAACGAAATAAGCGTGTAGAACAAATTTATGTTATTACTAAATGCAAGAAGTTTAAATGCGATTTGACGATGTTTTATTTAGTTGGAGTGCAATTTGCGCTGCGGCTTTCAAAAACCAGCTAGTTGAACTAGACTAGCCACGTGCATATTTATTGTTCTAGCAAAGATAGTCAGAAGTATTTGATAATTATTTCTAACGTTTTCAACAAGAAGTATAAGGAGGATGACAATAATTTTTGATTTTAACTGTTCGATATTTGTGCAACTCGATCAGATTTTTGACGATGATTAAAACAATACTCAAATGCAGCGGAAATAAATCCGTAATCTTACCAGAAAATATGTGGACCTGAAAGAACGTTTAAAACACCATCGCAAATTTTTCTGCATGTATTGTTCGCAAGATTATATTTGGAAGTATAGGAAATTTTTGTTCGTTGATATGCGTTTATTTATTTATTTCGTTTGTATCCAATTTTCTTGATTTGAGTTGTTGTGTTTTTAATCGTTTACATTACTCTGCTTTGGCACGTTTTTTTATGAACAAACACCAAAGAGTGTTATTTTATTAATTTCAAGTTTTACTTGAATATAATGTAATCTTTCTGTTAACCAAATCAATGCATGTGATACTGTTTATCCAAATTACGGTTCAGCGTCTTATTACTTACATCAAGTTACTTCAGCTTCAGTTTCTACCTTTAGTTTTTGAACATTTTGTCAAACTTTCTTTTTATAAAAAGAGGACAAACAAAATGACGACAGTTGAAAGCATTACTATCAAAATGTTGGCGTATTGAGTGAACTGTTTTATTGAAAAAGTGAAACAAAAGTCTGCAAACCGCCTTCTACAAAGTAATAGAGGCGAAAAACTCAACTTACACGTTCGTATTTGTCGATAATGGACAACCTCTTATTGTTTTCTACTATCTCGCATTCTGCCAGCTAGACTTCTTGCGAGAGACAAGTGAAAATAAATGTTAGTTTCTTTTTACACCTGTTTACTAGTGAACTTTTAGAAAGTTTCGGAAATCTGAAACGATACAAGTGGACATTTGTTTGAATTTCATCCAAGCATTTCAATTATTTAATGATAAAAATGCGTTGATGTATAACATGTTTTAATCAATTATATAATTTGAGCAAAATAGTTGCTAAAGTTGAAACTCTGCTAGCCGCATTAATAGTGTTTAAGATTGAGAAAAGTTCAAATTTAAAACGAGTTTTAAGCGAAGCATAAATAATTTTTCCATACCTACAGAAGATGATTCAATTAGCAATTAGTTGATAGTTTAGCAAACAAATAATGCGGAATATCGAAAGGAAATACTTAGAAATGTACTACACTAATAAGTATAATCACACTTACTATAAATCGCGTTTTTATTATAGTCAATTATCGCGTGTTTTATATGCTTTATTCTTGTTGTTTGTTGAAAGCGCTCATTTTTTTTCCATTTAATGTATGGCATTATCAAAGTACAGCATTCTTTAAACAAATTTATCTTGGAAGCGGACCGAAATAATCCCACGGAGAATGGAGAGAAAGTTTGCAGTTTTTATACTGTATTAATAGGTTAATAATTTGAAGTTGCGAAGGAATAAGATATAAAGAAAGTTGCGATCTAAATCCTGAGCTTTTGGTATCGCAATGAACCACCCTGTATTCATTCTCGTTAAATTGTAAAAAATGTCCAGAGTAAATATTGATTGGAATTAATTTAAATATTGGTATATGTAATTAGTATATTGATTTTTTGCTAATTTTATGTTTTGTTTTAGGTAAGTGAACGCTCTTGGAAGTCCTGCAATATAGGTCCAGTAAGTTTACGCTCAGTTCTATTTACTGTCATTGCAAAACTAGGGTACATGATTTTTAAGTAAGTCATACCTACAAATTGTATGGTATGCAAAATGTACGCAAGAAACTATTCCTAATAAAATATTGAAGAAAAAAAAATTGAGGCAAATGCGAAAATTTTTGCAACACTTAAGTTTTTATGTTCAGCAATTGATAACTCCCGAGACTACTTGCTCCATTAGCAAAACTTTGGCACAAACAAGCAGAAGTTGTGTAAGTAATTTTGGTGCACTTTGACATACCAAACCTGATATTTTATTTAGCTTATCTCGGTTTTTTCACCGAAACTGACTACACAGTTTCGCATTGGGAACAACACGTACCGCATAACTGATAAAGCCCGAACGCGCAACGTCTGACATTTTAGATTGAACAAGTTGGAAATTCGCCTAAAATTTACTGCCATTCTGCCATTGCAAAAGCTCATATAATATAAAACGCTGAAATAGAATTTTTGCTTACTGTTGTTGGTTTGACGATTGTTCTTGTTTTACGTTCTGCCGCAGCGACGTGAAAGCAATATCATTGCCATTTCTGATATAAGTACGGTTCTAGAAGTTAGCTACTTTCCAAAACAAAAATGTTGGTCTTTTACTGCCAGCTATTGAAACTATTGAGTTGGGAAAGAGGCAACAGTTAACCGAAAGTCAATAGAAACCAAAAGAAATTGCGTGGGTTTCCTTTTTTATTGAGTAAAACCTAGAGCAATTTGGGAACCGTCCAATCCTCCTGGGAAGAAAACTAATTACATATTTTATTCAAAGCAAAAAAAAAACGACCATAAAATCTGCAAATTATGAAGACTATTTTCCAGGTCTTGTGTTCCCGTTGCTGTAGATAATTCAGGACAAAGTTATTCTCTAATTTTGCTGCCAGACCGAAACCAGATGCATTTCTTATTTATCTAATCCGGCAAAACTACGAGGAAACTTTCTGCTTAAGTCGCTGGAGCGGTAAATTTACTGTTTTTTATGTCTCTAGAAGCGGTCGGAGATTTTTCAGGTAGTGCCATAATTTAATCAAAAGCTTTTCTAAAATACACTGTTTATACTTTAATTAACTTTGAGGCAAATTGAATGATATAATTATCCACGTTTTCAGGTGATAAAAAAACCGAATATTTTCATTTTCTTTTTCATTTTGAATTACTTATATGAATTACACAGTTCAAGAAGATTGCACATTTGCTTGTGGTCATTATATTGGAAATCATTCTAAAAGATGGACTTTTTTAAATACTGTTTTATGATAATGTGTTTTTCCTGCAAGTTGTTTTGATCGTTGTTCTTGTCACTTGTTTGCTCTTTTTGGCAATTCCAACCAACAACTCGCTCATCGCACCTAAACCATCGAACTACCGGTTAGTGTCTTTTAAACTGTTTATTTGAAAAACTGCCAGTTTTTTGCGATAAGAAATAGAAGACAATTATACCCGATCTCGCCTACTATTAAGTGCTCAAAATTCATTTTCCTATCTCCATCTCATATAAGATGTTTAGGTTCTTTTTCCCACGAAAATCCTCAGAGCAGAAAAGGAATTTCCAGGTTTAACGCTTGTTGAGCTCGATACAGAACAACAAAAAATATTTATTTGCTCGAGTATTGCCAGGAGATACTTTGAAAAGCAGCTTATCCAATTATTTTCAAACAAGCTTTCGGATTTCTTTCTTCTAACACTTTAATTGCGTCTGTAGCTGATTCTCCCAGGGATAATTAAATCTCGGATATCTCTATCGTTTTATTTTTGCTTGAGAGAAATCAGCACTAATATTTCTGGCAAATTAATTTAAGTTTGACGCTTCCAGAAGTCTACGCTATTTTCTTAATTGCACTTTTTAGATCCAGTTTTTCAGTCGGAATGTTATGTGCGTTTCGAAACGAAATACTCAAGTTTTAATATTGTCTCGTTAGAGCTTTAACCAGTTTTAATAAACCTTTTATAAACACACGAAAGACTATAACGAGTTCGTGTTTTTAAAACGCATTTGCAAACTTTTTTCCTAAGTTGGGTAATCTTTATTCAGTTTTATCTTTCAGCCGATGTTGTTTGAAAGTCTAGATGGGGGCTTGTCTCGAAAATATTCGATAAAAAGTGATGCAGTATGAAAAGTGTGCAGACTATCGATTATTTTAAATTGAAGTTTTAATAACACCGGTTATTGCCGGGCGACAAAAAGCATTTGCTTTTCCAACAAATCAATCTGTTGATTGATAATGCGTCTTGTACAAAATCGAATGACTGCAAAAATGTCCTTTTAATCATTATTGAGTGAGAATATATTTTTGAATTGCACCGAAATTATCTGTATAATTTTTTAACTTTTTTTACATTTAGTAAACAAACTGATAAAACGAAAATGATGTTGAACTACTAATCAGTTAAAATAGGTAAATAAATGGAGAAAGTTGAAAGAAAATTTGTTGTAAAAGAACAGCTGTAATTAATACACGCTCTATACAAGGTTCTAGCAGGACTAAGGTTAATAATAAGCACTAAGAAGTAAAATTGCTGCCGGAAAACGGTTTTGTCTGTGTTGATTGTTCGCCACATACACCTTATATTACACAAAATATTGAAAAAATGTCTCATATTGTTACATCTGAAACACAAGAATTAACTGAACTGGATTTATGTTTCTTAAAAAACGATGGTGGTTTGAACTTAATGGCCCTTTTACAGGCAAGGTGATTCGAAAGATTTAGATCGTTATTAAGTCTGCGAAATTCGTATTTTCCGATTACTGCAAACTTTCTCAATTAGCTATAGTCTCGGCAACTATAATTACCAGATATTGTCGCAGATATTTCTCCGGACAACCACGTATAATTCTCCATTTCGTATTCTATTTTTCGACCAGAATTAAGCTTTATTTCCAAAGTTTAAAGTGGCGCATCGAATGAATAGAAATGCCTACTAATGCACTCTGGTCCTTCATTAAAATTCGCGTTTTACAACCCTTGCCTTTCGCTAAAAGTCGTTTTCTGCTTTATGACCGCCAGTATCACGGAACAGTAAAAGCTGGCATCTCGGTGTTGATTTTTACCCCTAAATGTTCATTTCGAAGGTTTAATTTTACTGGGCGGAATTAGCCAAATGATTCGCTCGTTCTCCGGAAAATCCCGCGAACAGCCAGGAAATTCTGACGACATTGCGAATCTTTGGGAATGAGGTGTCGCAATTTTTCACTGTCGTAAAATTTGAATGTTGAAATTCTCTTGTCACGAATTATGTATTTTTTTATAGTCATCCTCGATCTGAATACTTAATGTATATGTCTTTGACAGCACAATTCCGCAGTGCCTGCTCTGACTTGACACCAACACGGAAATATCCGGGAATCTTGTCGAATTGCTACTTCATTGACCCGTAAATAATCCCAAATAAATTGTGCCCATTTACGGCAAGTTAAGACTACCGGAATTATCCTGTTTAGGGAAGCTACTAATTTATTGCTGACAACTTCAAAGGCAGGAACTGACTTAGTATGCAGAAAGAATGCCCAGACATCTGAAATATTACGAATTTAATAAGCGTCTTCGTGTTCACCGAAGTCTGCATTGGTAAATACTTGACTCCTAGCAATGATAGCTATTGTGTATGTTGCGAGTTTGAGTCAATGCTTCAGATAAATTTATTAATAACCGTTTTCATTTGGCAGAGAAGGGCAACAACAGCTCTCCTACACTAACAAAACATTCGAATCATGTTCTCAATCTCCCTACTCAGCAAAATACATAAGGTGCTAAGCAAAGTGAGCTCTAAAAGCCAAATAGAAAATTTTATTCATGTACATATTTTAATAATATGATTTAATTAGGCGATGAATAATTCTCGACAATTCGCACATAATATTGAAATCTAAAACGATAAAAATGTGTGTTTTGGGATGTTGTGTGGTGTCTTTTTGTTAATTTTCATTAAAACATGTAGCGTTTTTGTGACTGCGATAACTGTTTATCAAAGTGTTTCATTAAGCTTGTTATTTAAAGCATTTCAAAATCACTTAAAATCTTGAATCATCATATTTTCGAAATGTTTTAGTTCTTGAGATGCAGATCGGAAAAGTTTAAAATTGGCAATTAAAAAAAAATAGACTGGGAAGCTTGAACAATGACTAACAACTTGAATATTGATTGAAAAAAACTCTTCTAAACTTTTTTTAAATCACAATAAGACTAGAATTTGTATTAACAACATTCCAACGAATATTCACAATGAAAATAAATTTATTGACCGTTAGTAACGTTCAGCAGCCCTGAAAAAACTTCAAAACTCCAAAAAAGTTACCCATAGATATTAATTCTTAGAAGAAATTGAGTACAAAGTCGGCCCTAAAACCGGAACAAATCATTTCAAGGTATGTTCGTGTCTTTTGCGGTGAAATCGGACATTTGGTGAAATCGTTTTGTCGAATAAGTGTCTAATTGGTCAGTGTCTGAAATTAAATTCAACACACTTTTCTGATTGAGAAAATATTTAAAAAATGACAAGGTTAGTCATAATGAACCAATGAAACTGATGTTTACCCACAAAACCTTGACTTGAATATGGATCCTTTGAGGTATTTCCCTCAAATTGAAAACTTTGAAAACCAACATTTCGCATATAGCAAATTTTGCACCTCAATTTCCTCTTCCATTACCCTAACCATTTTTGACAAAACATTTTATTTCATATTCAATATGAATTTTCCCACTTGCCTACCCAGCAAACGAAAAATTACAAATACTTATGGCACTTATTATGAGGAAAGCACATGCGTTTCCAGATACGTTTTGCAGATCACTTTGAGATCGTGATCACAAACAATTCACAAATGAAATGAAGCAAAATGCAGTGCAGGAAAAACATTTTGATGGAAATATCAATTCATGAAGGAAAAGAAAGAAGGGGCGACAGCTGAACCAATGTGATTTTTTAGCTTTCCTTGAAAACTAACACACCAATTCAGTTTCTCAATTAATCACACAGGTTTTAAGAAACCAATTGTCTATATGTTATTATTCCATTTATTTTAAGATTCATGTTGAAAGGCTTTTTGAGTGATGGTGAAACTAAACGCGAACTGATTTTTTACTTGAAAGATTCCTTTAGGCTTTTTTCAGCCCTGGCCAAGCCTCATCAATATTTTGATGTTTCTCCAAATCCTCACGGCAAGCCAGTATAAACTTGGAGAGGTGGCTGTTTTTTTCGCTGGTCGATATAGCACAGAAATTCTCATTAATTCTAAATTTCCATTGTCCCGTTCTCCGTTTTTCTATATCCAGCTAGACTGTGTAAATTTCCTTTTGTTCCCCAATATTGAACTCGCAAATCATTTCGTTTGGCTCGGTTGCAAATTGAAAAGTGATATATGGGCAGAAGAGATTTTAATTTTTTTCAGGTCTCTTTTTGCTTTCGAATGGATTGTTCTTGAAACCGTTTTTTTCTGCGACAAGTTTTAGCAGATAATGAAGTGTAATCGCGCGTAAAGTTTGAGAATTGAGAGCTTAGGGCGTTCTTTTACGCCAGATCAATACTGTTAACATCCAGCATTATCGGGCAGAAAAAGAGTTCAGTAGATACTAAATTTATTCTAATGCTTTTTTACATTATCTGCTATTATGTGCAATTAATTTTTATATAAAAATCGCAAAGTTCAGAAAAAGGCAAAAGCGGTAGCAGCCCAAGTAGAATAAGTATTTAAACATCAAAGGATGTTAGATGTGAGAAAATTAGCGAAAGATGCTAATACTATCCTGTGCTTTTGCATCTGCTTTCAATTTTTTTATTTATTTTGGATGACTGAGTTTTACAGGCATTTTATCATCGTACGCCGAATGGGTAATTACTTATTTAGTTTTAACTGTATTTTAAAATATTTAGTTGCTTGCAGCCAAATTAAAACTCATAATTTTCCCAGCCGATTAGTTTAATGACTCTTCATTAATAGTCTTGTTTACGGTTTGGTAATATTTGTGAATGTGCTTGAAAAAATCACATGTATGTAGTTACACACATCAACAATTACGAATATTATGGTAATAACCTCGGTAAACATTGGGAATAAAAATCTTTAATTTAAGATTCCTACGCTGTTGAAGAAATGTTTTATGAAAAAGTAACTTAACTCAATGTCGTGATCGAAATGTTCTATACGTAAGTTAATTCCCAAGTCTGGCTCCATTTCAAATCCAATTTAATTCGCGACTACATTATTCGGTTTTACTTTACTTGGATCGTAATAAACGAAATGTGCACGAATTCCACTAAAACCGTCGTTTTGACTGAATTTGTGTGGCAGTAAAGTGCAATAATTATGCACTAGAAATGCTGCGTTCAGTAATAGGAAGCCAGGAATGCCAAATGAGGATTTCAATTTTATTTAATATTACGTAACTGGACCTCAAGATGAGTTGAAATGGCATCTAAACTGAACTGCTGAACGGAATGGTAATAAATTAAGTTATTTTATCAAGCTATTCTGGGAATAAATTCATTATGAAAATCCAAATTTGTTGAGTATTTTTAATCATAGCTGTGTGCTGAAAATTGTTATCAGCTCTCGATATTTACTTATTCTAATAATGCCCATCAAGTTGACTAACTTTTAGTCTTCGACGGTGTTTTTTTATAGTTTAATGCAACATGGTCTTTAACTTGCTTGATGGATCCATTATTGAACTTGATGTCTTCAAACCTAGCTTGTACTGTTCTATTGGGTTCATGTATATGTATGGATCTTCAATATATCTTCCTATCCTGTCTGTATGTAATCCCTAACTGACAATCCGACATTGACTCATTGCGTTTTTGCTTGCGTCAATGTATTTTTTGTCGATAGTATATTTTCCTTGTTCAATTCATTGTTATCAAAATAGGCTCTTGGGTCAGTATTTTTCACTATTGCACCTACTTTTTAGCTTATCACTTGATTAAATTATTTTGTTATTCTAAACATGTATACTATTGTCTATTGTATCTTCCGCTAAATGCTAACTAAATCAGCACGCTCAATAGGAGATATAAATATTCCTTTTGTACTCCTGTCCAACATAAACACTGTTATCAATTAGTATATTCTTTACCGCATTTGCCTTTCGTTACCATATTTTCCGTCTCCTTACGACCGCAAAAATAAGCAGATTTGAAAGAACGTACGTTTTCTAACGGCAAAACTCAATTTCATTCAGTCGCTCATTCCTGGTACATTTTTGAACTCTGCAACTTTTGGCTAATAAGCTTTTTGCAAAACTACGCTATAAATTACTTTAAATAATTAAATTAGTCAACTGTAGCTTTTAGGAGCCGCCAGTTTGTAGATACTCACAGAAATTCAGAAATGTCGCCATTCTCAACAATTGCATTTTCTTTCATTGTACTTTAAATTCGCACTCTTTAATCCCAACCAGACTGCATTCAGCTTTTATAAAAGCGCGAGTGTTGCAATTGCCATTTTCAGTAATATTTATGTGTGAATTTCGAATAATTCTATTTTTAAGCAACACGAATACCTAACATAAATTGTAGGCGCTTTTTGCCAAGGCTGCCAAGTCCTTCCATCTCTGGCTGTTGAAACCTCAAAATGCTTTATTTATGACAAATTAAGAACAGTGCTTGTAGTCAAGCTCATTTTCAAACCGTATACTGGACGGTAATAAACGTCGAATGAAACAGAAGTAAATATAGCTTTGTTCGATTTGAGTTTTATTTATTGTCTTGCTTCTTATAGAAAGTAATCTATATTTCAGTTTTCTGCAATGTGCGTCATCTTGGATTCTTCGCATTAACCACTTAGAACAGCAGCTATTTGCTTCCAAATTCACATGAGAATTTACAATTCTTGTGGCTTTGAAGGTAGATGCCAATAAACCGCATCTGGAGCTCGACAATGATAACGATGTAATACACAAGCATTCCATCTTATTAAGCATACATGACTCGACGTTCGCCCCACATAGACTGACGCTAATTATTCGCTTTATCTACATTGGTGCAAGATTAAACCATTAATACATCTATTTTGCTTGCAGTCTAGAATGCAAATACACACTAGCAGCTCAATGATGTCAGTATTTAGACACTATTAGGTCTGGCTCGACGTTGGCGGCGTCTGGGAATATCTATAGACACCTTTTGTTTACCATCGACATTGTCTTTGTTGAATATAAATTGAGAACGTACAGTACAGTGGTTTGGATTGGTTGTTTGGGAAGTTCCTGCTTCACTTAGTAATGAATCTGAGATTACCGGATTAAATTAGTTCTATCCAGAATGTGACCCAATATTCTCCTCGTTTTTTTGGCAGAAAATGTTAGAGCCTCCTTGTGGTGAAAATTTATCGTTTATGATAGCGGGAAGAAGAAGAAGAAGATAGCGGGAATAGCTTAAATATTCCTTAACTTTTGACTGTGAATATTTTCTTAGTCGATGGTCCAATTGTTGCCTAATCATAGCTGTGTTCTTGGACATTGCTTATAAGATAAGCAAGAAAAATGAAATGCATGTATTGTGCAGGGTGTTTAAATACTGTCATGTTTTCTTGCTCACAGTCAAAGCCCCGTAAGATTAAAGGATATGATGTTATAGCCTCATGTCTTCTGAGCAATGTGAATCTTTCATCGTCTGTTTATTCCGAACCCTTCGAAAGATATTCGCTTTTCATGACCGGTCTCATTTGTCCGTGCGAAATTTGCTTAAACTATTTTTTATTTGCGGATAAAGTTTCTGGCAATTCTTGTACACTTTACATCAGGTATGGGCAACCTTTGACATGTTGAGGGCCAAACTTTAGCGTGCAAATTCGTTCGCGGGCCGCGTTTAAAAGTACTTAGTGCATTATGAAGTAGTGATAATATTTTTTGCGATAGATATTAGACATGAAATAATACGGCAATGTTATTATATTACAATTTATTAAAATAACAAAATGAAATTTAAAAAAATGGTACATTTTAATTAAATCGTTAAATTTGCAATTGCAAACTACGAAAGTTAAATACACCGAAATCAGTGAGACACTTGAGCTTGAATTTGGGAAACTAATCCATTGATATTTGGATTAATTACACTGATACATAGACGTAAAGAATTTTCCAAATTACCGTCAATTAGTCTTGTACGATGTGTTGATTTATTAACTTTCATAAATGTTAAGAACTGTTCGCATTTATAAGTACTGCCAAACGCACAAATCAATCTTTTGGGTGTTTTTAAAAATGTCTCGCGGGTCGGATCATATCTTACAGCGGGCCGGATCCGGCCCGCGGGCTGGTTGTTGCCCATACCTGCTTTATATAAATGTTTGTTACTATTTGTTATGCCTAATCTTTTAAATGGATTTTTTAAGCTTAACTTGCATTAACTACTAAATCGAGAATTTGATGTAGTGACTTAAAGTGAGCTTTCTCTTTATGAAAATTGCCTCATTTAAACCAATATCCAAAGTCTAAATCAAATAATTTAAAATCGATCCTGGCTTGCTTGCTAGACACTCTCAAGTTCAATCAGACTGAACAAACCAGTAAATACATTTTTATTTCCACTCGTTTTAACTTAAACGCCCAGTCAGAATTTAATTTACCAATCAAAACTTTGTAATGGAATATTTTCCTAAGCCTAGTTTGCTAAACTCCTGAAAATGAACGGGAGCCGTTTTAGGTTTTGTTTTTGCTTATCATATTGGACTAGTTGGATATTAATTTATTTTGTTATTTCCATTTGTGATAGGGATTTGAATGAAGGGATTTGGATCTGGTACTTAAATAAAACTGGGAGAAATACTATTGGGTTTTTGCTATTTTATATGGCGCTTCAATCCATTTATTATTTATTCGCTTGATTTATGTTTATTTAGATGTGAATTAGAATGTCTTTTAAACTGTTGGAGAATCTCATTCGTATTTTCTAGATTAACAAATAGCAGCTAACTTATTTCCACCCGAATAAAGCAAGCCCTGGACAAACTTGGTTTCTATTTGGTTTCCCTTTTCGTTCTTTTTAATTTGAAATATGATCTCTGGATGGATCAAATAAAGTGAAAACTGTGCTGACATTTCGCAATACAAACAGGTCAATTTATAACAGCTAATATGTCGACAAACTAAATATTGAATCGGATACTTTAGATCGAATATCATTCCTTTTCTATGGTTGTTTTGACAAAGTCTGTTTTTTCTCGGATGGAAAACATTTTGTAGATTTATATTAATTTGCAAAATATGTCTTCGCTCTGACATAATCAGGTTATTAGTAGAAACTTTGTTTTGTTGAATGGAAGATTAGGTTTTTGTTGTATTGATATAAAAGATCTCTTCCAGAGAACAGTTCAAAGAAAACATGTTCTCAATGCTAAATTGAAAATAAATGAACTAAAATTATTTGACTTGCTCTTGATTCATAGGCACAAGTTGGATAGTGGAATAAAATTTGCTTCACATATTATAAATATTTGCATTCTTTCTTTGACAATGACTGATTAACTTGGTCTTCTCAGAATATTAAAGAACGGTAAGAATATCGCATTAACCCCCTGAGCTTTTTTTGACAGAAAAATAATCGTTTCCAAAGAACAACATGACCCCAAAATTACCCCAAACTTCGCACTGCTCAGAACCAAAGGATTTTAATAGAAAAAAGGAAGAAATGCTAGAAAACTACCATCAACACTGTTGCATTGATTATTTAATGCTTTCAAAATCCCCAATTCTGCACTCCCAACATGAAATAATTAGTATTGGTGGTGTGGGAAAAGCCACAAAAGTTTATCCAGTAGGTACATACACAGCATTGATGACGTCAGCAGATTAAATTGCGAAATCCCGGTAATGCAAGCCTCTTTCTATAATAAAAATCCAATTCTCTCTTCACCTTGTTATGTTTTCAATCAACCTGAGGAAGCTGTATAGACACCAGTTCCATAAAGCCCCCCCGAGCTGACAGATAAGAGCCGCGGAAAATATAACTTTTCGAACCTTTTTTCTCCACGAAAAATAATTGGCATGAAGTCATCCTTTTAATAATTCGTTTGAATGAAGGCTTAGGAACATTATTCCGCCATGAGGTAGCAAGCAAGGCCCGTTTTCATGATAATCATTTATATAGCGACCCCATGTAAAACGCATGGAGGGACGGGTAAGAGGTTTTGCCAGAGATTTTCAGGGATTAGAGAGGAAATGTTAGTTCCGATTATTATTTATACAAAAGTAAAGCGTTGACTGAATTCACGCTGATGATTTCTTACTGAGAACTCTGGTGTTATTGTGCACGGATTACTTCGTGGGGGGTTAATTAATTTAAGGGCCTGGTTGCTTTCACTCCTATCCCGTCCATGAAGAAGACGAATGCTATTCAGTATCTGTGTTAGTGGGGAAAAGCGATAGTATATGCATTTAGAGTTACCATAGCTAATCAGTTAAAAAAAAAACATGTGATGCATTGCAGTGTAAATATCAACACTAAATGTATTATTTGCCTGTGCAGAGAAAGATCTTGAAACCTTGCTTTTCACTAACAAAATGTTTTTTTAATTATTATTTGGCAATCAAAATATAATATCTCCACATATCCAGTAAGCTCCGACTGTGCAATAACCGATGTAAAACGTTCAAATCGGGGCAAATCGTTTTGTGAAAAAGTTCCCTAAGGCTCCAAGTAAATAATCGCGATTCCGGCAGATTTAAAACTAATAAAAATCTCGTTGCTGAAAGCTTCATAATTATTGTCTTTGGCTTGAACATTCAATAGAGCCGCATATTAAAAATCGATTTCAACGTTTTGCGGTTTTAATAAGCATTTTAGCGGGCGATTTAGTGCAGGGTTTGATGAAAATAAACATAGACATCTTTGTCACAGTCTCAGCAATCGCTCTGTTCTTCGCACAATAACGCCACAATCATGTTTGCCGTCTGTTTCTATCTTGCACACATGTCCGACGATTCAAGAGGGAAAATGTATTCTGGCATGTTTCTGTCGTATGAGATTTTATATAATATTCCGCTTTGTAAAAGTAAAATGGTATTAGGCAAGAGGATTTCTTCGTATACGTCCGAGATTGAGACTTAATAAATGTGTCTCGAGAATCACTCAAGTTTAAAGCCGGCTTTTAGTAATATGTTTGTTTCGTATTTCAGATATTCCCGTCAATTTTGATATTTTTCGCCCACTACTTTTGTCTGCCTTAGTGTTAAAAGTAACTACTTTTTTAGCTGAGAATCGATATGTTCCAGTAAAAACTAGTATAGAATATTTCAGCTTGTTGGATTCATTTTGAAATTATTCGTTGGACAAAAGGATCCATAAAGTATTCTCATATTTGCATTTGTTATACGAATTAGTTTGTAGGCAATTTTGTTTCAAAGTGCAGTTTACGTTTTTCTAATTCTTTGTGATTATTAGCTTTCGACTATTTAGAACGTGTGAAATTTACAAACATACTTTGCTATAATTTATAAGTAGGTACTCTATTAACAGCAAATACTAAGGATGGTAGGTTTCGCATTCATATTATGACTCAAAAATGGTTCATACTCGAATTTCCTATTAGTCAGCTGATTTTCTTTAATATATCCGATCGATTGTAGTGAAACTCTTGTTATTTATGCTGATTTTCTACGGAAAATGGTATGGTGACAGTGCTTGTGCCATAGTTTTGTTTTTATTTAGTGCAATTACTTTGTTAAGAATTCGGGGCAAAGCGCTTTTAGCCGTTAAGCCATTAGCAGTGGCTGAGCTGAAAGCAAGAAGACATCCACTAGCACTTTAGCTCGAAAAAGAACACAATTAGGTAAAGCTCCAAGTGAAGACGACGGAAAGACATCCACTTACTCTATCAGGTGTATAGCAGAAGACAAGGGACAAGTTGAAACTAAATGTGATTTTTTCAGATGTAAAATATGATATTTATTGGGATATATTTTGTCATCAGTGATGTATTTATTTTTTACTGAATAAACTAAATAGCAGTAATAAGATGCATTTAATACAGGAAAGCATTATAATGAGTTCAGGAAAGATTTTGCTTGTAATACCTTACACATAAAAGATGAAAATTTATGGACCCGAAACATATTTTTTCGCTACCCTCAACAGTTTTCCGTCCTGATCCATCCCATGTCTTCATGTTGCACGTTTTAATAGCAAGACGGTTAATTATTTATTGCTACATACTATTGTTTCCTGTCAATTTCCTTCTTTAGAAAACAAGTCTTTGGGAGGTTTTTTAGAGTAAATAGTGTTTTCTTTTATGGTTGTTCAATTAAATTTTTTTAACTTTTTCATGAAGGCTTATAAATTAGTAAAAATCGCAAAAAAATTGACGAACGTAATGAATTCGTTCTTAATGCTGTTGGGTCTGCTGCGGAATTGGACCATTTGCTATAAAATTATTTCTTTTGAATTGTCGGATGTTTATGAAACCTCCCGACAGCCGCCAAGCTTTGCTTTTTAGAAATGTGTTTTTTGTTTGCTTATAGTATGAAGTTTCTCCTCGTTTTCGTTAAATTTCAAATGTTTTATTTAAATATTTTACATCAAATGTTCTTCAATTTATATTCACGTGTACAAATTTCGATATTTTATTAAGAATGTAGTTGGATAATCGCATCATTTACAAAACAAATAAAATATATATAGACATAATTTAAAAATCAAAGAAGATGAGAAACTGAAACGCAATAAAGAATTTTGGATTTCGCTATTGACCCTACATAGAAAGTACAAATAGACGATTTAACGAGATTTCCTAGATAAAAAAAACAGAAATTGGTTCAACCTCTGGATAGATGGGATTTCAAAAAAGTGTTCATTTGACAAATTGATTAACACTTCCGGCAATCTTTCGAATAAAATGAAAATACATACATTCAAAATTTTTTTATGTCAATGGACTTATTTCCCTTAGAAAGAATTATTATTATTTAAAGGAAATATTTTAATTGGCAAAATAATAGCGCATAATAGTACTGAATTAACTTAACAATTGCACTCAAAAGAATAATAAAAGCATTTCAAATGCGCAAAATGTGCATTGTTGATTGGCAGGCAAACAGAAAAGATAAAACTTGCATTTACGTTAATCCTCCTACTTATTTTCGCTGCGGAGTATTAATTATTCAATTTTTTAAATCGGCTAACAAAAGTCGTTCCAGTCTAGATATGATATCCGGCAATGCATATAATTTTTCGGACAATGGGTTGGAGCTTTGTGCACTGGATGGTCGAAACTGAAAGATCTGGCTGCACATAAATGCATAACGTTTTTTTTATTATTTGCGTGCGAAATATGCTGCCGAGCCACGTAAAATGCTACAAATTGTCTAGTCTGTTCAGTGCCTAAATGATGGTGTTTATCGAGTGCAGGAAGCGTGCGTTCTGCAAAACGTTGACAATGATGCGCATTTTGTGCGGAAATTGTAGCGAAGAGGTGAATCAAATCCCCACAAAGCCTTTCAAAGAACTGAAAATTAATATCATATATGCTCGAACCGACAGACATGTAATCGGTGTTCAACTTTACCATTTCACGCCTCGCATATGACAACATGTTTTTATCTGAATCAGTGAAGTTTTGCAAAGTTCCTTCCAGTTCGGACAGAACTAAATATAAGACTGGCGTGTTCTCAGACGGGGCGCAAAAAAACCGGCAAAAAACAACCCGTTTCACCGGAAAGTCGTAAAGAAAATTTATATTTTCGGCATTAATTTTTTCCCCGGGCATTTCGGCGGCATGAAAACATTTTATGAGGACTTTTCTCAAATTTCAAGCGCCGTTGACGCAATACAGTGTCCATAATCTTTCGGCAGAATACGTTAGTTATATTTGGGATCAACTAACTTTATATCTTCTGGCCATAGGCGTCGACAATCGGGAAATATAGATTAAGAATTCCAAAATCAATTTATATTTTTGCCGACAAAACTATAAAATTTCAAAGATTGTCGCTTTAAGTTTCGGAGCAGTGTGATTTTGTTCAAGAAGTTTCATCGTTGCGAACAGAAAAAGGAGAGTAATTGTGAAAGACGTCGTTTCTTTGAAGAGGCAATTAGACTTCATTTTTTCCTGTGCAAAGATTTTGAGCAGCGTCTAATAATGATTGCCATTATTTGCAGCTTTTAAGGAATATATTTGATATGTATGATCAAAATTATCACTTTTAGTAATGATAGAACATAGACATTTTCCTTCTGATCTTAACTTACGCAAGCAATAGCTAATCGCATAAGCGCATAAACGATTGGAATTTTGACCAGGAACAAAATATATCTTCTAGTCTAATCAAACACTGAGGTCTCATTTTATAGCTGATTTAGCTGCATTTTACTGTAGGATATATTTAGAAAAACGTATTTGGTTTCTTAAAGGGCTCTCTACAACTCCTTCAAACAAATAGCGCTAATTTATGATAATCCTCTATTTAAAACATCTTTAAAGACAAATCATACGCTTTTAATAGCTTTAATCCGTTAACTATTGCATTGGAGGTGGACAATCAATTTCGGAAGCTCCATTGGCTGATATTAAAGCAATAATATTTCATTAATCCTATTCTATCTACTTAAATGTTTTATGTGACTTTCCTGAAGTTATATCTGCAGAATCTCCTCCACTGTCAAGTTTAAACGGATCTCTCGCGAACAGCTTGGCAACTTCATATTTTGATTCTAGTGCTCAACTTTGGCCATCATAGCACGGTCTACTGGTCACAATGTGCTTGTTTCTTGGCGCCATTACCGCAATACGGCCGTTTCTTGTCACTGTATTGTTTTATAAACGCTTTTGAATGTTCAGATAAATAAGACAACTACAATCTGTCTTCTCCTGCGCTCCCCCGAATCCTGCACTTAGTTAACTTTATCGATTCGCACGAGGGGAAAGTAGGAAAAACAAAACGTTAAAGATTCATAGTCTTATTTTCTTAGTTCCTTTGTCTGTCCTAACCAGATTACGGATCGGGACCGAGATTAATTTTGTTTTAAATTTAATTAATCTCGTAGCGCTCAAACGTGGCGTCTTGAAAGTCAAAACAACATCGTTTTTTCACGATTGTTTCAGTTTGGTTCTTTGTTCCATGATCTTGCTTTGCTGGCGGTACTTTATAATGACGACTTTTATTAATGTTTAATTTTTCGATTTGCATTTTTTGTCGTCAATATATAAGTTGCTGCGCCTGAGTTTATGCTTCATTGGTTCTATGTTTGAGGTTTTGATAAATTACTAGCGTTGGTTCTGTTCAGATTGTAGTTAGCTTTAAATTGATTGGCAATTTCAGACTAACTCCTTACAGTTCTTTGCCATTACTCAGCGTTTTTGTGAAACAACTCAAACTTAAATAAAGTTATTTTTGCTCACATATGGGGAGTCGTTTCAGACTTACGACGTGTTTAAATATTTGACGATAACTTTAAAAATGTTGGAATTCCTTAAAATGAGGTGGAATTTACCAATTTGACAAAAATTCGTCAGTATGCTTTAGTTATGTATAACTATAATTTACGGATTCTGCTGAAGTGAAACCCTAAAGTTGAAACTTTTCTATCAATAAGTCAAAACTAAACCTTACAATTTATTGGACAAACGCTTTTTTATATTTCAGAGTCTACAGTTTGATAGGAAAAGTTACTAACGTCGATACTATTATTTTTTAATATTTAATAAAAAGTCATTCAGATTTCCTCTGTTTAAGAAGTTGGTTAAGCGTGATGTAGGTTTAGTTACCGTTACATAACAATCAAATTTTGATATATTAATGAATCATTTCAAGTTGCTCTTGCATATGAATTTTAGCAGATAGATAATAATATGAATAATTCTTACTAAATAATTGATAAGAAATTATGAAAAATCTGTACTTATTAGTTTTAGATGAAAGTACAACTCTGCAAAACAGTTATTCTAATTGTCACCACTTTCAGGTTACAAGGTTTTTCATCTGATCTTTATTTGGGAATTTACTCTATAAAATGTGAAAAGGCTAATAGCTGAAATAACACATTAAATATTATTTTTATTTTTCAAGCTGCAATTTGTATGCCATACGCGTGTAGTACAAAAAAGCGAGATTTTTTGAGTTGCAAAGCATTGATATTCCGCCATACATTATGAAAATATCTTAGTGTTTAACATAATTGCTTCTAATCCAGGAAGAATCGCATAATTCTTAATGGTTATTCATTTACAGATGAATTTCCGTGTTTAGCTGAGATGAATTAATGAGTTCGGCTAGGAAGTAAAATATATTAGAGAGTGCATACTTTCTATTATTTTTAAGGTGCTGTGTAGCAAGTGCGTTTTAACAGAAGCGCGATATAGATTTCCAGATTTAGTAAATTTTTTTACTTACGCAAATTATATTAATCCGGCAACTTTTATTAGAAAGTCCGATCGAGATGTATATACTGAAACGGGTTTATGTTCAGTTAGTAAGCGGCAAGTAAATTAAGTAAAGAAAAGCAAGCTACACTGGATTAACGATTATTTGCGAGTCTTTACTCGTCTCTGCAGTCCGTCCAACTGGAGATTTGGTAGGACAAAATTCACACAAATGGGACAATTTTCGCTCCACACTCACATCAATGAAAAGTGAAAATCCATATACCATTGTAAACCAAAAAATTGAACAAAATATTTTTCCAAATTATTAGCAATTTGTTTAGTTTTTGCGTTTTTTTAGTTTAATTAAAATTTTGCAAAAAAAAGACCTATGCGAGTGAAGAAAAAGAAAATTCGAAGCTTTCAGTCATGTATGTAACATGAATTGAAATGAAGAAGTTCTCTATATAAAGTAGCATATTTCTTACTAGTGATTCACTCCGTATATATATTGCGGCCATTTATTATTGCACTTTTGGTCCAATTCGATATAGACTATTTTTTTATAACGCATGTGTCTAAATTCTTAGCATTTTATTAATATAATTACACTGTCCTAAATGAACCAAATAGCATTTGCCATTAAAGGAAATAATAATATGGAAGTTTTTTGCAATATATGGAATGAGCTGCCCCAAGAAGGTTACAAATTGAGTCGTATAAGTATAGCTGTGAAAAAAACCGTTCGATATTGCAAATTCGTGCATATCGTTGCATTCAGGTTGTGATTGCGATTAGCAGGATTAGCTGCTGCAGAATTGCATCGACACAAATTGGCGGACATCGACCTCGACTGTCGCCAACTTGTGGCCATTTTTAGCCACTCTGGCAGACACCTGGTTTCATTGGACTTACTAGTACTGTTTCATCATAAAACACGTAGTATCGATGCCACAAGAAAAGTATTCGGTTCTTCTATTATTCAGGATCAAGTCCAATATAATTTCGGAATACTATTGAAAAATTTAGAAAATTTTAATTTAAAGTTTCAGTTCCTGTTAAAGTCAAATGCTAAAGAAATATCACAAACACATATTTTATTTTTCCAATTCGTACAAAATAGATATTTTCATATTTGCAACTGTTTCATACCTCCAAACGAAAATTTGTCGAGTTTGATCAACATCAATATTATTATATTGGATTAAGGATTAAGTTAGCTTTTCCGAAGGCTAAATTCTACAACTTGAAAATAATCTGAAGATATTTTCTGATCCCGATTTTCAGTGACGATGATACCTTATTCATCTCAGTGTTTTCAAACGTTCAACCTTCTACACCTCATACACACACCGAGGCTACTATATTTACCTGAAAAAGTTGAATGTGATTAAGAAGATTAGAAATAGAAATAAATAAAAAATAGAAAATTAATCAAATACTACTTACATATATTACTTTTTCGTGTTCTTTCCGATGTAACATGATTTTCATATTAAAATTTTTGATAAAAAAAGTTTGTTTGACTTGGCCGTATCTATACGATTAAATTAAATGAGATATGAGCATTTAGTTGTAGTAGTTGTGACTATAGAAAGTGTGTCAATGGTTGAGAAGAGTATTTTTAATCTTACGAATGAAATTCGTAGTAGAAAGATTGCAGAACCTCACAATATAATTTGGAAAATCATATTAAATTATCATTTACTATCTTAAATGGTTAGCTCACCTTCGACTTTGTTTACATCTCATTCATTAATTGTCTTCTATGATTAATCGCTTACAATTAATTATCCACATACTATTCATTTTTTTGCTGGGGCAAATAGATACTTATTATAAAGCGCTATTGGTCAATTTGAAGAAAATGTTCTGTCTACTAGTTTGTCTGTGTCTACATATTTCCTTAACTTGGAACTTTTCCTTCATTACCCTCTTTGGCCTTGGATCTGCTTTATTTGCCGCTCGTTTTGCTTTTTCATAATCTCATTTATGAGGTGAAAATAATTGCTAAATTGAAAATCCTTGACCCTTAAACGCCTTTTCAGCCTTTAAAGAATGGCAATCATTTGAAATGCTTTTAACAGTTTTTTGCTTTTAAGTTACTTTTGGACTGTGGTTCAATTTCCGAAATGGATATTCTACTATTTCCCCATTCCGGTCGATTCTAATTGAAGATATCGATATCAATTGCATTCTTACTTGAATTCAGTTTGATGCAGAGCACGAGTTCATGGGTGCAGTTCTTCAAGTCGATACGTGGTCTGACCCAGTTTCTTCCGTTTTTTTCGTTACCTTTCCTAACACCTCTTCGTTTTGTAAATGCGGCCTTATTTTAAGGAGATACAATGGCTCTCGCAAGTCATAATTTAGCTAATAATTAATATCGGCCAGATGTAAACATGACCGATGAAATTCGCAAATGTATGTAATCAATCTGAGAATTCAGTGGGTGTTTAATTTTCATTTCAACTTTTTTCTTTTATCCGCCTTTATGTGAAGGCAAAAAGGAGCAGCCGAAGAAATAACCAGTTGATACAAGCATAAAACTTATTACTTTGCAACTTTTCCTTGCATCAGATCGTCAAACTGCATCGATCCATTTTCACTAAATGTTCATCCATTACTTCTGTTGGCACAACCTTCATGCCAAAATTGAGCTGCTACTCACTTCGTCGTCATCAAACAGATTTAATTTTTATGTGTTTTAAAAATTAGTGGTTAAATTGTGCGTGACTAAGATTCACAAATAAGGCGTCGTAAATACAGTCATTAGACGGAATTATCGACCCTAAGACACCTGAAGAAAGACCAGTAACGTTTTATTTTCGGATAATTGTGTCCTCCATAAAGTAACCCTGAATATAATATCAGACTTCGTGTTTTCGGAAGTGAACATGTTCTCAGAGCTGGAAAACACTTAAATCAAATCGAAAAGAATTGCTATCCATACATACCTTTTGTTCTTTAGAGCCACTCTTGGCAGACAGGTTACCCAAACTATAAACATAACGAATGACAAGCGTCATAACTTTTGATCTTCTCGGGCTGAAATCAAGTCGAGATATAAAATATAGATGCGATTCGCATGAAGTGCCAACTTATTTATGGATTTTGTGTAGTGAATTTTAAACAGATTTTATATCAGCTCTCGCTGGGCGTTGAATATTTGATTTCGACTGCCATTTCTGAGTCAAATTTATCATCTGGAACTATATTTGAGCGCAAAAGAAATATGTTCTGAAGTTCTCAATTGCCCTTAAAGTATATTTAAAAGTGATTAAAAGAAAATTTCGAAATCAAAACTTATTTTACCAGTAAACGTAACTTTTCGTTGTTCCAGACAATGCACGTTGCTTGTTACCGCAGTATTCAATTATGCACATATTCCAAGTTGGAAGTCTAGTTAGCAAATTACCTGAAGTGAAATGTGCTGGGAGTTTCACGTTACATACCTTAAATTACTGTGGCAATATCCAGATTACAATTAGCAAGTCTTGCGGTTTCATGCAAGGACTCCCACTCCGACATGGACAGCTACACTAGAAACGGTTCATCCATTAAGTAAAGAAAATTCAAGATTTTAGAATATGTATTTTGCAATTTCTTTAAATCAATTTCTATCAAAGCAACTTAGCTTCCAGTCGTTTCCCGTTGTTTGTTGATCTTGCTAATTTACCTTATTTTTCACATCAAATGTTTTGAAGCAAAAATGTGTTCAGTTCTTAAGTAGTTGGATTTTCATAATCTCAACTTGTTAGAGATTGTGATATTATTAATAAAAAATGGCCCGGAATTACTATTCTGAATTATTCACGCTTACAATGCGATTTAAATGATCATCTTCAATTAATGTAATTAATTGAGCAGACTTTTTCAATTGTGAGATATCTTGCCTTTTAAAAACAAACTAAAGTTATACAAATATTTAAACGAATCAGTTCAAAAATATGGGAATAAACTTATCAAACTAATTTAGAGCTCCATGAAAGTCTGTCAAATGTTTATACTAAAAACTCTTTGTAAGAGGCCAAGGACTTATGACGCAAAACTTTATGCAAAGATCTTTATAAATTTGACGTAAATTCTCTATATAGCGAAACTGCAATTATAACATTTTTCATTTCTTTTGCGTGTTGTATTGGGTTTAGACCTTTATTACAACCAACGTTTTGACATTTTTACCAATTCGCCTCGTATCAATTGAAATTCAATTCGTAACCTCTATTAGAATTAATCGGCAATCGTTGACCAATAATCAAACACGACATCATCGTTTCAAAAAGTATGTTTCGTTTGTAAATATGCGCCTTTTTCAATATTCACTTCAAGTATCGCTAAGAAGCTTTCACATGAATAAATATTTGTTCTGTGCGTTCTCAAGACCAACTCTGTTTGCATTCAAGAACGAAAACGTTAACGTCCACGTGGAAAAAGTTACTGATAATGTTCCAACTAACCAAAAACAAATTACACATTTCTTGAATTCATTCAAGTCTTTTTGGTTGCAACTAAATAAGCAATGTACTAAATTTACAAATGAATAGCAAAATGTGCGAGAGGTGTAATTACTGTTGAGATAAACTTCCATTTACATTTATCAGGTGGCAAACAAGCAGCAAGAATAATTTGTCGGTAATTATTCACAAACACTCATCAAAGATGACCTACCATGACCCAGAGAGTACGCATAGACTACAAGACAATCAAATAAAAGAATACAAGGACATTTATTTTTAAATGCAGTCGATTACATAAAGATCTGCATTCGAGTGGTGCAGCGTTGCCAGCAGGAATACGAATAAATCCTTTTTATGAGCAATTTATATCGGATTGCGAGGGTATATTTTTGAAATATGAGGTTATTCTCCATTCCTTGTAAGGCGCGACACTTATTGGGAGAATGCTCGGACTTTTGCAGGAAGGAAAACCCATTTGATTTACTTCGTCAATGGAATACGAAATTCAGCTAAAATCGTCTATTTGTCAATCATTTAAGAATGATTCAAAATCGAAATGAACAAACAAAGAGAAAAAGTGATCGGATGCCATTTGAACTCAATCAGATCAAGTAAGGAAGACATTGGAACAAGAAGAACACAAGGCGAGGTATTTTGATACAATGAAAGCAAGGCATAATAAAAATATGTCGAAATTTCCTATAGTGTTGAATGAAAAACATATATTATTTGGGAAACAATCACTACTATGAGCCATAAAGGCACTTGAAAATTGTTCATAGGCAAACACGCGCAAACGTCTTTTTACATTAAACTGTAGTTATTCTCTTCGGCTATTGTTTGTTTTTTTAAATCGAATTATTTACGCTGCATGCCTATATGACTCATATTCTTTTACAATGTCTGCATTAGATTTTTGACTTCTAAAATATTTATAATGATATATAATATTGTTTATTAACACATTTCACTTCTGGTATGATTATGGATTGTTTGTCGAACATTAATGTGTAGAAGAGGAGTAGTCGATAATGGATAAGGCATTTTTATTATACTCACTTCCTGTAAGGAATGGTCCCGAAGAAGCTCATGTGTAATAAATAAATGCAGTGTTGATATCCAAATGCAGTGTGTTAACCAGAATGATTATAAAATTTGCATTTTTACGTTTTATGCCCTAAAATATTAACCCTCATCAGTGATACGATCTGGATTTATTATTTTTGTGGTTGGTGTTTTATATGTACAGCTGCTCATACTTAAAGACGGCACCAGCTGCAGATTATCTTTCTCTGGTGAATTTACCTGATGCACAAAAGGCATTTGCATAATAGCTAAAATGACTATCGCGCCTAATTCAAAATTAATTTCCCAAAGGATTTATTCAATTTTTAAGAAATAAATGGTCTGTTAATCTCACTTTGTCCACAATTTTTACATTTTTTACATCGTTTCACGATCAATAAAAAATTGGGATCTTTGGGATATTAAGTATTTCACTTGCACATATTGCGTTTGTAAAGAATTGAACGAAAATTGGCAACCCCAAAAAAACTAAAATTGCATGAAAATAGCAAAGCAATTAGTTGAAAAAAATAGTGTTTCCATTCTATCATCACGCAGGAGTAGCCGTTCAAGGGACGATGATGTCATATATTTTTCCTATCGCTCAAAACAACGCCATTAAATTATGTTCGACATGAAATTACTCGTGATGACCCCATCAGATAGCCGAATTTGGATAAAACTAATTTTCCTCACTGCTAATTTATTCAGAAAGATTATGGCGCAAAATTGTTTTTTTTTTGATCAATTTTCGTTAATCTAGTGCAGGATGTTTCTATTTACCGAACAGTAAAAGTGTCGGATTCTTTATAGTTTGCGTGTTAAAAAACCAGCAAGAATTTTAAAATAATTTATTAATTTGGTCGATGGTCATCATTACAATCATGAAATATCCAGTTGCATCTAACTGTGACATATGCAGTACTTTGTGACGAAAAAAACAGCGGCAAAATAATTGTGGAGAAAACTGATTTGAGAAAGTTTTTTTTATCATTATTTGACCGGTGTCTTCCCTGTTCCTTTGTGCAAAATTAGCAAAAAAAGGTAGGTTGAATTCTGCAAAATTAACAGACGTATTTTAGCCTGAAAACTGAAAACCTCGACATTTTGAGGGCATTTCCCATAAAACCGTAATCAGCATTTCTCATTTTCTCTATGATGGCACATTTTAATGAAACGTTCCTTCCTCCACTACATCTGTTTTATTGGTTTTTCGTGTTGCGTTCTGATACTTTTGATTTCCATTCCGATTAGTTTTCGTTTTGGGAGTAATTTATTCCCGTCCGCACGCCATTTCCACCGAACTGAATCCCGTCAATACCGCTCCCCGTCATAAAATTATCACTTTTATAGGCATATAATGGCAACGTTATTATATCTTAAATGTATTAGTTGAACATAATACTAATCGAACTATTAGTTGGGAGATTTTTGGCAAAAATTACGGTTTAGACAATATCGTCAAATTATGTAATTGGAGTAAACAGGAAATTCACAAACCAAATCAATACATTAAAAGACCAATTTTTGTGCCAGAATGATAAGATTTTTTAAACTTTGATACTTGCTTTAAATATATAATCCAAGTCCATAAAGTAACAGTAAAACAAGTGTATTTTCTTAACTTTTATTTGATTTCGGTTGAATAATTCAAAATGTGTTTTTTTAATGAATAATTCAAAATGTGTTTTTTAATGAATAATTCATTAATTTTTCGCCATGTCTATTAAATAATAATCCAGTCAGGAATTTAAAAGTCCAAATACTGCTATGTGGGAATTGAAGAACTGGTAAGTTTTTACTAAAAACTTATACACATAAATACGCAATACAATTAAAAAGCGTAAACAAATGCCAGCAAATTTTACAATAATGTATGTAAGCATAAGGAAAACTGAAAAACTTCATATTACATTGGGACATTTATTGTTGTTTTTATTTGTTTACACAAAAGCACAACCAGCCATTGAAAAAAACATATACTTTTTCAAAGGTAGATAGTTTCAATTATTTAATTGCTCAAATGACTTTAATTACAAAACAAGAACTGTTAAGATTTTGAAAAATATTTTATTTTTGCTTCTCCTTGATCATTTTGCCTGGGCATTCATCAAATGAGACCGCAAGTTTTTTCTTACTTTAGAGAACATAGTAAAACTTGAAAATTTTTAATTTTACTAAACTTCCAGTCAAATTCGCCATTTGAAATAATTAAAAGTAGGCAATTTCTTCCTTACAAGAATTACCATGTTACATATTGCTAACTTTTAGCTTTTAAGAATCACTCAAGGAAGGTCAACAACAATCAAGAACCACTTTTTTGTAATAATCTGAAGAATGGAGACGCATGGAAACGATTTTATTCGGGAACCCTTTTTTTCCTACTTTTATATACTTTCACTTTCCAAAAAATTGAGGGATGCGGTTAACAACTGATTAAATCTATATGTCTGTTCAATGTTGTTTGCTTTTGAGTTTAATTCCTTTACTACTTTCAAATGTTTTACTATTTCAGCCAAAGTACAGTTCACTGATTACGTCGAACAGTTGAGCTATTTAGACAATAATTACAATGTGTGTTTGTTTCGGGGAGAAGCCGGAAATTTTACACTTCATTAAGTGAGTGATTATCGTGTTGTACACTATTCCATATGTATGCAAAAATATTCCTAGTTACAATTCGGCTTAGATTAATGCGCGGCACAACATGTTTGTTTGTCAACGATCGCAACAGGATTGATGGCCCAAATTAATTGTCTAATAATAACAATCAATTTGCGATCGAATCAATCATTCAACCAGGCCTAACAAATGAAATGTCTAAAGTTTAATAATATTACGAAGCATAGTCGTGAAGTAGGTGTTAATGATGACAAATTATTTTTACGGATGCCTATAGGTAGATCAGCGGAGTTTGATAAGCATAACCGCAGCCAAGAGACGAAAAGTTGCCGTAGGCTATTGGCTGTTTTATGCCTGAAGATTCAACCAGAGTTATACCATGAAACTTGCTTTGGATTCCATTTATCCCACTTATTTTTCTGGTATATAAACACGATTTCTCAATAGTAAAACACATGAAAGAACTAATTTGGAGTTGTATGCCCACGCACTAAAAATTCACTTTTCCTAGAATAGATTAGCAATTGATCATGGTTATGCGAATTGTATTGTCCAGTTAATTGCTTTGATTGGCATTTTGTTATCTAAGCTTCTTATATCAATTGATTGTAATAATTAGAAGCCACTTTCATTCAGTGAAAATTGCCTGGCTTTCACGTTGCATGGCAATTCAAAAGAGGCATATTAATCTATATTATATAATTATACGAACACATCAAACCCAGGCCAACGTTCACGTAATACAATTAAAATTATATTTAGCCTTAATTCGTTTCTGTTCCAATTTTTTAGTTTAATAACATATGTTCAGTGGCTTTTTAAATGAAGAAAGAACAATAAATAAAGGCAGACGGGGTAGAAAATGTTCAGATCTTGCCGCTCGAAACTTTTCACTTGTAAAAATTTCTTGATCGTTTTGATTCTGTTTCTGAACCATTGCAGCGATAAATTCGTGATTTAAGAATCACACTTTCTTAATTTGGGACAATGAAATTGATAGTTTTCAATCAGCAATTGCTTGGCCAGTTACCTTCCACTGGCTTTAAAATTTCAGTTTTCATACCGAAAAACACCACGATAAAAAGAATAGAAAATGATGTAGAAATACGAGCAAAAAGTGCCAGATAAAATGCGTAAAATAATGCAGTTTGCAGGTGCATTCGAAATTCTTGATGATCGAAAATGCAATAAGAATAAAGAGTACACATCCTTTCACCTGCCTAGGTAATAATAATATAGGTATAATAATTATCCCTTTTATTCTGAAAAAGGAAAGACCATGTGCTTTGTCTGTTCCAAAGTGATTTAAAAAATAATTATTTAAAATCCACGTTGATCATTGACATGGACGGTTTTTGTGGAATGCATCCTTATCCATATCAATTTTATGTGTTCGTTTTCCATTTTTCGATCGTTTCAACTGAGAATTCAGCTATTTACCCTAAACTTTCCATTTATATCATCTGAAAATTCAAGACCTGAGCCCATTTGCCGTAGAGAACGAAAGTTTGGAAAGTCGTTTTAACGGCGGCTGTATAAACAGCAAAGATATCTGTTGGTCTTATAGCTGGAATTTTTTTAATTTGTAAAAAGTTAAGACGAAATGTAAATTTTGCCTTAAAAATGCGAAATGCTGTATTTTAAATCGGTCTTAATAATTTGAGTTTTGCTCTTCAGTGGCAGTTAAAAATTATAAGATCCAATAGAATTTTTTTTAAATTGTTGCTTTACTGTCGGGTTTGGAAAGTTTTCCAGGGACACGAGTTTTATTTATTTAATTACGATACATTCTTTTGAGGAAATCCTATCCGATTTGACTTCAACTCTCGAAAGTAATTTAATCAAAGTTTTGAAAATAAACAAGTTGATTTCCTTAAAGCTAAGAACCTTTTAGGCAGCCTAACCGATTCGGGTAAATGTCGATCCCCCGACAGAAAACGCGCAGAACTCCAGGAAAATCCTGTATAGTTTGCTTTTCCCGGTAATGGAAATGTCAGTCCGTAACAATATAAGTCAAAATTGAAAATGCCTGTAACCCGGCATTTTTTTTTGGCTGCCCTTTCATGTGTAAATGCCACGAAGGGATACGATATTCCTAAATAGAAATATTTTCGCACTGCCCGACAATATACGTCCAGTTAGTTGTAGGGATTTGGACGGAGATTTACGGATCTGTGTACAAAGGAATTTTCATGGTTTTTGTCTCCGAAAATCGGAGATGTATCACTCGACCCTTGAGATTCCGATCTAATCCTTTTATTTGATGGATTTATTCTTGGAAGTTTGTATATCACCGGATTTATTGGTAGATTACGGATCATGGAATAATATCGTCCTGCGTAAGAAGCTAGGAAACTTAACATTTGTTCAAAGTGAAACTTTGGAATAGTTTATGGAAAATATATATTTAGTGTCCACAGGTTCACTTCTTTGGTTTCTACTCGTATTTTTTAGACGTATTTCAAATAAATGTGATGCTGGCTCTGTGCTTTAAAAATGTAGCGGTTGCAAGTAGTAAGAAAAACTCAAATATTACTCAAAAAAGGCTGTTTACAAATTGCTTCTGGTTTTATTTAAATTGTGGTAGTATTTATTTTGATGCTCTCCTTTACACCTCAAAGGCTAGTAGGTCAAATTAGATAAACCTTTCCGATGGTTGCTCGGGACCTCTTAGTGGTTCTCCAATTCGGTCTGGCTTTAAATCTTTTGGTGTCTGGAAATCCTTCTAAGATTAGAGTCTAGTACGGAAGACATGAAATTACGGATATTCCTTGCTGTGGTAATTCCCTTTTTCTCGAAAAAGGATCAATATGCTTTTGAATGAAGACTGAGCAAAATTTTTGGATTGAATTAATAGTTTTACAGAATTTTATAATTATTACAGCTTGTATATTTCATTGATAATTAGGCTCTGCTGTAACTGGTTTCATTTTGCAGTTGTTTTAGCTTCCATTTTGTCTTCTTTTATCCAACTGACGAAGAAGAGATAATAATGGATGCAAGCTAATGGTTTTCTTTTTGTCCTGTTTAAGCTTTCCATTATTTTTTTGAGCTAAGTGCTAGCGGATGTTTTCTTGGTTTCCGACTGCCTTTAATAATGGTTTAGCGGCGAGGAGCGATTTGAAGTGAATTGAATGAAATTGTGTCCATCTGGCATTATATAAAGCTATCTGTTAAGCAAGCATTGAACGCTTTCTAGATATTGTATTTTAGTATTTTTCTGAAATATAAATCCCGTGGCTAGTTTTGTACACAAAACGTGTTAACCTCATTTGTTATTTGTTCTTGAGATTTTTCAAATTTATTTAATTAACGGGGTAAAAATTCCATTGCGAATTTTTTCTAGTAACAAATGGAAAACTTCTTTAGGTCAATGTTTATATAACGCACTAAAAGTAAACCGCCTGTGAAGAAATAACGGAACTTCTTTTGTCTGTGAAACTAAAGGTTTTGGGTAAAGGACTAGTAATTTATTGGAAATATATGCTGATCCTTACTTATATGGGATAACAGTCCTACTGTTGTAGGATCTGTGTTCTCTACACTTTGTATACCAACGTGTGAAAATTAATCTAAAATCTACTGTGCTCGATTATAGTTTTAGTAGCAGTTTTTCAGGTATTGATGGAGATACTGCAACATTTATTACTATAAGTTAAAGTTTTTTGTCCCGATAATTGCAACTGATTTAATTCCCACTTTAAAATTCGTAGAGCAATTAGAATTATCGATGTTTGAAACTTACTAGTTATTTATTCTGTCCGAATGAAGATTACTGTTTAATAAGGCATCAGCAGCTTTTCACTTTCCAAAGAAATATTTTTGAAGTAAAACAAGAAATTATTAGAGGTCGAATTAAATAACTGTTCCTATAACGAGCCAAAAAAATACAACACTATCCAAATAATTTCTCAATTCGCCAACATATAAATGTTATGACTGTTTGTGTGCGCTTCTCTTCTTGCTCTTGTGAACGATTCTCGCAAGGCGCACTGATCTGGCGTAATGTTTCAACAGACAATAAAGGAAAGTTATTGGAATCGAATCAGACGAAAAAAAAATATCATTGAAAAAGAGCATGAAATATATTTAGGACAACAGTTTGATTTAACAGAAGACAATCGAAAAATCGTGAAAGTACTTTTCATTAATTAACCCCGTAGACTTGTTAAAATTCAAGATCTTATTGATTAAACTTGATTGAGATAAAACAGGAAAATCATTTCATTATTAAATAAAGCTATCTTTATATTATTCGAGTACCTAACAGATAAGCAAGTGAACCCAAGGCAGATAGATAGCATATTAGGTTTTGTCTCCTTGACTGAAACGTTCGCTTTCCCGAGTTCCCCCTAAAATCCGGATATAGAAAACCCTGACACCCGGAATTGTGACTTATTGTACCAAAAAAAAACGTTTTAAGATCGATCGACGACGGGAGATTAATTGAAAAGATATCGGCAACATGTGGATAATAATGCGTGTCACGAAAGTTTTGATGTACCTTTGACTTGCTCTTTTCCAACATCATTTGTTATGTAGCAGCCATGATAATATGTAGTATGTATGTAAATATGTAGCAGCCATGAACATTTGATAGGATACCAGAAGACAACTGCTACAATTGCGGGAATATATTAATTAAGTCCTACGTTGCATGCTTGTTAATTCTCATTGTCGATATCCACACGCTTATCTGAAAAGTCACACTAAATTACTAACCGCATAATTCAACTACACGTGGCGAGCCATCCTCTTTAAATAAAAATAATTACAGGTTGTTTGTTGGCAATACGATCAAAGATCTGTAGTGCAACTACGTCGTTGCGATTCTTTTAATTTAATTAGGTGCTTTAATAATTAATTCTAATGTCAATGATGTTGTTTTTAAGTGCTAAAATGTGTTATTTTTAACGGGCTGATTCAATAACAAAACTATTTGAACTAGTTTAATCGAATCGTCGCATTCAATATATGTTTCGCATGTATCGTACTTGCAATATTAAATTATATACGATTATTTTAAAATTCGTTTTCAATGATCAGAGTTTGGTTTCTTTTTATCGCCATTCGTTGCTGCACATCGATGTTCTTCATATGAAGTACATCGATGAAGATATCGATATGAAGTACATCAATAGCAACATTTTTTATTAATGTCTGTTCCTCCACAGTGAGAAATTTGGTGCCAGAGTAGTACACTGGAAGTTGTACTGTGCATTTCACTGCACCAACTGCATCTTATTCTGTATTCAAAACTCTCAGAAAAAATTATCGACCCTAAGAAATCTGGCATCAAAAGAACAAGATAAGAACCCAAACAGTTCAATTGTCACGTTAAAGCTTATCAGGTCCAAGTTGTGCAAATATGATTGTGTTAAAAACGTCTCTAAAAGCTCATTAATATTGTGATCTGTGGATTGGTGTCGCACAAGTAATAGTTGGTTAAAATATTTATATTTACAGCAACGAGTGAAATTGATAGTATTGGAAAATGGCGTGGAAAATATGATTAAAAGTGTTTTACAAATATGTAAATATCCTCAGTACATTCATGGAGAGCTGTTAAATGAAATGGGACGACAAAATATAAATTATAATAGGAAGAAACGGTTGGACATATGAGTCAAACGAAAGATTCAAGGAGATCTGGAGGGGTTTGAATCTCTTCAGTGTTCTGATGATGTTGCGGAGTTGTTCCTTGACTACACTATTTTTGCTAAAAAGTTGACTGTTTCTTCCGAAAGACGACTTAGTGCTTTGGAATCAAACCTTTTCTCTGTATTTCCCTGTTTTGAGGGTTTTAGAAGCAGACTTTCAAGTACAGTAGAGGAAGAAGAAACGACATTCAGGTGCTTGGTATCAGATTATTACGATCTGAGCCACTTTTACTTGTGATCGGTTACAGACAAACAGACTTAGAGAGTTGAACAAAGCTTTTTATGGAAGATGTGTGTAGATTTTTGCCGATTTGACTTAATTGCCTTTGTTTGAGAGCATACTTTTTTACAAAAAACTCTTGGTTGCGTTTAATATTAACTGCAAAATCACAAAGCAAACGCAATTTAAAAAAATATAATTCGTAACTTTTGTTGATAAGGATTAATTTTTGACTCGCTATAGAGGAACTGCGAATGGTTTGCAAAACCCTCCTGTGAATGAAGGCGAAGTCTCAAAGCTTACAAACAGAATGACTTCGAAGCTTATATCGTTTTCACTAGTGTAAATATCAGGTGTCGATAGGCTTTCTATTTGTAATTGTGTAAAAAAATACTCTAACTTTTGGATAAACTGCTAAATCCGACCAATTGATCTATAATGATTGAACCAGATTTCTAATTGAAAGTAGAAGGAAATCGTAGGATCAATTGAAAGAACTGCAAGGACGAAATGAAGAGCGGTAACATAAAAGAGAAGCTCTTGGGTATATAAAGCATTAGCTGAACTTTGTGCTTGTGTTAACTTTGTCAGATTTCCAACCCAAAAGTCGTTCGTGAACATTTCCAAAGATACTTATTTCCCAGACGCTCCAAGCAGTAAAATATTTTATTATACAGCGTAGTGGTTCTAAGTTATCCTTTACCTTTCGTTTTGCATAGAACTACTATTTGTATTCATGAAATAAAATTGCAAAAACCTTAAACTATGTTCCGCAGTGTAACGGGGTTATATCACCGAGATGAGCTGCTTAGATGAAGCGAGTCGGACAATTTGGAGGAATATGGTAAAATATTGTAAAAAAATTTGCATTTTAAAATATAATGCAATGATTATAATGCTTTTATACAATGGCACGCTAGGTAGATAAAACGAGACGGTTTTGCATTTCACTTTTCAATGTATATTCGTACCATAAGCTAGCAAATGTCTTTATTTCAGCAAGCAGAAATGGCAATGCGATACGCGTATAGAAATTCACGTATACAACTTTATACGAAGTTAATGAAATTCGAGATGGTAAAATCGACGTCCCCATAAACAAGAGACACTACTCAGGAAATGTCTGTAATAGGTTTGGGCGAGAAACAGATCTGTCGCGTAGCTGCTGGTGAAAAACTATCGAAAACGGTTGTAAAAAAGACGAGCATTAAAAGCAAAGTTAGGTCGACATCGAACAATTCCATCAAGAAGGGTGCCGGGAAAAGATTTTCCGACAAGAGGGGAAATCGAGAAAAACTAGATTCGGAAGTCGCCGACGTGAAAAATATAACTGACAGCGTTTCGTTCGGATTGGTTTTAGTAAAATTAGATTGCTTTCTGCTTTTTTTTTTCAGTGTCTCTATAGCAGCAAGTGAATTCGGCTCGATCAGTATTTATATTGAATTGACAATGAAATGCACTCTGCAATTCATTCAACCAGCTTTCGTTAGATTTGCGTTTATTGCACTCATTCGTGAGTGGTCAATGTTTGGCAGCAAGTAGGTGTAGGTAACTGAATATAGAGGTGAACTTGCTGTCCTAATAAAAAACCCTTTTTGTTTCTTGCTTTGGAAAGGATATAAAGCGCCTCTGATAAATAACGAGTTTGTCACAAAAAGATGGATTTTTCACTCCAAAGTAAATTAGAGGAACGATGCTGATTCTTCTTCGCGTTTAAAGGGTGATTTCTTGAAAAAAATTCACATTCATTAATTGGGAAAACAAATTTTTCGATTGTTGTCACTCACTTTCAATGCATATCTTGTTGGTGCAGGTTATTTAAGTTGGGTTTAAGAAAATAATTCTAATAGTAAATTGAAGTTGGACTATTTCAATAAAAAAAGTCAGTTTGATCTGTTCTAGGAAGTGGTTCCAGAAAAAATGGTTTTGAGCAAAAGTGGTTTAAAAAACTAATGATAATTAATTGGTGCATGAAAAAAATAATTCCCACTGTTATTTTAGTGGATAGCTAAAAAGTGCATTTACTTGAAAAATGTCCGCTATATGGAGCTTCTTTATTTAGTTCATAAATTGCACTTGTCGGATTCGGCAGGATTTTAACTTTCCGTGAATCCACAATAGGTTTGGCTCCAATTTTTCTACATATTTGTTAAGACCCTTGTTAAATTTTTTTCTGTGAAAAGCAATATTTTTGCTGCAATGTGCAAGGAGTTCAATCTTTTATATACGAGAAACTTATTGACTACTGTTTCTCCTAACTAGGGTTTTTTTCTCAACGAGTTTGACTTTTTAAAAACAAGAATCAGTCACTGAAGCGCCTTCTCAGCAACATTATAAAAAAACCTAACATTAAATTTCTCATTTGGTTTAATTTTCTTTTCTTAATAAATCTTTGCCTTTTCTTTTTAGTTGCACCGGGCTAATTTCACCTTTATGGTTTCTAATAACATTTCTATTTACTTAACTTCTAAAAGTTGGCATCTTTCAGGAATTCTTCAGCAGTTGGTTGAATAGCCAATACAAAGAACCAAAGTGTTTTCAATTAATTTATAAAATCTATACCCCAACTGAGGTACAATGAAAATGCACGATTAACTCAGTGCTGTTAATTTAAAAGCACATTTACGATAAGCTTCTGCATCGTATTATGGGAAAGCGCCAGTGCAACATTAATAAAACCGTCCCTTTAAATTTACTGTTCTCCGTCAAACTTCTGAGTGGTGTAAAGCTAGTGGCGAGGCCTCGAAAAAGCTGAAAGCAACATTTTAAATGATTTATAAGGCTTTTAATGATTTATTTAAGGATCCGCTAATAGTACTTTTGGGCCGATAGTTCGTTCGTATTAAGGCTTTCACAGCGAATGATTTGTTTCTGCAATGCCAGCGCTAACATTTTAATTAATTTAAGTGCTGGATCAAGCTGGTTTTTTCTCTTTTTCCGTGGTTCAATTTCGTTTTCATTGACGTTTATTAAGTGCTACATTTAATTTTTGGTTTATTGCTAGATTTGATTGAAGGAGTCTGGTTCACATCTGAGCAACTTTTTTGAAAATACAAATTCATAGTGATCGTCCATGAATCCAGCAATTATATTCTGCATAATAGCCAAATTAACTTTCGTTTGCAAAATCAGGCGACGACTTAGGGGCCCGACGAAAGATTCAAGATCGGATTCTAAACGTCCGAAATAAATTTCCTCACATATTTTGGCAATACGCCACTGAGTTGCTTATGAGGATATTTGTTTCATTAACAATAAATCTCGAGTCTGTTACCAAGAGAAGCTCTTTCTTGGAACGCATCGTCTGAAGAGTGGTTAAATCGTCAAATAATTAGAGACAGAGTTCTCGTTTGATTGGAGTGAAACAATTAGATGATTTTAGAACAGTTTGCTACAAATTTAGAGCAGTTTGCACTAATTACCCGTTTGATGAAAAAAAAAAACATCTACAACTAAACAAAACTAAACACAGATATTTAACAAGCAAACTAAAGTAACATAGGATTGAAAATTAAAAGGAATAAGCAAGTTAATTGAATTAATAAAAACGATTCAACAGGTAAAAAACAATGTGGGGGGCAGTGGATTTGTTTCGTTTCAAATGCAAGAACACTGGAAGACAGCATATGCAAAAATCATTCCCACATGAGGAGGATCTACTGCCGAAATTTAAATTCAATTTTAATGGACGCTATTGCAGTTGGGGCTGCCCTTGCTCTAACACTTTTTGCGTCTAATATAGATAGCTAGTCTTAACATATTACAAATATTCTTTTACCAAAAGTTCTTGCGTATATTGCAAGCAAACCTCAATGAGAATTCCTGCTTAATTTTCAAGTCATTGCCGTATTTCTGACGAATTTAGACGCCCTTTAAGCCCTAAAACGCTTCCTTAAAATTATATTCCAATTGCCCTTAAATTCCTAATTGCCGAAACGCTGTTATCCACTAGAAGCTGACAAAATTGGATATTTCTTTTGCATAATATCTTAATTCCCATGATGATTGAACCATGTCAAATAATTTACGGGTGTCATCGAATTCAGCACGTATTTTCCAATAGATCGTCTTACCCCTTAGCAGTTCGATGCTGAAAACTTCCATAATCAGCAATAGATCCCCGTTTCACGACAGGCCGCCGAATCTTTAGCACGTAAAAACTGGGGTAAAGTTTTAGTATGATATATGGGAAACAGTTAAGACAAAGGAAAACCCATTAAAAAGAAGAAGACCGTCGAAATTGTCTGGTAATAAATATAACAGAAACAGATCTCTAAAAGTTTCGCGTGCATTTGGGAAGAACAAATTGAATTAGGAGCCCGAGATTTACATTTATGTTTCTTTTGCGCTCTTCGTTTAGTTTCTCGTTTTGGAATTTGTATTTAATTGCTTCGAGCCCATTGTTCAAGATGTCGCCTTTTCTGCTCTCGCTCTATAAACAAATATTTCGATGCAGGGATAATATTTGAGCCAGAACATTCGGGACCTTTATTACATCCGGACTAGGCGGCTTATTAAAGTGTGTCCGGATATTGGGGTTCAGGAAACTTGATCCTGTCGATACATTTTACGTTCAAATGCTGCTTCTTCCCTTTGTATTAGGATCGAAAAGCATTGTTTACTGTGGTAGTTACAAATATAGAAATGAAGAATTTATATATTCTAATTTATAGGCGTGGGAGAAAAGGAAATTATTTTTCTTTGCCAGAGTTCAGACATTTCAAATCTATGCCCCTGACATTGTAAACAACGAGCGCTTTTCGGATGGAAATAAAAATAAATAAAAGATTTGTTGCTTTTAATTAAAGAACTTTCTAAATTTACATCTGTTTTAATTAAAGACGCCGACAGACTAATGGAGTTAAAACTCCAAAGTAGGACTTTTTAATTTTTTCTCTTACTCAATGGGTCTAAATATAAAGTGGGATTTGAGAATTGTACGACTTGCTTTTATAAAATGCTGACAGACTGCAAGGTGGAAAATATAGATTGCTGATTATTTTCTCAGGCACATTTGCATTGTACGTATATAGTATATTTTCTTACGGCTCATGATAGATTTTTCAACTTATTTTCTAGTTGATACAATGATAATTTCTGTTCCATATTTTTACGCAATTACTTTGTTAGGAATTCCAAACAAGGGGCTTTTAACCATTAAGCCATTATCAGTGGCAAGCTGAAGGCATGAAGACATCCACTAGCACTTTGGCTCGAAAAAGAATACAATTAGGTAAAGCTCAAACTTAAGTCGACAGGAAGGCATCCACTTACTTTGTCGTCAGGTGTATAAAAAAAGACAAAAGGAAATAAATACGGGTTTTATCATGATTTAGGAAATACTGTAAATGTAAAGTTCTAGCTAGACTTGGAAGGTTCAATATTAATGAAACTGATAATTAAATATTTCTGGTTACCTGAACCATTCCAAAATGTTGTAAAAATGGAATTTCAATAATTACTAGCCCTAATGGCTCTCAATACATCGTATCGTAAAATTCTGATCTGCATTTTTCTGTTCAGAATGCATCAAGTAGCAAACTTTATCCGCCAATGCTCTAGAAAGTCTGAGAGCCAGTAGGAAGAATTGCTGCTTATATTCGATATTATTTCATTCTTTATTACTGTTTTTTTTGTAACTTTTGCATCTTCCACTTATCCTTTAACTCATATGGTGAATTAAGCAATACATTGTCATTGCGCATAAGAAAAATTGTTTTTCATACGCAGGTCCATTTTCTCTGAGGAACTTTAAACACCTTTAATTCTAATTTAATTCTTTTTCTAGACCGAAGACGAAGGCAACCACGGCAATGACGACACCAGATGCTTCATCCTCTCAACTTTGGCTTCACAAGGACGCTCTAAAGTTCACTGTATTTTGTGCGAAGAACAGCTGCCCGTGTTCGATCGCTATCCATTGGTGGATGGTACTTTTTTCTTGAGTCCCCGACAACATGCCAAAACTTGCATAGAGGTAGGTTAACTACTAATTGGTTAGTTGTTATTAAGTACTGGAATGTTCAAACATGATGTGCAAAGAGTTCTTTGGGAAAGACTCATCAGCTTGCTGTGTTTGTCGATATCAATGTCTCAGATAATCATTTAAATTCAAGTATGCAAGATGAGTCAGAGGAGTTTCTGATAATGCAAAATCGAGGTTCTTAAAGCTAGACAAAGGGAAGAGAATAAAACAAGGAATTCTGGAAATATGAAATAACGAAGTAACTGATTGGTTCGAAGACAGCAGCAGATGTTAACCAAGATGAAGATCCAGATATGTTGATATCTAATGCCCAATACTTGGAAGATAAAATAAGGCAGCAACGTGACCAGACAACATTCCAGCAGAACTTTAGTAGCGTAGAAACACATGCAGACGCCGTTGGGAATTGATCAAACCCACATATTTAAGGAAGATGTCACACTTCGAAAATGTTCTAAGAGGAGACCGATTTTGAACCTTTCAGCTTATAATAAGTCTGCGAAGAAATGAGAACAAGGAAGATGTGGGACTAAGGAACTTCCACGGGTGAATCAAAATTAGTGTAGCTGCGCAACTGTTTAGAGCAGCTGGAAATTGCAAAACAACTCCCCAATATAATTGTCAACATCGGAGAACTTAAATGTCTTAAATATCTAGACGAGACAAGTACAAAACGATGCTTTTCTTTGCCACATCCTGCAATTCAGTTACAACATCGTGCAGTAGATGTGCAGAGGAGCCATTTTATCGCCTGCAACTTTGGAAACGTCCCCAGATCTTTTTTGGCAAATATTTCTGGTTAGACCCTCTAATTTTGCGGTACCGTTGGGTTGGTAATTTTAATCTGTGTGGAGTCACTTTTGAATTAACTTTGGTTGAAAAGCCGTCAAGTGTGTACCACCACCCTGTCTTCTCTTAACTTATGTAGACATGATAATAATGATGGTGTTTTTTGCAGGTGAAAGTGGAAGGACGCACCCAATTTTTAACTGTCGTTTGTATGGGTTGTCTGGAAGGTGTTCATGGTCGAGCTATTGTGTGCCGATTCTGCAACCAGAAATGGGATGGATCCTCATTGATCTTGGGCAGCATGTATTCATACGACATTTTTGCTGCGATGCCTTGTTGCACCGAAAGGATTAAAGTAAGTGCTGTTCCGTATTGTTCGAAGTGATTGGCGTCAAAGCGGCTGCTAATCCCATTTTCGTAAACTAGTGTTAAAGTTGGAGCGCAATCCCACCGTCAGCCCAACGCGCCAACTAAATTATGCAAAACCGCAAAATACGGCTCGTTATTTATTTATACATGTCCGTCGGTGAAGCTAAATTCGTGAGCTGGTCAAGGAACTTGGATAACAAAAGGGTCGACCCTTATAACGTATGCAAATAGAAAATATTGCGTTGTCAAGCCGTTGAAGAATTTAGTGTGTTTATCTATGGACCAGTGGCTCTATTCGGGACCATGTTTCGCTGAATAACTGATATCTCGGTGTCTTGGTATCTCAAAATAAAAAATGATAGTTTGTCTCAATGCGTTTTGGAACGTTATCGTCAGAATTATTACCAACGAGATTTTTGTTATTCAAAACTACAAATCTGCTTCTATTTGGTAATACGGTCATTGAAACATGGATTTTCAACCAAATCGCACACTCATCATATTATTCCAGTGATTTTTTCTTCAAAGGACAGTTCTGGATATAATTTTGAAGCAGCGAAAAACTGTACACAATTTTATTATCAGGATTTGTTCCCGATTTTCACAAGTAACATGGAAAACTAAAGGTCTGAGAGTTGTCTCGTTAATTTGTCGGGTATAAATATTTTTTGAAGAAGGAAAAAAGTCCCAACAAAATAAGAATAAAAGTAATGGCAAAAACATCAATGTATTTTCTATATTACATCTGCTTCAGTTTATGGAGCAGATAATTATATAGCTTATATATACGACTGTAAATTTTGAGAACAATTAATTTTGCATGTAATAAGGCAATATATATTGTTTTGCTACTCCGAGCTTATCAGAGAATACTCAAAAATATATAAATAAGAAGGGATATTTTAAATATTTCAATAGTGTTAAGTTAAAAGATATATTCATTGGATACATTTTAAGAAAGATCATAGAACAGCAACATTAATAAAAACGTTTTCTATAATAAAGCAATTAAAATCTCAGCTATTTTTGGCCACATATAAAAATATGTGGTTTTTAATTGTGCGTTTCAAAGAATCATTGGTCTCTCCTACCTTGTAAATGTTTTGCAAGTTTTGTGAATTGATGCATAAATTAATTCTATTATTTATGGTTCCTTCAGTTTATTTTGATGCTTTTTCTAAATACCATGCGTTCAACTATTGAAATCATCTTTACTGTGCTTGCGGATTTCTAATACCAAGAAAATTTGCCTTTTTATTAATATTAGAGCTGCAAAAAATTTTAAGCAACATAAGTCAGTCTGCATCAGTGCAGGCCATCTTATATCCGTTTTTTCCGTTTTGTTTCATTTTCAGTAAACGTACAATTATTATTCTCTAACTACAGTTCTTATATTTGTTAACAAATTCTAGATCTTTTAATAAGATTTCATTAGGTTTTGACGAGTGTTTTAAATTCATAGTTAATAACAAAAGTTAAAAATGTGTGCATATCATTATTAAAACCCGGCAAATACGCAATTAAAACATGCTTCTAAGAGTAGAGTTTGAAGAACTCAATTGTGTTTAGAAGGTGAGAATAATCTTTGTACAAGTTTGTTATTCAATGATTTTCTAAGTCATTTTATTTGGTTTCACTGTTCAAGTTCTTTGATTTTTCTTTTTTCGCTATACTCGATTGAAAGTAAATATATATTTAAGTGAATTTCAATACACATCCTACAATGTAAGAGCGAGCGGAACATACGGGTCTGGGCTCACAATTTTTCAGAATTAATTGACAAACACTGGTCTAAAGATGGTTAAATGAAAGCGGCTTAAACAGATGAAAATAGATTTATGAATTTGCTCTAAGAGAAACGTCGAGTCACAACAAAACTGATGTGATGATCCTCGCACTTAAAACTTGCTATGCCAAATAACGTATTTTCGTTTTCAATCGGTTTTGCTGCAGTTTTAATATTCATGTCATTGAATACTTGTTTTTTCAAAACCTTTTTCTTCGGTTTTTCGACTCAAAATTTTTGTTTTTTAAAGAGACACAATTTGCGCACGTTTTCTATTAGAAATTGATGACAAGTGCTCTTATTTCGCAATAAAGAACGAATTCTTTATCAAAAGGTAGTCAAGAACTTTCATCTAGAGGGTTACGACACACTTCCGTTCAAGTTTTAATAAAATTTTTAATTACATGAATTTGGGTTTTTTTCAAACATTGAGATGTAATTATTTTACAAACTTCTTGTTGGGTAGTTCGCCTCAAAAATTTTTGTCTTTAAAAAAGACAGAATTTCCTCACGTCTTTTATTACAGATTGATAAATAGTGCTCCTATTTCGCA
>NW_026017110.1:20176552-20179632 GCF_020466585.1 Dendroctonus ponderosae | reverse complement strand
TACCCGAGACTCACCAGGGAGGCCATCGAAATATTTAAACACCAAAACAATTTCAACAGAAAAGAAGAAATTACGGCACTCAATCCAGATTGGAAGAGCGTTTTGCGCCAAACAGCATGTGCGCCGAAGCGTTGGAACCCCCACCCATCCCCCACGCATGAGCACACACGGCTGGGCTGCATAAATACGACTGAATCCAGCAGTTGAATCATTCTTAGTCGGAAAGCACGGGAGATCACTTCGCCCACTGCCTCATCGCCTTTGAAAATGTCCACCGCAGATGTGGACGAAACGTCAGGAAGAAATTCCGATAGACCACGGCTTCAAAGCCCGGAAAACATTCCTAAATGTAATCTGACCGGCCGTGAAAGCCTTCATAGTCTAATATAGAACTTATCTACAATTGAGATGTAAGTTAAACTCAAAAAATTGACAAGTTTTAAAACCGAACACTCGGGGATTTTTTGCCATTTTGTATTCATACACACAACATGTACAACTAACGATTAAAGTGAAGTAACTTTTCAATTAATTTATTTGCCAATTGGATTTTTTTGCTGTTTTAGGTTGAGTGTGTCGTAGTAAAGAAACCCTTTAAGTGATAGTTCTTGATTATTTTTGGATACAGAAGTCGTTTGTTATTGTGAAATAAGAGCTCTTATCAGTTTGTAATAGAACACTTTTTATCTTTTTAAAAAACAAACATTTTGAGGCAATATACCCAAGAAAAATGTTTTGGAAACATGACTGCGCTTGAGCCATATAGAATTGATCTACAACGAAAACTTCACTTGAAACTAAAATTTAGAAGTTTTAAAATAAATCTACACGAAAACTGGTTTCAAAATAAATTGTGTTTTTAGTAGTACGACACGCAACACTGTAGAAACAACGTCTTTGCAGCAGCATTCATAAGTAGAAAATTTTAGTATGTTGTATTAAGTATTAGGACAAAATGTGTCCCACATTGCTCTAGATCGTTTCAGATAACTTTAGATCAGCCAAAGTTAAGCACTTTTTCTTGAATACCAAGAATTTTTTAAAAGATTCTTTAGAGAATATGTACTTAATATCTTCCATGCGGCATCTTGTCATCTGAAATTTTATTTTTGAGCGCCCAAGAACTGTTCGTTTGACCAAAAAAATCGTTAGGAAGTTGATAATGATCTAACATCTAACTTTGTGTAATTTGACTTTGCAGCTCCGATATTCGGCAATACATATTTATTAAAGCTCGGAATTTTTTAAAATCTGATATTCGAATTTAATTCTGATATTCGAAGTTTAGTGTATTCGAATAGTAAAATTATTCGAATATTCGAATAATCGAGTATTCGAATATTCGAATATTCGAGTATTTCTATTCGTATTCGTTAGATATTCGAGTGTTCGTTTTCCGTTCACCGTTTTCCAAGAAGAAAAATGGTTATCTCATCATTTTTGGCAAGTAGCCGCAACGGATAAAAAAGTGCCGTTGTCGGCACATTAATTGTAACACCGCGCTAAAGTTGATGACGCGTATCACCAGAACACAGAGACGTAATTTTACATTCATTAGTAGGAGAGTAAATATTATTATTTTCATTTGCTTGTAAATATATGGGTATTTGTTTAAATGCTTGTAGAATATGAATAATCTATTTTATAAATGTATACAAAGTGCATATAAAGATATTTGCACCTTGTGAGTTTGATAATGTTGGTGTATTCGAGAATTCGATTATTCGAGTATTCGGATATTCGGATATTCGGATATTCGAATATTCGAGTTATGACTACACATAATTATTCGATTTTCGAATATTCGAATTATTCGAGTTTGATTCCGAACCCTAATATTTATAGTCGGCATTACCTTTTTTCAGTGTAATTCCTGTTATAAGCCCGTACTGCATCCAGCGCAACGTTTGAACTTCTTCAGTGACTACAGTCACATGGTGCCCTGCCCACATTGTCGCACCTTGGACACACACTTTGTGAAACCCCTGGGCTTCTGCTACACCCGCCAAATATCACGGGCGTCCATTTTGTGGCCATAGCATGCGGCCCCCTACGGCCTTAAGCCGCCCTCTCCAATGCACCAACCGCCAGCACTTGGCTATCGGCCACTCAGACCCAGACAGTCCAGTCCGCAGTTCGGTCAGTCTGGAAGCATGTTTGGCGCCTCTGGATTTATGCCTCCATTAGGCGCTTTGACTCCACCGGAAACCTCAAACGATTCACCAAGGAGTATTTTCACTCCTCCGAGACAGGTGGAGAACGTGAGCACGCCCAGGTGTGAGGCTTCGCCAGACTCTCTGGATCTTGATCTCGGTTTACTGTGGAGGGAGTTGGCGGGGTTGCGTTTGGATGAGTTTTGTCGCCTTCAGTTGACCAGAACCCGTTAAACTTTTGCGTCACATTGAAAGAGCGAGTTTAGTTTTCTTTGTTACGTTGTTGCATTTTTAGTAAGTGTGTTTCGGAATGGAAAACTGATTTAGGTCGAACAAAGGCTAGTTGATTCAAGTTTTATGGACACTCCCCATTCTTCAGTTGATCTGAATGGATTTCAATACTTACTATTAATTTTCTAGTGGAAACTGCACTAACGAATTTTTCGAAGCGATGCATCATATCACTTTTGCAATAATAATTCGCTGAAAAGCAATAATTTTTTGCTTGAAGTTTTTTATTTAATCAGCAGCATTTTTAAGGTGGAGATACAATGAAAATGGCAAGGCTCACGTTAAACAATTACCAAATGAAATAGTTGTAAACCTGACTTCATTTACTAAATTATTTATAGTTTGAATAATCTTTTATGCGAATAATACATACAAATGTTCAGTGAAGAGCCAATGAATGTATGCTTTGAATAATTTACTGCTCGCAATCTTAAAGGACAAGTCGGTGCGCTCTTAGATGCGTTTTTGGACGAATTATCAAAGCTAACGTTCATAAAATAATTCTATTTCAATTTGTGAATCTGTTTGAAGCTTTAACCAATCGGGGAAGTATTAGCTATTATTTTGTCAATTTTATTTAAAAACTAGAATTTTTTTTAATTCTACGTTTAGTTTGGGAAACTAAAAACTGGACAA
>NW_026017110.1:20159428-20176015 GCF_020466585.1 Dendroctonus ponderosae | reverse complement strand
AATTTTGATCCTGAACAATTACATTTCGATGATAAAAATATCATTTGATGGAAATATGCTGATAAATACGCCTTTCAAATACTAAGAGCTCTGTTCATAAATAATACGCGATGCGCATTAATTTGCTGAAAATATGTACTATTTTGAGCTTGTACTTGCCAGAATAACATATTATTACTCTTGTTCAATTTTTAAACCAACCTTCCATTTGCATTACATGAACAAATAAAAACACTAAACTGAGCAACGACGTCAATCGATTTTTCTTCTATTCCCCATTTCAGTTAAAAGTGTCTGCTGATAGTTGAAAAAGTGTTTCAGTTACTACATTTTCCACTTGAAGCACAGCAAAAAGCTAAAGCTAAAAACTAACTAATCAGTTTTTCATTTTTCATGACATTTGTTTACTTTGAACTCGTTATGTTATTAGTTTATTATTATTATATGTTTGTTAGATTTTAGTAGAATTTTTTTAAACTTAAGTCCACAATGGACGTTATTTTAAAGTGAAAATTGTGATTAAATAGGTATATTTTAAGTTTTTGTATTCTCGAAAGTACCACTTACGCAGTGAATGAAGGCAGTTTTATTAATGTAGAAGTTGTTAAAAACATACGAAAAAATGTTTAAAAGAGTGAATCAAGCAATCTGTTTTTAATGTCCGTTAGTAGATAGATTTTCTAGTGTTATATATACATACATACATACATATACGGCTCCTATGTTGGGTTTTTTGAAATTGTGCATCATTAGTGACAGTGGAGAAATTGAGAGAAAAACTTCAATTCGAGAGAGCACACAGGGCTTGATAGCTGTTTTGGCAAAACCTATATTGTTTCTAACTAGCTTAATTTCTAACAAGTTTTTGATAATCATTTTTAAATATTTTTCTTAGTATCGCTAAGTTAGCTAATATTACCCCCACTTTGCTGCACCTTGCTTGGTAAGTATTTTATAGTTTAATTTGTATTTATTAAGTAGCTCATAAAGGCACTTTAAGTGATAACAGATTTTTCTGGTAAGTAGCTTGTGTTATGTATGTAGATACTATTTTAAATAATAACATCGTCACGCGTGACGGAGGCAAATATTCCAAGTTATACTCTAAGTAGCCCTAATACGATAGACATTATTATTTGATTCATTGATTGATTTATTGAGCTACTATCAGGTCTAGCTGCTCAACGGAATTAGAAATCAAACAACTTTTTGGGAAATCGCGGAGAAATATTTCGAATCAGAATAGCGCTGTACATATAACTTTATACGTGATGTAAAGTTGCTGTGTCCCAATAACTAGTGATAGTGTTACTGCGTACGGTCCAGATAAGTAAGAATGAGGAAATATCCGGCGTGTTTGAGTGTGCATTTGTGATCCCGTTAAATATCACTTCATCCAAAGCCAAAACCCTAGACGTTCTTTATATTCCTTCAATATAGCGCATATATGATGATGTAGACATAGTGTTACAAGCAATGTGAGAAAAATGGATCTACATTGATTTTTTCTAATGGCGGAAAACCTAATTGTCGAATGCCGAAAAATCAGATGTGAATAACGCTGGTTTCGCATTCTGAGTTATCTCAGGGTAGGGTCGGTCTCCCTGCATTTATTGTTACAGGGTGCTCCAAGAGAATTTGCTTTCAAAGTGTTCACATTTCCAGCAAATAAATCCCATTAAATTTTAACGCATATTTTATAAGAAATGGTGTGGAAAGTGTTTTATTGGAGGTACCATATTTGTTCTTTTGAGTCTTTCTACACCATCATGTGTCTAAATTTGTTGCTATAACGGTTCATAAAAATTGCACAGGATTAATTAAATAACACATGCTATCAGGATATTTTTGTGGCTATATACAATGGGCTTTATTATGTCACTGAAGCTTGTGCAGTGAAATACCATTTAGAAACATTAATAAGTAGAGCGATTTTTAATTCTTGTTTTGAACGTTGCTTATTCAAGTTAAAAAAAATGCCGATTTTACGAACCATTTCAATATGGGAAGTTACTGATGCTTGTGCTATTCAATTTTAGATTTTTTCTATTCAGAAATATAACGCGGTTTTACAAATAAATAATTTGCAGTCGAATGTTTTTGATATTCTTCAGATAAAATACCTCGACGTGCCTTGGGATTTTATCGCTAAATTATTTAGTCGCACTATTTTCTATGCAGGATTTTGCAGAAAATCACTTATGCACATTTTACCCGACAAAATTTGAAAGTTTTGGTATATAATCTAGGATTATGGTTAAACATGTTCCGAAATGAAAATAAAGAGATTCAAAATTCCCAGTTCCGCAAAATTAACAAGTGAGAAAATTTTTCTGTAAATACACGTTTTCCGTTAATGAGCTCACCTTCTTAAATCTTAAAAGTTTTAGCTAACCTTAACAATATTAATAAACTTTAAATTTATTATTAATTTTAGAAAGTCTTCTAAGTTATATATCTTCAGAAAAATAATAATGAAGTTTTTTAAAGGCAGTTACGTTTTTAAGACAATAATGAACACTTTCGTCGCACTTTTAGTATTTTTAATATTTATTGAAACATTTATTTGTTTAATACAAGTTAATAACAACTAATTTGGCTGTAACTAATACCATTTTTTAAATTTATTTGTCACTGTTTCGCACTCACTTCACATTTCCTTTTGCAAGACGAGTCTTAGGAGTTCTAAACTAATTTGTTGCATACAAGTCTGCAACCGGAAACGTCTCTGTTTCTTCGTCTTGTCTTCTAGCCAGTCTACAGCATGGCACGAACCTTTTAATAGAAAACTTGTCCAAGTTATAAGATTGTATTTATCATGCATGGGTAAATAGAAAAGTTACAAACAGGAGTTAAGCAAAAGTTTGCTCTTTTCGAAGTTGTTCAAGCTTGTGTATAGGCGACCCATTTCAGGAGCGAACTTTTCATATTATATCTGATGGCTGGAAACTGTCCTATTCAAATTTCACGTATAAAACAGTTCATATTGTAAAGGCGGAGTTATTAAATGTTATTTTTGCGTTCTGGTTAATGTTTGGAAAAATAAACACTTTCTTTTCAATCATGCTATTGTCGACGAATTACCATGCATCACCTATTGTGACAAATGTCCTGTGGTTTTGGAGCACCCTGTATTTTGTATCCCATTGTCGCTACAACCTCCCCTCCCTCACCATAGCCTTTTTAGAAACGGACGTACAAAATCACTCAGTAGCCGCTCAGAAATAAAAATATATCCCGCCAAATACCTCTGAAGTGGATCAGAATTTAGTCTTTCGCGTGTGGAAATTCTAGGAATATTTCCAATCTGAAATTGAGTAAACTCGAAAGCGACTACAGGAGGAAATTGCGAGAAGTGCGCGTTTGTTCGTCATATCGGAGATATTCGTAGGATTTCATGAGGAAGAGAAAGTGGCAGGTCTAGGAAATTGCTTCAAGTACAAACCGTTCGTTACTTTTGCAAATTTTATATAAATACATTCTAATCAATTGTTGAGGGTAAAGTAATTCCTAACACAGTTTTAGTGAATTTCGTTTAATCGTTTCTCTCATATATGTTGAGTTCTTAGGTCCGTATAATTTCGCGGGGGCAAATATTCGCATCATTTTCAAATAGCTTTTATACCTATCGGCTTGCATGCAGGATACAATTTTGGTAAAATAAAAGAGTGATTACAGATAATAGTTTAATGCTTCACTACCGCCCCGTGAATTAGTCCATCACTGATAGCAAAATGAAATTACTTACTTAATTGTTAATTACGTTGATATTCTGAATTTACTTTTAGGTAATCGTTGTGTTTTTTGCCAGGCTATTTGACTCATTGCCTATCGATACCCAACCTGAAAAAAATATTGTCGACGCAATCCGATTCTTCTCAGAATCCGGTAGAGCAAGAGCACGATTCGGGTTCTTCAGATAGTCTTGCCCTTTAAATAAAATTACACACGTACCTTGACATTAACCCAATTCGTTATATTAACAACTATTGTTTCCGTTTCCGATCAATGCAAAATTATTCACTTTCAAGTTAATATTTCGTGGTGATCCCTCTTCTGACCGACTTTTTGCGTGTGCGGGAGCTCAGTATAGTAATATCGTTGTGCATAGAGTAGGATCAGATCTGTAGACACGAAAACGATGCCTCGGTCTACTTGCTTCCGACAGCTCTTGATTTTTGAGATTTTCTAAAGAAGGCTTGAAACATCTGACCCAGTGAATTCTCATGCATACGTTATTTTTTAATGTGAAACCCCAGTTTTGTTATTAAATTTTATCTTAAGTCGACTCATTTTTCAGTAAGCTCTATCATCGGGACTTTTGGCCATATTCCAGCTGAATTTTTTTATACTTGGATAAAAATACATACTTCCAATAATTTTTTGGAAATAGAAACCATTTTCGTTCAGTACTTTTTTTGATACTAGAAGCTACTAAGCAACAGAGAAGTTGATACAGAAATGATCCAAAGTTTGGCTCTAAAATTTTATTTTTATCTTTTATATTTATTATTATTTATACAAAATGTGAATGTCTTCTTTGAAGCGTTTTGGACTTCAACCTAAAAAATGCACTTCATAAATGCCTAAACATTATACAGATTGTACCATATTCAAGCTTCCATATTTTGGAACACAAGAAAAGTGACAAGGCAAAACTTAATTTTTCTACAGAGATGAAAAAATGATATTAATTGAAATAGTGATTTTGGTACACCTTGGATAGCTATAATAATATACCTACAAATTTCAATGTTAATAAAATTTTAAAACATTGTTTAAATTCTACTTATTTTGTCTTTCAATCTGCTGATCCAATATTTTATGATGATTTTCAATATCCTGATCATAACTATATTTTAAAAATGTTGAAGACAATTTCTGAAAATTGGAGATCATTTGTGTGGAAACTTCATAACCATTTGAACACAGAACACACATTAGTAATTTCGTGTTTTCTGTGTACGATATTTTTTAAATATTTTTCTTTGGTACATTCTGCTGCTTGGCTTTTTTCAAAATATGCATTTCAAATAGTAATGTGCTATGCTTAATTTTTTTCTGTTATAGTGCCTTGAACTGACTCGCATTCAGTTTTAATTAAGGAAAAATTCCCTCACTGCATAAACGCCTGTTTTTGATTAGCTACACAGTCCTCAAATACTATCGGATAATTTCAAGCAACCATTCTAAAATCTCAAAACATTGAGAGCTGCAGTAGAATATATTCGCGGCCTACGTAATATAATAATCGGTCTATGTAAGACAATTATACTGTACATATTATATTCGCTTACTTGGTCTTTAAAATTCAAATAAAGCACATTTCCTTCGGTACTATTTTATAGTAATATATAGTAGATGTAACAAGCGTAGCCTTTTTTACGTACAGCTTAGATTTAACAAAATAATCGTAGTTCTAGATGTATTTTAAGCAATAGTCGTCTAAGAGTGTTGGGTGAATTTGGGTAGTTCGAACGACAACTGAATTTATCAGGCAACTATCAGCATACTCTTTCGACTATTTGTTTTCGAATCGTGTATATAAATAGGTGTAATAATAAAAAGTGGCTTGGGCACCAAAGCTGGTGCGAGGACCAAACGTTGTTGACTGTGTTATGTAGCTGAGTCCGTTCAAACGGACAAAGGCATCCATAGTCAGCAGTCAGCACTTCGCCCCAATGAGGCAAAGCGGAATTTCTTTATCCTAAAAGATGATCGAGTCTCCCACTGAGCTGTGCTCTTTCACTTTTATAAGGCTGTCGAAGCACAATACAAAGGTGAACTAAAACAACATTGGTTCCAGTAAATCTGGAAACATAGTCGCTTTAGAACCACATCACGAAGGCAAAATCAGGGTAAGGGTCGTACCGTTTATATTGCACCACATTTAACGATTAGTAGTCGCTTTTCGGCGTAGATTTTAGAGTAACTTCTAAGAGTAAGGTTTAATCGCTTTTGCTTGCTTATGCGTTCATGCTGCCAATCAAGAAACAATACTTTACTAAAGGGACTTTGAGAGGTGTACTGCCGAATGTTAATACGTTATGCTTAGGAAACTAAACTGTGATATTTATCAATATTGATTCAATATTTTGTAAGTATTTTGCTCTTTCCGAAAATAGAAACCACTTTTAACAGCATTGAATAGTCATCGAAGTAATTGAATAGTCATCGAAGTAGGAATAGTTATTTTATCCAACTGAAATAAGACTGGGGACTTAGTGTCTTCAATCAAACTTTAAATGTCTTCAATTTGCATTCTTAACTGAACATACAATTGTAATTTATTTTTATTTTTTTTTCAATGCGTTGTTGTTTAATGTTTATTATGCGTTTCTACTTTATTCCCTAGTGTTTCGTTCATTTTCGATTTGTATGTGTTAAGTGTGTAAAGTCCAATAGCGTTTCTCGAGGATTTTTCAAAAATTACCGCATTCCGCTTGTGGATTGAAAACGTCATTAAACCGCAAGATCCTACCAACCTAATATCTTCGTGATAATTGCAAAGTATAAATACAAGATACATTTTCGCTCAAAATAGAATCCATCTTTGTGCTACTCCACTGCTTTTAATATCACCATTTTCCCAATTCTGCTGATAGGTAAGACTAAGTTGCGCAAAAAATGCTGCTGGAAGTGATCTTCAAAGACTTTCCTCATATTTCTAGTTTGATTTTGTGTATTATATAATTTATTTTTCGGTTAGACCTTAAATCGTTAACATTTTGGGTCTAAAGCCTAATTTCAATTCATATCTGTATTGGTATGTTAGTTTTCTGTGCCTAATTTTATCATCTATAAAGTTTTATCAATCCATTTTATAAATTGTTTAAGATTTTGACTGATTTCGATTCTTTGTTACATTTGTTTTCGTGAATGTTATTCTCGTTATTAAAGCTGATAAACTGAAAATTTTATTCTCTTAATGAATTAATCTATTATCCAGTTTTTATTTCTACATTCAGATTATGTGGCGATTAGTATTATCTGGTGATTTTTTGTACAAATATCTACCTTATTTGGCTAAAAGCTATTGTGAATGCTTTTGAACGAAAATGTTATGTTTATTAAATACTTTAGCTGGATGTTTGGAAAAGAAATGTGCATTGTAGATGTATTTCTAAATACAACAAAATCTAATCGTATATTCATGAAAATATTTTCTGAAGTGAATCTTCCATAAGAAATCTTTTTACAATTTGTGTAATAATTGCGCTGAAAACAGACACTCGTCGCATGTTATAGTCATTCTCGTGATAAAATCGTATTTATATAAATTAACTCATTTTCTGTTTATCCCCTAACAGTTGCTACTCATACATAAAACAACTAATTGAAAACGATAGCTGTTTTCCAACACAATCATTTATAATGTAAGTTCTTATACTGACTTAAATATGCGAATCATTTTTGTAGTATTAACATCCGGTACTAAATCGAGCAAAGAGGCCCGATTGGAATAATTACTAGTAGACATTTAGGGAAGTTGAATTTATAAATTAGGCTTAAAAATTTGGCGAAATTTGAAACGTTTGTGATATATATTTTTATACTTCTTAGCATGTAGAGTGTAAGGTAGGATTTTCAAAATTACAGCAAATTAAAAAAAAACTGGGCTCAACAACCGTGAGGATTTGTTTGGGGGAGTTCGATCCTCAACATTTGCTATTGACTGGGAAAAGTATTGTTAAGAAACTATTGAGTGATAAACATTTTTTACTTAAAATCGATATTTGGAAAATTGACAAAAAAGGAGATGAAAGAATTTTTTATACTGAATGAATTTTCAATTAGTATACCATTTTTTACTACTTAAGATAGGCGTAAAAATTTTATACCTAGTAAGTTAATGACTTGCTTTAATATGTAGGGATTATTGGATTTTTAACGGTATAGATTTCTTGCTTGGCAGGCAGGCTCTTTGCTAGTGCATGTGTGATCGACAGAACAATATAGTGCCGTAATTGTATTTGTGATTGGAAATGACAGGTTCGCGAGAATAATGTAAGTTACCGTCCTAAGTCTCATCAGAATTTTAGACAATTGCAAACTAGGTAACCTAAAGCTTTTACTACTCATTGTACAAAGCCATCGCCGATTTTTCATCCGAATCATCCACAAAATGTGATTGTCTACTACGAGTCATGGAAAACAATCATAATAATTAAGTATCCCTAGAAGGCTCACAAATTTCTAAACATTATCTACCCGACTTTGGGTAGCGAAGTTTAAAAATTTTAGGTCAGATTTAGGGTTGTACATTTTTAAATCAATTTCCGATAAATTAGTCAAATTTTTTCTCGAATAACTGCGGATCATCTGCAACAAACTGATGATAACTAACTAATTTTTTCTAATGAGAACTGCCATCCTAGCCTAAAGTTAGGTCAAAGTTACGCACAAGCACACCAAGACTGCAAGTCTCAACAGATTTACCTCCAACAACGTTGCCAACTACACTTACAACGTTGCCAAAAGTTGTCTCCCATTGCCGATAACGCCATTGTTCTGTTTGTCACCAAACATTTCCTATCAAAGTACAAATTTTTTCTTCACACCGTTTTTTGAACAGCAAAACCTATTCTCTACTATTATTATATACCTACTAAATAATCATTGATGTTGTAGTTTTCGTGAGGTCCGCAAATCTAGCGGCATATTTAAATATAATGTAGTTTTTTGATATAGTCGCTAAGATGCTCCCTCTGTGTTTTCAATTAAACATATTATTGTTGCGCGACGTTATCGGATGTATTGTGTTTTTCCTTGAGGCGTCGTGTCTAGTCAATCGATGATATTGTAAAATCAATTTACAAGATCTAAAGCTGCAGTATAAAATCGAAAACAATCATCGTTCAAAAATATTAGTTGGTTGTTTTGAAGCGGAGCGTGATTCTGAAAATAACTCCTCCATCAACGTTTTCCTGCCCAATTTATTTCCAGTATTTAAATCTCGATACCCAGAAACAGTATCAGAAACCACTCTTTTCTTGGGGTGTTAAATCGAGTGCTCTTATTTGCTCTGTTGCGACATAATCTATTAATAACTAAAGTAGAATTTTGGTTTATTTCTGCAATATTAAAAAACACCTAACTTTTTGGTAAGAGCGAAGCTTCCTCATATTGAAAGCCCGTAACAACATTTAATCGTCGATGTAAAACTTAATCATTTAAATAATCTAATCCATAAACCATTACTAGCAGTCCTTAATATAAACCGCTTGACTTTTGAATAGGACCCTCCTTGAGCACAGGGTGATGGAAAGGGAGAAAAAGAATACAATTTCACGTAAAAAAAATCACTATTTTCTTGCAGATGCACGTTCTTAAAGGCCATCGATTTGGAGTCTTGAGCACGTAATTTGGTGATTGCTTTAGTGGTGTTGGAGGAAAGCACTGTTTTAAGATAATTTTGTTTGTTATCAGTAGGGCATTAAGTGACATTATGTATCATTAAAAACTGCTAGTTTGAGTTAGTTGTGACTTGAAGTTACAAAAACTTTCGACGACTTCTTTAACACTGGTAGAATGGAGGGAATTCTCATCCAAGCATAGACTTTCTTCTTTTGCAGCTAAAACCGTGTAGGATTATTCCCCACGTTAGCCCCGAAATATGCGTAGCTATGAATTGAATAACAAATTATTTCTTGGACGCCCTTACTTGAACGCCAAATTGCAGACTGTCTCTTTTTCATCTGATGCACAATTTTATTTTTTTGCTGCAGCTTGCAATTCTGCCTGATCTTCAGTATCATCACCGTCAACACTCATTTTCGTTCGCCGTTTTTCTTCATTAAGTTGCTGCTCTCCAGCTTGATCTTCTTTCAGTAGTTCAAGCGCTTCACATGTTTTTTCCAACATTGCTTTTTCCTTTCTCGGCCCAGGAGTTATGCTTCTAAGTTATTTTTTGTATGGTAAACAGTTATTCTTGTGAACGGTGGGTTTTTTGGGCGACGGAAAAATATCTCCAAGAGGAGAGCTTAACATGAGTCTATATCAATTTTATTAATGTCCACCAACTTCGGATAACAATATCTAATAGAACGGTACTAGATGCATCTGGTATCTCAAGATCCGATTCTCATCTTTCATTCCCATTTTTTGTGTTGTCATTAGTTTGTTTGGGTTCTTCCAACTTGGAGATTTGCTCTGTCGTCATTTTGTGCTTCTCGAATATACTTAATACTCCAAAACTAAAGCGAAGTTGAACCGTCCGATCAAGTTGTCGATGTGTCGCTTGGTTAACGTAGCGACATGTGCTTGTATTGTGTAATGGAATGGTGTTTAATTTTGTCTCGGCCTTGTCTCTAAACCGGCGCTTTGTCTTCAAACCGTAGGCAGGTACGCACTTAGTTTACCTTCATTTCTTTTGAAAACACAGCTGATTTCAACGTCTTGTGACATTATTTGTTTCATCTACGTCTACTAAGAAGCTCATCCGTTTCATTTCGACATTACCTTTTAAAAGTAGCCTATATGTATGTAGTACATTACGGGCATCGTGCAGTTATGGACAAAATTTTCACATTTTGCCATTCACAAAGTGTGCAGGTCGTGCGAGCTTCGGGTACATTAAAAATATATGAGAACATCGAACAGTCCACTTAACCAAAATTTTGAGTTTTTTCACTACACATGCAAGAACAATGAGTTGCAGTCTCTAATGCCCTTTTAAAGAAGAAGCGTTGAAGGTAGTAAAAGAATAGGTTATAGTTTCGAAAAATACCACATAAAGGATTTATCTGATTACGGTGACTCAAGAACTCAACAGTTCAATCAGGGAGCAGGTCCAATGTGAAGCATTCTCCCTTGAAATGACTAACTACATTTTTGCCCTGTCTAAAGACGAACTAAATCTAATCTAATCTAATCCGGTATAATATCGCCAACAATAAACAAACTCAAATAGATGCTGAAGAGGATTTAGCGAAAGCAACAGAAATAGATATTTTTCGAAACATCATAGAATAAATCAGGATGTTTGGATTGTCTTTGGTAGAGGCAAGACAGCAAATTAGTTTTACAATATCATAGATTGCTTACCTATTTTATGACCTATTAATGGAAAGTGTTGAAAGAGAAACGTATTTATGTCTGTTTATAGCGTACTGTAGTAGGGGAGGACGGAGACGGCAGGGGCGTCTTTCCTCAACCTGCATTGCTACCCCTTGGAGCTAGTTAGGGGCCGTACTACTTTAGCAGGTTGAAGAAAGAGCCGATAATTGTTATATCGTAATGTTCTTGCTGTTATGCTCAGGATTATTGGTATGAGTGGATTCTAGTATAATGCTATGTCTGGTTTCTAGATATCGGTTCATATACTACAATTCACGAGTTTCGCAAAGTTAACAAATTCATTGGGTGATCACTGAATGAGTACAAATCGCTGCCGTCTCGTTACCATCCGAATTTATTATCATTATTATTATTCTTCTATTAAAATATATTTTCAGAGTTTACCTTAAGCAATATCATCAGAGATTTTATTATTCCGTTTTGATTTATATTTTGTTTTGTCAGTGTATAGTAGCCGATGCGGTTTAAAATGGACGAATGCTCAACTGAAAACGAAGTAATTAAAATGAAGTTTCTAGAATAATACTAATCGCACCAGGACTAACTACCTCAAAAATTTTCGTTTCGTATCTAACTTTAAAGCTCCCGGTGTGCCAGCTACTTAGTCTGTTTTAAACATCGTATACACTGAAAAAAGTTATACTTTTGAAGAAAAGAAAGCCCAAGGAATTCGCAGATACCAACAGAATATGTGGAAGGTTTTAGATGATGCTAAAACAGTACCCCTGAAACAGTTATTCTTGGTTTTCTTTTTTAAATCGTTTAGCTTTTGATTGCCAAATTTTATTTAACAGATAGGAGTTGTGTATTCTTCTGCACACTCGACGTTTAAAGCAATATGTGCCATATACTCGTGTTATACCAAAAAAAATCTGAGTAGCAACCAATACACAACTCCGACATGGTGAGAAAATATTAAACACGTATTTTACTACTAGAGTACCTATGATAAAGCTGGCGGAAAGTTATATCGGCAAAGAATCCTTCAGTGTAATTTGTAAATTATATATTTGTAACTCTAGGCTAATGTAACTTTAATCAGTTGTAAGTTATATAGGTGCGTATACTCCAACTACAAAAACGAATTAAGACACACTTGAATGGAATATTCACAGTTTTTATGGTTGGTCAGTATACGTTTTTTTTATAATAGAATATGTGGAAATGTTATAATCGTGAAGAATATCAGTATAATATAATGACACTAAATGATCGAGCTTTTATTGGCTTTTTATAATAATGTAATACGATGGGGATTACACATTTTTAAGGCATATTAAATATAACCATTGTCTATAAAATGAATTAGTTGAGTTTTATTTCACCAACGTTTATCTTGCAATAAACAGCTATTTTTAGCCAAAGTTGTCAGTTTAAAGCAAATTTTTCAATTAAGTTGATTTTGGTATCGGTTTTAAAAAATAACCATTTGGTTAGAAGTAACTGTTTAGAGCTCATTGGCTCTCATCAGCTAGATGTAGGCTGAAAAGAACAAAGGAAAACCCTATTTCCGAAAACACATGAGCGAAAACAAAATTCAGGTTTCGGGAGTGTTAATTTTCAGGTGCAGATTGGAGCTGTAAAAGGGCGACGATATAGCAAAAAGTGTGTTTTAGAAGACAGAAGGTTTGTTTATATAGGGTATCTTTCAAGGGACGAGTGGAACATTCGTGTCTATTGAGGCAAGAACGATTACACGTACAAGAAAATGCAAATCCTAATTCATTTTATGCAGGACCACGATTAGAAACGGTATTCGAAAAGATGGAGCCAGATGTTTAGCAATAGAAAATACATGTTTTGAATTGGTCATCACAATCTTCACATCTTCATATCTTTATCTCATCGATGATCTTTGGGAACACTTGGATTGGGAGATTCGCACGCACAAGAAAGGGTTATGCTTTTGACGCACTCCACACTCAATGGCTAAACATTCTTATGGATAGATAGATAGGATGGTTATTCTATGAACTATTGATGTTAAGAAAAATTTTTTATTGCCATATTTGGGTTAGTTTGGGTTAGTGTTATGATTATCATAAAATGAAGAGACACATTTGACTTTGGTCCACACCAAACATGGTAGATTGCTTGCTACTAATGCTGCTTGGTACTAATAAATCGTCCTCTATAAATACGGAGTCCTGTTTGTCTATTAGAAACTTTTACTAACACATTAACACATAATTGTATCACCTTTACTTATCAAACTTAGTGTTAGCATTTGAAACTATTTTTTTATCCTGAAAACCCAATCATTTGCTGCAAGTAGATCGAAGCGAAACAGAAAATACTGCTCCAGTGTGCTAAACCAAATCTATTTTCTGAAATCCTTAAAGATTGAAAAGATTCATATGCAGTGAAAGGCTTAAAAATTAAAGAACTGTTAAACTTATTTTGACAATTCTGCAATCTACAAAATATTATTTCGAAATTAATATGACACATTTCTGCAGGAAATTGGTAATATTTAAAAAAAATTGGATAAAAAATCAAGTAATTTTTCTTCTTATGCTGTAACATACTAAGTATTAAGTTACTTTGACTAACTACTACTTATTACTTATTACTAACTTGAAACGACAGAAAAGGGTTCGTGATATATAACACTTTTGCTGTCGAAGGGACAATTGGTTTAATTTTCTTATTAGATCGTTTCGTATTGCACCCTTTCCTATATGCTAATAGCACAGTTGACCGCTCTACCCCGTTCGAGGATCAATTTACTATTTAGCAAAACTTTTGCATTAAACCGTGTTGAAGTTAAAGAACAGTAAACAGTTTGGGTAGAATATTACCTGATAAAATAACATCAAAAACACTACTTTGAGTTTTGTTTGGTTTTGCATTTACAACCAATCATGTATAGGAAAAAAAATACCTGAAGATGTTTTATTTATATTAGTGATTGTTGTAAGGTTCCGCTTCGTATTATATTCTGATTAGGAAGTTAGTGTCTAAAATTGCACACAATCACTGATGACTTCAAAAATGAACAGACCGATCTGGATTTTATGGTACATTTCTTAATTTTTACAATAGTTTCATATAAATCGTTCTTGTTTCTTTTACATCCTAGACCCAGGTTAAATAATACTTTTGTTTATTAATAAAGTCAGCAACTCAAACTTGAGACCAATTGATAGAAATACTCGAAAAATGGAAAAGAGCAAAGGAAATACTAGTATATAGTTTGCTTTACTCTGTACAATAATTGTGACATATGAACTAAAATCAACTGATCCACCTAGCTAAATATTTGAACTTTTCATTAAGACGTTTCTTTAACTTAAAAACGTTTGCCAATAAAATCAGTTCAGTTAAATAATCAAACTTAAAACGAAAATATTTTAATATATTGTTGTAAGCTATGAATTTTGTTCAAGAAAATATAACTACAAATAACACTAAGAAAGCCATCCTTAAGATCCCAACAGAGTGCAGGAGAATTGGAAGAAAATTTGCTCAGAAAAGTTAATGGTGCTTGGCAAAATCCATCCTATTCTCAGTATGTGGAGCAGAAAAACATCTAAAATGATTGAAAACTTCCAGCACATATCAGCATTAATTTCTTTACGGAACTGCGACTGTGAGTTTGGATCCATAAACGATGAATATTTGGGAAGTTAAGAGAGTTACAAATGCTTCTTTAATGAGAGCGAAGCCACGAAAACGAGGGGACATCGCAAATGGTCAAATAAATCTGAGGAAGCTGAGGACCTGGAAATAAAGTGTGAAGATTTGAAAAAAGATCTGGACGGAAACAGCGGAAACATGTCTCAAAAGTTTTTTACTGATACGTTTTCCCTTTGAAACCTCATCAACTGTTAACCTTAAACATATTGGCAATATTGGGGTCCCCTTCTGCATAACCTTATTGTTTATTACTCAAGGGGCGGCCAACGTGATTAGAAAGATGATCTCTTAACGTCGTGGTCAGATGGGACTCTGGACCGAAGGGTCACAAATTCGAAAGGGTGATATAGGCGTGTGACAAACTCCCGGCCATTATCTAAACTACACATAACAAGCGGCCCCTTTGGGTAATCTTTAAGGCAATTTGCAATTAGGATGGGCCTATCCGTTCTCGCAAAGTGCGAATAAGATCAGAACCTTGTTGATTAAGATGCATGATAACGGGCGGCATCCAAAGGCGAGTTTAAAGGCAAAAAACGTTTAAAATATGTTTAAAAAAGGTGATTTAAAAAAGTTAATTTTAGTCGGCTTAGAACAGTTTTTCGGAGCACAACGCTTTCTTCAGATGAAAGTACTTGATGTGAATAATGGAATGAAATAATAACTAAGAACAAACACTTTTTTTCTAGTATAACTTTTTTTGAGCTTTCAGTCAGCCTTAGATTGATAGACTCCCTGTTTATGCTGTTTAATATCAATTGAAGAAACAATGCATAAAACTGACGAAAAATTAGGTTTTTCGAAACTAATATCGATTTAAAAATGAAAAATGAACATGAAAATGAATGCTAGTGATTCTAAGTGCTAAGTTCTTCAAACAAATAATCTTTTTTGAAATATCGGGAGAATGGTACGATGTATTTTAGTGAAACTCGCTGTGAATTTGTTCTTATGTAACATTCATATTTTGATGAAACTATCGAGTTGATCCGTTTTGGACAAGTGCTGAATTCTTGATTGTCGTGGTATAAAAACTACCAAAACTTTTTATTTGGTGGATGAAATCAACTCTTTTTTTGGTTGATGCACTAATCATTTATTTACAATTTTGTACTTCTTGTAAAATCTTGTAGCATTAATAGTTTTTGCGAAAAAAAATATTTCTCTTTTCTTGCCACTTAACAATGTTAGACATTAACTGCAAGCCAGACAATTTTTGTTAATCAAAGTTAGGTCAGATCGTCTTCTTTTGATCCAAAGAATATCCCAGTACCCTGTTGATCATGTGCTTACGGGACACCCTGTATAAAAATTACATGTAAAAAAATAAACCGTTTTAATAAATTATGTAAAAGTAATATTTCCTAATTCTTCCGCTTTATTAATTGCAACAATTGAAAATCTATTTATTGGGCTAGTTTGAATTAGTTTGCTATTTTTAGTATCTCGCAATATTTATAAAAAAATACATTCAACTACACTCTTAAGTTTTTCTTTAAAGAAAAAAACGACAGAAATTTACAACTACAATGTGTGTTACTAACTGTGTTACAAAGTAATGTTTAAATAGCTTTAACCATGGAAAAATATAATATTAAAATACAGTTAAATGTTTTCGCGGAATAAAAGAAGAAGTCACGTTTATGCTAATTCTGAATTTGCTCTATTTCAGAAACAAAATCCCTCAGAAATTTTTTTTACCACATTCATGGCATTTGGCAAAAACCTTCATGTGCACTAATTGATTAACTGATAGAAAGAACCTCTTGATTCAGTTTGCGAATTAAAACCACAACAGGTCAGTCAATCAAGTTCTATTAAAAAAGCTACGTATAAAGCAAAAAATTAAGAAATAATATACAGGGTTGC
>NW_026017110.1:20158332-20158429 GCF_020466585.1 Dendroctonus ponderosae | reverse complement strand
TTCGTAGGACGTATTTTCTTGTAAAGTTCATATTTACTGAGATATCGCACTTTGACGCACTAATGAGCAACCCTGTATATTATAGATGTTTTCTGAC
>NW_026017110.1:20157049-20158133 GCF_020466585.1 Dendroctonus ponderosae | reverse complement strand
GCTATTTGTACCTAAAAATTGTACCATATGCAAAACAACATCAGCTAAAACAAACATTTTGTCGACGGCATGTCGACCAGAACTGCACGTTTCAGTAGCATTTATCCCATTTAGATCATATAGACCTTTATCATCTGACGCGCATACTTTAGTAAAACCCTTTTCTTCCTAAGGGAAGGATTTAAATATCAAAGAAATGCTTTCGGTGCTTTGAGCTTATTCGTGTTCGGAAAAATTAACGGTTTTGTCTTGCTCAAAGGAAAATATTTTGAATAATTAAGCGAAAGTAATGGGTAACGTTAGGAGAGTTATTATTGTCTCGACCCATTAGAAGCGTTGAATATTACATGACAGTAGATAAGTATTATTTACCTTTGCAATGATCATCGATCGCAAGTGCTCTTTAGTTTTATGTAAAATAGTTATACAATACTTCTATTACTTAGACGGTCATTGTGGAGATGTTAGTTTGTAAAAATTGTAGGTTGTTTAACAGATAAAACTGAAGAAGAATTGAGCTCAGAGATAGAAGAAAAATAACTCAAATCTTAGATGTGAGAGAATGTTTTAATTTTGGAACAGTGAGGAGATGTTTATAACATTTTTGTTTCTGCTTAAAAGTGGTAAACTATGTTGAAGTTGGAATATTTACTCCAGTGTTCGGTCAATTATTGTAGAAAGCTGTTGACACGTTTCATTCCAGTCAGTTAAAAGTTGATTATTTATTATAAATTCTTTATCAAACATTTGTTTAAAAAATTATCATAGCTTAAACAGAAATCTCTTTAACATTATATTTATGTTCGTCAAAAAAAAAAATTTTTATTAACTAAAACTTGCCAGATGCTCCAAAAACTGACCCTGTATAAATGCAGTTCAAAATAAGCCACTTGGAGCAGTTTGAAATTGCAGTGATCTTGTCTCGTACAATTAAAGTGTATGGAAAAAATTAAAATTAATTCAGAATCTTATGTTATTTTGTCTTTTTGAAATTTGTACATACTTTCCTGACTGTGTTTCAATTCCAAATCAAAATCAATTCCTGGGCTTCAGTCATTTATTGTCTATTTATCAATTAAAATAC
>NW_026017110.1:20117648-20156050 GCF_020466585.1 Dendroctonus ponderosae | reverse complement strand
CCATAAGTTTATATAACTCGTTTTCTAATATGTTTGGCTTTTCGTATCAGAACTAAGAAGTATGCTGAGTAGCGTAAAATAACATTTGTAATCCACTGAAAAAATGGTGTAAAACGTTGAAAAATATTAAAGAGGGTTGTACGTGTACACCCAATACCTAAGTGTAAATAAACATCTTGAAACAAATGTAGTTCATAAATCAGATGAGATGATTGATTAAACTATTCTTTCCCCAAATAAATAAGTTCATCTTATTAGTTTGCTAATAAAATTGGTGAAGTTCATAAAGAGCAGAAACTAATAATAAATTCTATCCAACCCATCTAATATTTCCAGATCCTTCCACTAAAAGTCCAAAGTTTCAGTTTACCAGAACCTAATTAAATCCAAACCTAGGGTTTCCGGAAAATAAAGTTCAACACTGCGGAATATTATACCGCAAAGTTTCTTCCCTTTTTATTTTCCGAACTACACCACCAAAACAGCAAACGGTGAAATGTAAATGAGATATCGAATTCCTTTTGCGAATGGCCTGAGGACCAATTTAACTTTCACTTCAATAGAACACGCATTTGATTAAAGCAAGCTTTGTGGAGGGCATAATGCTTTCTCTTCTATTCCAGGCCTGGTAAAGGTAACGGCAAGGTGATTTTAATTCCCTCAAAGTTAAATAAGATTTCCTTTATGTAAGAGGTACGTGCATAATATATTAGATCTGTAAAAGACTTGCCCCGGAGACATCTTAATTTCCTGCGTAGTTTCGAGTTTGGTACCCACCCTTCCGTTCTTTGTCGAATGTATATACATAGTTCTGTTTAAGTTTGTTTTTGCTCTCAGAAAAAGCTTTTCAGACCTTTGGCATACATTTCGAGAGCTCATCATCGATTCTCAATTAAGCAATTTTACGATTGCAATAACTCATTATGTTCTACAATACTTCCCATTCTTGCAACATATTTGTAAAAAATGGTAAATTTTAAATCACTGGAAACTTGCATCTACACTCACCAAGAATCTGAAATAAAAATTGCACTCGTTTTAAAAATATATGAAATTAGTGAATTCAAGTGATGCTAAACCCATATTAATGAAAGTATCTTCAAAACATCCTAACAAGATCAACCTTTCAATACTAATATTGTTATTTCTTCACAGGTCTTAAATAAAAAGTGTGAGCACTTGGACAACTTTATTGCGACTATATTACTGACTTAAATAATATGCATTTACAGAATATGTTCCAAATCCTATTAAAAAAAACTGTACATCAAATATAAAAAAATTCAATAAAACATATGATTAAACATAATGGTTGAAAGCACAAGAACAAAAATATTTCAGATAACACCGTAATGTCCACAATGTGGCCAATTTTAGTAAGGACGCACGTTTGTCGGTCTGTTCAAAAGAAACATTTGGACTTTCGTTCAACTTGTTTACTTGCCCTCAAACATGATCTTTTAAAAAATGTTTATTACTTGAATTTTTGTGTGATTAAAACGAATTTTTCCCACATTAAGCAGTTTACTAACATCATCCTTTGCAATATATTAAAGAACCATTCAAGATATAACAATTATCCAAAATACATCGGACATACATATATGGAAATATGAATTGAAATTGTAACTAAGAAGATATATTTAGAAGTAATCTATTCAAACACAATAAAAAAAATTGTATTAAAACAAATTAATTGTCTGTAGCCCTTACTAAACGATTAAATATTAGCCGTCTCTTTCAAGTTGTTTGGAAGTTTGGAAGCACTTGGAAGCTGAATATGTTTTTTAATTTAAATTATTGCCTCCTGCTGTTGTCCATTTTGTGTACTGGACACACCCCATACTTGCAGTGTCATCAACTTTTATCTCAATTTTAATCGCATTGTCATCAGCGCTTAAACCCTCAACAATCTGCTATGTTGAGATAGTCGAAATCTGACTTCCTGCCTTAAGCCCATCGGCCTGGATTTCCGGTATGTTCGCCAACTTTGCATCGTTGACCAACAGATGTGAACTAATTTAGATTTACTGGACAAAGTTCGGATTAGGCGTCGGTATTCAATTAGAAAGGACAGAAGACTGACCCTTCTAATAAATCGCGTTAGTTAATTTAATGGTAAAGTCTAAGTTAACGCCTCTTTGTTGTCGCAACAAAGCATTCGAAAATGGCTTCTGGTCAAGGATGATTGGGGGTGCTGACTTAAATTATCACGGGTGAATGCTATTCGATCTGGGTGTCTTTGTTTGACTAGTAAACGTTGCAAATTGTGTAACTGATTCGACAAAGTTGCACAGTGCTTTGAACTTGATTCATAGCGTCCCTAATGGATGTTGAACATGAAAGTTTGCAATAAAACTAGCCATACACATAATAAATAGAACAAAAATTTCGTTTGCCATCCTAAGTCCCACCCTATCTAATTTATTATGCACCCAGTCCCGAACCATAAAGGACCGGACATCTTTTAAGGTAATAAACTGGTTACCATTCTTGGCACGCCAACCTTAGCTACGCTACATACGCAAATCTCAAAGTCGTTTGTCAGCTTTGACAACACATTCTTACAAAGACCTTTTTGATCCTTCAGGTTTGTCCTCAAATCGGATGGGCAAAGAGGTGACGTATCAAACGATATTAATATCAAAGATCTTTCTTTTCATGCGAAGCTTATCTGTCTGTGCCCGGAGAATGTTTAGAACGAATTCTTGCTTGTTGTTATTATTGAAAATTATAAAATTATACAAAGTGTACAATAAAAGCATACATAGAACTAAAGCGAACATAAAAGGGATGTATGATTTGATCCAACATGAGATTATTTAAATTCTGATTTATTTTCCTGATTACGTGTACTTGTTATGATATTCCTATCTTTCCTGGGTCTCAGTCAAAGTGTGAAGTAACAATTTTGAAACATCGTCTATTTCGTTACGTTTCGGCGAGACAACAGCGCCATCCTCAGATTTAAAATTTACACAAACTGAATGAATTTTGGTACAAGTCTTAAGTTCTTGCATCTAGTCAAAAAACATTTTCGGTTCTTCTCTCTCGCCAGTTTAGCCCCCAGCCTTATGTACTGTTTCACCATGGTGCATTCCATCTGATGATGGCGCTGTTGTCTAGCCGAAACGTAATGAAATAAACGATGTTTCAAAATTTTTAATTCACACTTTGACTGAGACCCAGGAAAGATAGGAATATCATAACAAGTACACACAGTCAGGAAAATAAATCAGAATAAAGAAGAATGCTGGGAATTGATAGCATTGTTGGACAGATGGAATGCACCATGGTGAAAGAGTACATAAGGCTGAGGTCTAAACTGGCAAGAGAGAAGAACCGAAAATGTTTTTTGACTAGATGCAAGAACTTAAGACTTGTACCAAAATTCATTCAGTATGTGTAAATTTTAAATCTGATGATGGCGCTGTTGTCTCGCCGAAACGTAATGAAATAAAAGATGTTTCAACATTTTTACTTCACACTTTGACTGAGACCCAGGAAAGAGGAATATCATAACAAGATTATTTAAAGTATCTTGAAAATATCCTACTGTGTTTCTTGGGCAACTGATGATCTTAGAAAAAAAGGGTCAGATATTTCTGTGGTTTCTTCATGTATATTAATAAACTGACCTTTTTTATAGTGCAATAATACACCAGAGGATGTTACTTCCGAGAGGAATGGTGAATTGCTCATATCAAGAAACAGTTTGAGAAAATTAAAAAGCGAGCCAATTTTTTTTCTTTTCAGTTAATAGTTTGTCTAGAAACAATAGTTTGCTTAATTAAATATGTCTAATGTCCCTCCAAAGTAGAAAGCCGCTATCTTTTGTTCAATATTATGTATAATTTGCACTTAAACCTTATTGACTTCGCTTCACAGATTTAGGATTTTTAAACGTATACGAGATTTATTTGCAGTTCTTTGAAATGTGACTGATAGCTTCAAATCAAGATATGCTTTTTTGTCACACAAAAGTTCACAAATTTATTGGACAAAGCGAGTAAGAAAAACAGCTTGCAGCTTAGCAACAACAGATGAGCTGATAATTCTTCACATTTATGGATATTTATTAGTGATTTCCCAAAATCGGTATAATTTTATGTCGAATACATGATATAAAAACATTTTTTGAACTCGGCAATCATTTTATAGACATTCTCAATATAATAAAAAATGATGGAAGTTGATGGAACCGGTACGGTAAGAACCACCTATTTTCCTTTTCTAAACGTTCATTGTTGGAGAGTATTGAAATACTACCTGATTGTATCTATTGGAAGTCTTAAAATAAATGAGCACGCTCTAAACTGTACCTACATGACATGATACTCATACCTACATGACCAGCATATTGTATGAGGAATTCTGTCGCAAAAAAATATTACATGTGGGATAACAGGAAGATTAAGATAACTTTGAAGAATCAACTATTTCCAAGATCTACTTGATTTTCTGATACACAGCTTTGATTTTCATCAGAATATATTCACAGTCGATTGATTTTCATCAGAATATATGCAGTAAAGTTTCGATAAAACCTTTCCTCGGCCATCCTGTATAGTGCTTCATTGTTAATTACTGGACTAAAGCGATTCGACTTTTTAAAGCCCCTATTTGGAGTTGCACTTGACGTATCCGTTCCGAAAACAACATCAAAGTGCGTGAACGAAAATCTCATTATTCTGACCTTTACCCTCATTTGCCATCCCATAAAAAGGACGTAAAATGTCGTCCTTCATTTAGGAAAAGGAAGAATAAAATTGTAACTGGATTTGTACCATTCTATGTGCCTATAAAAACAATATATATTATTTAAGAGGATGCATTATTAACATATTGGCAGTGTATCTTAGATGAATAAGTTTACATCTTTGTCTTCTGCATCTCATAGATTCAGGTTCCATTGTTTTCGAAAATCTAGAACGGTTGGGGATTTTATGAAAATAACTATGAAATCCAGTGTGCATTGCAATAGAAAAAAAATTGGAAAAATTACAAAAAGAAAAATGTCAGTGTAACAATTGATCGCAACCTCAAAATTATATTATTAAAAATCAAAACATAAACAACATTGGTTTGAGGATTTTAACATTGTCTTTGAAGAATCAAACCACAATACTTTTGCTTCGCTTAAAACATCTCAGACAATTTTCTGGCTTATGAAAATTAAGAAAGATTCTGTTGCTTAAATAACCAAATTAATAATAAGAGCAACACTCCGATTTTTTGATATATTTTCTTTACTAATTCTTTTCCTCTTTGATTAAACCATCTACGTCTCGAGTAGTTAAAAACTGAATACATACATTGTATACGACTTTGGTCCTTAATTTGTGCTGTAGACTATAAATATAAATACAAATATAATTATTTTGAAAGCTCATATTTCATTCATTTTGTTATGGAAATATTTATATTCAATCAAACAGGTTTTTTGTTATGAAGTGTGAATTTAATTATTAATAAAAGCCAAGCGCAATTCCGACAATTATATCATCATCAGGGCCGTTGTCAAATAAGAGTAAACATCTCCAAGAGCGCAGAACAAAACATGTGAAATAATGGTCAAACTGGTTAAAATGGTTAAAACTGTATATGATAAACTTGTAAGAAAACAGACTAAAGTTAAAATTAAAATGAAAACAAAAGCAATCAAAATAAAAGAACAATCGAGTTCTTTTATTAATTAGAAAACCTGTTTGGTTGGATTTCATCCAGTGTGTACACGGAACTTAATAAAATAAAACAAATTAAATTAATATTTTAGCATTATCAAGTTTTTTCTCATCTGATTCAAACGATTTGCAAAAGCAAATTTTTCGTGTACAAAAAACACTAAGTTAAGTTTGTTCCGTTCAACATGTCGGTTTAGTGTTGAGACAAACCTTGAGTAAAATGAAGCAATCGGCCACCCTCCTATCATCAATTTATTTATTTTCTTGCTTTTACACTTTGTCCAGTCGGCATTCACTACGTGACATGACACTCAAGCTAAACAATTTAAAGCTCTATTCGAGCTTAATGTGCTCAAATGACCCAACAAGTCCAGACTTGAAATCGTCTCACCCCTCAATTTAATAATGTTTTCTTAAACACCATTCCTTTGACGCCGTTTAATGAAATTGGTCCCCAAAGATGTTTCAAGATTAATATGCAACCATATTTCTTTGAGTTTAATCTGTGCGGGATTCTGTTCATTACTTGCTTAATTCGAGATGGTTTCAAAGTAAAATATCTGACTGAAAAATCACCCAAATAATATTGTGATTTAAATTCGTACTTTATTTTAGGCAGTTTTTACTACATTTGTCCAAAAGTACCCAAAAACTTAAAGCTTATTTCTCTACTCTAAAAAACATCTACATAGAATGCAGATGTTTTTTGAAGAATTAGAAAACTTTAAAAATTGATCAAAACACTCATTACGTTTTTTGCTCTGTAAACATACTTATAAATTAGCTTAACTATTGATAAACGGTATTATTTATTGAGCATTACAACAATTTTAAACCTCAGTTGAAAATAGCATTCTAGTCAATTCACAATTTCAACAATTTGCATTTACATTATGCAATTTTTTACATGACTTTTCAGTAAATTGCCGATAAAGAATCTTATTTCGAATTTTGCTTATTAATTACACTTTAGAACGCGCTCAAACTTTTCAGTTTTCGATCTTTGGTCGATCGTGTAGGTCGATTGACATCAAACTTAAGTCGATCTTTTAAGTTTATTTAGTTTTATTTATTATTGATGTTATTTGAACCCAAAACGTATAAAAATACAAATTGAAGTTCCGGTCGTTGACTGAAAGTTAGAAACACTAGCTCCTTCTTATTAATATTAACAATAACTTACTGTGAGTGAGAACATGTAGGTACCTACTTAAAGCTCATTGTACAAGAATACGCCTTGAAAATGTCATTTTATACAGTCAACGTTTGGTTTTTCAAACGTATTACAATTTTATTCCTACAATTTTTTACCTATATAACCATACATACATAAAATATAATAAAACCTTTAAAACACATTCCCCAAATTTCAAGCAACTTCTTTATGCCATTTTCTATATCCCATCAATGCTAATCCCAATTAATACGAAAAACTGGCAACGCTCCCATATTCAAAAATAAGTATACAAATTTTGTGTGTTAATAACGAATAATATCATACACGTCTGTGTTTTCATAATTATCAATTTATTTGATTATAACTTCCATTGCAGACCAGTTTATCAGATTCTAGTAAAACCGCAGTGTCCGCTTGCAAAACGGTTCAATAAATAGATGGCAAACCTAATTGAAATCTATGGTCAAAAGTACATTATCCTGTTCTCGATGCCTGTTTGTCCCTGATATACCGCCGATGGATTACTTTTATAATGCAATCAAATTTAATGGCCTGAATGGCCCAAAATTCCCATAATATCTCTATAAATTTCTCTTTATCCTTATTCCTCATTACGATTCTGCTTCAGGAAATTGGTTATAAGCAGCTGGATGAATATGTATAATTCGTCAATAATAAGTAAAAATTTAAAAATTGCAAATAATAGTTGAAGGTGAAATTGCATCGACATTACGCGTCAAGAAAACTGTTGCAGAAGGAGCAGAAGATAAAAGAAAGTTAACAATTTCTCCAAATTAATTTTTGATAAATCTGGTTTGGAGAACAGAAACCAGAGCGTTGCTAAACGCAAAATGTGCTGTCGTTGGCACTTATCACCTGCATAAATTCGTTTAAAGAACCTGAGCCGTTTGGTAACAATTAATAAATTTTTGGTGCCCAAATTAAACACTATTTTTTAACGAAGCGTTTCTCGAATATAGTTTATGAAGCAAACTTATATTGTTTTTCCATTCTCTATCGTTCCCTGAAGTTTCTGCTTTGGAAACTGAACCACTCAGTATATTAACTTCACATAAGTTAACAACTAGAGATGTGATAAACGGTTGTTTTTGTGTAACGTGTTACAACGATTCAGTTTCAACTTGGTAATAGATTTCAAAATGCGGTTCCAAAAGGAAGATGTTACTTTTTAATTTTTTTAGTAAAAATGCATAAAGAGGATAGTAGAAATAGTGATGAGATATAATGATTTCCTTTATTAAAAACATAATTCTTAACATTGGAAAACTTAAAATAAAATATTATAAAATCAAAAACAAAACATAGGTCAGAAGTAAATGCTTAAAAATCTAATTATCATTTAAAAATTAATTAACATTTAAGAATATTTTTTTTGCAGATGCTTTTTACTGATTCTAGTTCTTCGCGCGTTTATGATAGCACTCGCTTTAGAAAACAATCTCTCGCATTTCGTTTCACAATAACATTAAATAATGATGATGTAAATAACAACAAACAGAAATGCGTGCTTGGCAAAGTTGGACGAAGTATTACTCGAGTTAATTTTGGTACAAATAATTTTTTAAAAATATGTCTACCTTACAACGTTTATTACTATTCAAATAACTTTCATTTCATCTCTGATTGAATTTATATTTACAAATGGCCAGCGTGCTTAAATGCAGGTGCACATTCTGCTTAAAATTTTGCTATTTTACATTTCAACTGTGATGGAATTTCTGTTTTTTCAACTTGGACTCTTAGTTTGCTCATAGTTCATATGCAAGTGCACATACTGCTTAGTTTGCTAGTAATAACTCCCGAACCAAGTTTCTTGAGAGAAATTCTTTTTTTAAGATTTATTACAGAATATCAGAAAACTAACTACTTATAGACTAAAATTGCTGAATTATATCATCGCAACAATTAAACAATTTTTTGCTGGTTCCTGGAGAACTGAACAGTAATTCTTATAAACGAAAAGTGATACACAATCATCAAGGCAACACGCAACTACATATAACATATTTTCCGTTGACAAATGGTTACTGAAACTGCTGCAACTGGATAGAGCGCTCGACGATGCCGCATCGGTTCTGTGCTGCCGCGAAACCCTTTTTCAGGTTTATAGACGGTTCCAAAAAGAACCTTTAGATTGGAAACGGCTGCAGCTGGTGCGAAGTGCGCACAACTGTTTCTGTTTTATGAGGCGGTTCCAAAAAGAACGGTTTAAGTCGGCAAACGGCTGCAGGTGTATAGATAGATCGCTCGACAGTGTAACTACGGTTTCAGGTAACATGTTTGGAATACTGTTATTTTAGCGGTTACGTTAAATACGGACCATCCCTATTAACAACCAACATAAGAATGACTATAATTTGGAATCACCGTTTATAAACAAATTTCAGAATTGACCATCAAGAAGCAATGAAAGGTGGTATTGTTTTTGCTCACTTGAATAAATTCAAATTAGAGAATTTACATGACCAACAAATAAGCTTTTTTGAAAATATATACACGAGTACCTTCAGTTTGAATTTTTCAGTTTTGCTCTACAATTGTGGAGCAAAATCTTTGCCTCCATGCAAATGTTTTTTTCACATGTCCTTGTTAAGTCATTACTTAAAAATATTATTACAATATATATGTAAATAATAACAACGAATTATACCAATTTAGCAAGTTTATTATTTGATTGTAAAACATCAAATAGCCAACACGCTGCAGTTTTATTCGTTTTCCTTCTTGCTTCTGCCATTGCATAATGACGCTTCAAACTGAACTCCAAGAATTGCTCTTAATTGACTAAAATGCATGTTTGTAAATCCATAAAAAGTAATATAAAATTTCATATAGAAAGCAACAAACTTATTTAATTAAAGGTAAACTACCTAAGACAAATTCTTTGACATCGAAAGCAAGCCGTACGTAAAACGTATCGCATATGCAGGATTGCAAATAAAACATCAAGTCTGCGCTTTGAAAATGTATGGGACATCTTTTGCTTCAATGTTTACGAACGAAAAAGGGCTGCAAACGGAAAAGAATGCTCTCAAAAGTCGGAAGAGAAAAACGACGAGTATCAATAAATCGTGGAAATCAGAAACAGAATCTACAAGCTGAATGTACAGCTCGCTTTGCAGGCTCGTTTTTTAGACCTCCTAAATCCAAATATCAATATTCATACATTTCGAGCAGTGTATCTGGATTAAAAACACAATCTGTGATATTTGAATCGCTCGCCTGTAATTCGAACGAGCTTGAAATCGTTCATCTAATATGCCGATTACACGTGTATATTTATGACTATAAGTAGCAGGTATCTGTTATTTTCTACTAATAAAGCAATGGAAAAATGCAAAGAAAATATGCACATGTATTTAGAAAGAAGGTTAAATTCGAAAAGATATGTAAAAAAGTACAGCAGCAGTAAGTTTTTTTATTCAGGTTTTATCCATTTGCTTCGGCACTTTTTACTTAGTCCAATTTATTCACTTAATACGCAGAAAATAAAATCAATATCGTGCAAAATAGTTTAAAAATTAGATTATTTTTCGTGTAATTTATGAAAACGTTTTGAGACCATAAATTATACGCAGAAATTACATGTATTTATATTTAAACGTTCCCGCTTTTGTAAATTCGATTTAATTAATTTCCGAATTAATTTCATCGAATTCATTTCATTTTTACTTATCGAACACATAAAAACAAATAATTTTTTGAAATTTCCCTTACGGAAGAGATTAGCTATTATTTGATACAGCTTCATACTATGAAATAAGTGATTTTTAAATTGGACAAAATTTCATTGCAATAAATTTGATTTGCTATATTGTTTATCTTTTCATAATCTGCCCAGCAGTTTTAGAGAATTTTTTCTTGGTTCAACGAAACAATTTTATACAGCCAATTTTTTATTTATTCCAAAATTTTCATTTTTTTTTCAAATTTTAATTTCAAATTTCAAAATTAAAGCCGCCTCTAAAAATATGCTTTTAACTATTTAGAAGTCAAGAGAATAGAGAAAAGGTCCTTTTTATACTTAGGTACATTGTGAAAATGGTTCTTTAGTGGAAAAAACTTATGTTAGAACTTAAAAGACTGGGTGTTAGTTATTGTATTAAAATTCAATTAACTAATTATTTTGCTATATAGATTTATAGACTAATTTAATTGCGTAAAATACCTCCATAAAATATTAACACCTTAGAAAACTTCATGCGTATTTTGAAAATAGAAATACTTACTCAATTTTCAAAGAAATGAGGTGATGGTAAAGACTCATCCTTAAGCTAAAGTTCATTGATGTTTCTGAACCGCTTACTATATGCCCAAACCCATTCTTCAATTGTACGTATATATAGACTTTAACAAAATAATAATCTTAGCGATGAACACCAGACCCTTCGCATAAATAAAAGAATTGAGAGACGTACGAAGCAACGCAAAAATCCCTTTCACATTTCTATTGGTACAAGGAAATATGTCTAGATAAAAATTTGTCTTCGTGTTTTATAGGGGGGAAAGTCCTTTCAAGTTTTAAGAGGCAAAGAACGGGTTTATGTTTAAGAGCTGCAGTAAAATGTATATTGCGATTGAAAAGTTCTTAAATAAAAATACAAGTATGTTTGCTGTACCTATCTGCTCTTTAAAGATTCACGTCTTGTATGTATGTAGAAAATTGATGACATTAAAGAATGATAAGTTATTGAATGTTATTTTTTATTACCATTAAGTAAGTATTGCGTAGTTTTTCAGGCTGGTTCGGACCAAATTGTATTGGATCAAAACAATTTCGTTATTGAGAAGTAACAATATTTCTCAAAAAAAAGTCCAAATTTCGATCAGGAACACTTCCTTGGTATAAGAAACCCGAAAAGCTTGGTTGAATCTAATGCGGGGCCTTATAGGGGCTCACTTGGAGGGTACAAAAAAATATATACAATTTTTTTTCGAAAATTTCGAGAAGATTGTAGAACAGTTGAAAATCGATTTTGAATTTTGTTATTAAGTATTATTTTGAAATGGCCCCATGTTTTGTTGGTGCCCTATCAAAATCCTTAAGCATTCGAAGACAAAAATCACGGTTTCTACTTCAAATTATGAACATTTTATATATTAAAAGGCATCTAGTGAATGAATGACTAAATAGATTTTTAAAATCAAATTCTGGTGACATTAGAAACACTGAACAAGACGACTTGCATGAAGAATATAAGAAGACATTTGTGGCCAAAAATTAGATAAAAAATATTTAATGTTTTGATTCAGCAGTTTGATGCCTGTTGAAACACAAACAAAATACAAAATTCACGAATGATCCCGGTCAACCTTCAATGGGATAACGAGGCTAAATAATTCACAACACGTTTTTTTTTATTCTATTCCCTCAACAATGTTCAACAAAACACCGAAGTGGAGACCCGCAACATCTTTTCCTGCCAGTGCAGGAAGCAAATCAGTCACCCCTTATTACCAACTATTTTAAATTGACGAGCGATGAATAGATAAGACGAAGGGACCGACTTTTGCAAGACAAAGGTCGAAATTTATTCAAAGTCGCAAAGGCGGTCCTGGCAGATTGGCGGTTGCTACTCGGGTTGCATACCAAAACCGACGAGGGATGAGGGATAACGAGCTTCCTGGAATGGTCACGCATCGATGCTGGACTTGATTTTGTTTAATCAACAGTGTAAATGCGATAGCTTAGTGATGGATTAGAGTGCTGAGAAATGCCACTCGAAATGGTATTTCAGCCAGGTTTTTCATGTCGCCGAAATTGATTTAGAGTGGATGCTCTTCATCTTTAATTGAATATGGACCTTGTTCCAAATCCTGATCTACCAGATCAAATAACGCGTTATGGAACAGTTTAAATTAGGACGTTTACAGGTCAGGGCACATTTCAAAGAGTCGGCTGATTTATATTTAAAATGTGTACCTATAGGCAACCAATTTTTCAAATTTAGGACTAATTTGCGTAAGTGACCTTTTGGGGTTCAAAAGATTAACACAACCCAAATTTTTACCAACAATAATCGCTTCTAACTAACCAGGGCGCGTCGTGCTTGGTTTATGTAGCTGTTTGGCAACACTCGAATATTCTGGCTCAATTACGGAACATTCCCTATTCCATTCCGTATCTCAATGGCAGCGTTGCCGCTACTGCTTGTTTCTCCTTGCTCGCTGCATTAATATAAGAGAGGGTTACAACTTAATGCTGGGGAGCAGAAAAGGTTGACAAATCTTCTCAATTAAACATGATGATGCATACGAGGAAGAAAGAAGAAACTAATAAAATGAAGAAACAACAAATTGTTCATATAATACTTGGAAAAATAGAATATGCAAATAGTCAGTTGATTTCAATCTCATGTCATCATGAACTGTTTGTTCAATCGTTATTTGCATATTCTATTTTTCCAAGTATTATATGAACAATTTGTTGTTTCTTGTCAGTTTCTGTCAGTCAGTTGTTCTATTCATTTCTAGTCAGTTGATTTCCATCTCATGTCATCATGAACTGTTTGTTCAATCGTTATGTTCGTTAATGTTATGAATAATTGAAAATAAGCATTAAAAATATAGTTAATGATACATAGACTCATTGGGCGTTGGCACATTTGTGCCATTTTACTTGTGAATCTGAGAGACATCTTAACCGCTAGAAAAAAATACTACAGAAAAACTGAACTAATGGAATTTAAAGTCGAATTTGAATAGGAGTTTGATAGGGAGAAGTTCTTCAAATAATTCCATATAACCAAAGCAAAATATTTAGCAAACTCAAAGAAATTTGCATTATGTAGTTCTACAATAGAATCAAAAAATGGAGAACATAATGAGGATGAATGGAAATATCACAAGAGCTAGGCTTTGAGATCATTGCTTGAAACTGAAACTGAAAACTTTCAAGCCGTCATCGAAACACTTTTCTACTGATGTTTCGAAGCGCGAGTGACTTGCATCATCAGAGATTTAATTCGCGCACACTGAATCAGTCCAATGTGAAAACTTGCATGGGTACAAGTACAACATGAGTTGCAAAGTACAACATGAAAAACATCAGGACGAAAGCCTTTCAACGACGGCTTAAAATCTCGAAGAACTCACCAGTTTTTTTTAAGCCTGCCGTAGAAATGTTAACGCGAAATTTAAAAATTTCTTAAATGACTTTTTTTCAATTTGTATTTTGTTGAATGTCAAATCGTAGGCAAGTTTTATTGTAACTGTTCAGAACTGAATCTTATATTTTGGAAAAATTCAAACTTCCTATTGAAACATTCTAAAATTTAATTGCAACATTTTATTAACAAGTAAAAAATGGACAAATTTAGTCAAGAAACCTATTATATGTTTCTATAACTTGGGTGCAAATCTATTTGTTTTTTTTTGAAGATTACCAAAATTGCCTGAATACTGGAAACATGTAGAGATATAAGATATTTGACGTCGCTTTTGCCAGAAGGGAATTTTCCAAATTTAAATTTAATCAAGAACCGAATAGGAGGCAAATAGAACAAAAATATCGCGCTATTAAGCCCTTCTGCCAGCCCGTCGCAATTTAATTTGTCCCTCATAAATTCCGGAATAATAATATTCGGACTCATTTTATTATGCCAGGCACTTGAACCTGTTGTATTCAAAAACAAATTACCAGAAATAAAGTCAAGTTTCGTTGTGCATCATCAAAACATTTCGCATTCAGCACGCGAATGCCAAAGACAGTTCTGCACTTTTGTACCTGTTTTAATTAATTTTATTGTGTCTGCAGTTATCCGTTATGCTTTAATCCGTTATTCTACATCGTCGTAAATCAACCGATCACGCCATTTCCAAATTATTTCTTCTAGCTAAGTATCAGCCAAAAGATTTCTTAATGCCTTCAAATTTTTCACTTTTTTTATATCTGCATTGTGAGATGGTTTTAAAAAACGAATATTTAAATAAAACAGAATTTCCGTGCTTTGCTCCAACACGGCAGATATGATGCCTGTTAATTATCAATTAATAATATAATTGTAGTTAGTAGCTGCTTTTATAGCAACGAATATTAATAAAGCATTTCAATTGATCTTAAGGAAAGGGGTAATAAAGCTAAGTTGTTCAAGATAGTAAGTATAATGAAAAATCGTCAATAATTCAGAATTTTTCGATCGCTTTCACATCATCTTTGAGAAAGGTACGCAAACATCAGGTGCGCACATCATATAATGCGCTCCGGCGATCCGATACAAAAATATGAAGTAAATACTTTACAACAGTTTAAATATTTTTTATATCGACTAGAAATTTAAGGAAATTATTTCTGCACTTATGAACTTGCCGTTCTTATCCACTGTAAGTCCACTGATTTCATGGGCAATGGATACGATTATTTACCGCCGTTTACAAAATTATTTTTTCGTCTTTAGTAACACAGTTTCTTATGTTACCTTTTGTCGTCTTCTCATAAAATGATATTGCGGGTAATTTGTGTAAATTAGTAGGCAAATATTTCAAGGAAACTGTGACAACAACAGGCTATAAGCGACGAAAACGTCCAATGGAAAACAAATATATGTGCAAGCAATTCTAAATTTTTCTCTAGAAAACCTACCGAAAATTCTTTAGGTATTGGAATCTTCATTATTTTCAAGTTCTTGTAAAAAATTCGTGGCCGCAAAGACTCCTTTATACATTGAAAAACGTAAAAAAGTATAAAAATCGGAACTTATTGTTTCTAGTGAAACTTGTATCTAAACCATAATGTAGTAATAAACATTGTGTGCTTAATAAGTTATTTTAAACAGTCCTGAATTTCCAACACTGATGAATTATAAAATGCAAAGTACCATGCGAGATTATAATAAAATATCCAATTTAATCCATTCCCAATAGAGCCCTCATACAGAGATTTTCAATTTTATTGTCCATTATGCGTGCAGATTTATGTCGTAATACCATAATAGCAATTAAAACGACTAAATAACACTATAAAATGTTTAGGGAACGCGTATACACCCTAAAATTAATCTGCTCAAACTGCCCAAATAGCCAGTAGTAGAATGCGCACTATAAACCTTTGACCAGAACGATATTGGGTTTCACCCTAACTGTACTAAAATTATAATATTTATTGCATTTGTGGCATTTTACCATAGAGAAACTGTTTAATCATTTATCACATTCACAGCCTCTTAAGACAGCAGTTATTTCTCGATGTATTATAATATTTTCTATCCTTTCCATAAATATTTTGCTACCGTTTATAAATGCCCACTTGCCTGTCTGGATGACTAATGGATCGTTATTGTTACGTCTCCCTTCACTACCTTATTAAGTTAATAAAGGCATATCGATTTCTCGTTTGGGGATCATTTACCTGGTTTTTTAAGTGAAAACATTGCTTTATATTGAAGTTAATTTGTAGACGGATTGTATGAAAAATTGTACTTTTTCTTTTCTTTTCTAATTTTCCAGTTAATTTAATGGATGCGATTAAATAATTTAATGGTTTTCATCAAATTCATGAATCTTTATTAGAATATTGTTCATATTTTTATTTGTATTATTTTGCTTACGAGAATGTATTTTTCATTGGCGGGCATGCACATATAAAACATTAAATTAAGTAGTTCAGAGAAAAGGTTTTCTTGGATCAACATGTTTTAACTACCAGAATAGTTGTCATAAATTGATTTTTCAGAAACATAACTTGCAAAGTAAAAGTTCCGTGAAAATATTAAAACAGTGCTCGAAAATAACGGATTGATTGCAGAACTACTTGTAAATTCTGCTATAAATTATTTCTTCGAGTAGAATGCGTGTTTTGCCTTTACTGCCCTCTCCTGTTGCTAATTATTTCCACTCAGCATTAAAGCGAACGCAAGAAACCCTTATAAAAAGACCAACTCAAACGTATTAAATAAATTCAAAACTCTTTTATTTAACTTTACTTAAAAAAGCTCCCATTTAGGATTTTTGCCGCACAAAGTATATTTGCGTTAGCCGAAACGCAAGCGTCTTTTTATTTTATTTCCTTCAAATTTGCAGCTTTTTCATCCACTCAAATGTTTAATTACCACTTGATATTTGTGGTATGTTGTGTTTTCATATATTGTATGTTGTTTTTCCGTCTCCCTGGTGCACTGACCGTGAACGTGTATTGATTTATTAATAACTTTCCTTAATTTGGAAGTTTTACTGCTTTTAACAAATAATTCAATTACGAGCAAACGAGGAAACACACTATTGTTTTCTTTCGTTGTTCTGAGAAAAAAATATATAAATAATACATTAAATTGTATAAAAAATTGTTTTACATTTAATAAGTCGTAATGTTTCGATCTTATGAAAATTGGATATATCAGAAGTAACAATAGACTTTATTTCAGTACTGATTAAATGGAAACTTGGATTAACCAAAAACATCAATATGGAAACTGATTTAAAGGAATATGAATGTTTATTAGGACTCTTTGGCCTATTAATTTGATGCAATTTTGCCACATTTCTTCCTTGTCGTTCTGAGGTGCTTGAATCTTTAATGATGTTTTACTTGAGCACTATGTTTCCTTCATAAATAAAAAAAAAGTGCTGCTATAATAGATAATATAAATGTTTATTAAAATGTCACTTACATCTCTTAATAACTACATTCATGAATTATCTGAAGACAATGAAAGACTGGTCTGTTTCGACGCTTACCAACTTTCAAATACAAATATTTGATAATAATCACTGTAGTAGTTCTAAATCGATAAGCCAAATTCCATCAGAAGCACTAATCCATTTGGCCTCAAGTTAAGGGCAATCAAATCGGGAGTCTGGCCACTGACCACGTCTTTGCGGTTTAGATCTTTGACGCTAACAATTGAAATTCGCTCTATTTCAGTCAAATCGACGTGTTGGAAGTCAAAGCTGGAAATTGAATGCCGGAGAAATGGTGCTTGTTTTGTCATGAGTTGCCAGCGAATAATAAGGTTGCTTTATTCGGAAAAAATGCTCTAACGGACTTGGGAATTTCGCCTCAAACATTGCCATGTGATAACTCAATTTATTCTTAATCATTTCGAAATGGAATTGGCACGCAATGAATTTTAAACACTTCCGGGACCGGATTACGAGATTAAAATTATGGAGATATCAAATGTCAAATCAAAATTCAAGCAAACCTCCCGATCTTCCCGAAATTACATTGTGATTTATTTCCGACGAATATCCGGCGGATTAAGTTTTTAAAACCCATTGAAACGTTGGCCGTTTTTAATTACAACACAAACCTAAATACATATTATATATCTACATAATTACATTTTTACTGCGTCTGGTCTTTTCACATGACTTTGAATCTTGAAAAATTTATAACTAATTTTTTTTCTCATAATAGTCTGGGATAAAACTCAATACATACTTATGTAAGGGCCCCTTTTAGCCTTAGATGGAGAATTCCATAATTTTTCTTTAGATATTCGGGCCGATATCAAAGTAGTTATCCTATTGATTTTGGTCCCAGAAACGAAGCAATTATGACGCTGATAGAAGCAACAAATTTATTATTTTCGCCTCTTTTTTAGAGTACCAAGATTGACGCTTAATTCTGTTTACCAGAAGATAAAAAAAATTGGCATGTACAATAATTACCTTTTTCACTCTTAGCCCTCGCTGGCCGTTCACTAATAACGCTTAATTGTTCTTCTATACTACATGGATGTAGTATAGCAGTGACTAACAGGTGATGATAAACAAATCGGATGGAATCAAAATTGTTTAAATTTTAATGTCGAATTATATAGAGCGTTTCAACTTCTTTGCCTTCACCCCAATTGCTTATGTTTCTTTGGGCTCAGGGAAATGCGGAAAAGTGTGCCTTTATTCGGTTTAAAAGATTAATATTTTTATATGTAGTTAATTGCATGAGGATATAATATTTAGGCCAAAATATACGATCATTTTATTGAAAAAATGCATTTATTAGAGATTATCACTCAACTGTTTATTTGGCAGGTTGTACTGCCTCAAAAGTTGCAATTATTCGGTCAATTTTATATTTAACATAGACATAACATAAAAACCATTTTATTTCGATGGAATTGGAATTAAAATTCCAACAAAAAAGAAAATGGTAGTAGTCTTTCTTATCTTAACACTGTGTTTGTTATGGAGGATTTCTAAACAGAAAACGCAGTAACATTTCGATAATATTACCATTCTTTTTATACTATTATGATAATATACAGAGTGTCTGCAAATGATAATGTTTCGAGTTCTTACAGCAGATTCCGAAATCTCAGAAATAATACAGCTTTGAACTCCGATTTCGTATCTGTGGAATTTGAGAAAGCAACTAAAATATTCTAGAAAAATCAATTTTTTATTCTTAATTCAATGCCTTGCAGCTTCATTTTTTTTTAGATTTAGGAAAACTGCTATATGAAGTTGAGACATCAATTTTTCATGTACCCCCATCGATGTTTTCGCCACCATACCTATATATTTTCCCGATAACAATTTCTCTATAAATGAGTAAATTTACATATCGGAAAGTTGCTATTGGCTTAGTTAGTATTAAAGTCGAAACGTTTTCAGTATATGTTTGATTAGTGAAATTAACATCCAATCAGTTTTTTTGCAAATAAGAGAAAAAATTAATTAATATTAAACTATTGTAAAAACAACCAATTTAAATTATTGCATATAAAACTACGCAATGGTAATGAATGCTGGCAATATTAAGGGCATTAATTTGATATGAAAATTTTGAAATTTTTCGGAGTATATCTTAGAAATTTTCTCAAGTCAATGTGTTTTTTGTGAACACAATAGTCCTAGACTCAACTACTCAACTTAAACCTCCGCTTGTAGCACATTCAATGATTTCTTAACCGCTTTGTACGTGCAATTGCAAAGAGAATTCGAAAAAGTTATTTAGTTGATAATTAAGAATTATTAAGCCAGAATAAGCCAGATGGCTTGAAAGACCATATTCAGAACGATTTAGCTTTATTAAGATAATATTCTCCCAGATCAAAGAGCTTCTGCAGAAATAAAAAAACCTCTACCAAGAACATAACAGGAAGTTTGAAGAAGCAAGAAAATAAATATTATCCAAAAATAAATTAAGCTAAAAGAGTTTTAGTTTAGTTTTAATTAAAATGTCAAGAGGCAGAAGAACTCGAGCAGAGACACGGCAATTTTGAAATACATAAAATTAGTAAAACACATTTAGAAAAAAAAATTATACGAAAACATAACACTTATTTCAGATAATAAAGAACGGATAAAAACTTGGGAAACTCATATCTAAAACGCGTTTACTGACTGTTGTCAAGGAACGAATGCTCTTGACTTGGTAGAAATGTGAATTAATAGAAATACTCGAGTAAACTAAAAAACTGAAGGCAAATAAGATGTTTTAAGTCAAATAATTATTAGTTAGCGATCAGATCAACCTAATTATTATTCTGTTAAAAACTCATGGTGTTAGGTTTCCGCAAAGAACTTTGCGATAGTCTTCAGAGAACTTCAAAAGATGCAGAGTTCTCCATAACCAGCGTTTATACCGTCGCTTTAGTTCTCTTATATTTGAAATTCGATGAGTTGTTAACTAAGCTGAAAATTTAAGGCAAGTTAACTATTCTACAATGACATTTCCACATAAAATCCTGAAAAAAAACCGTATTCGAGTTTCATATCAAGTTTATTTCAATGCCTTTTTAAGGCTACAAAACTTTTAATCGAAAATAATCCAAATTTGGCAGCAGTTGTCAAAGTGACCAAAATCTAGCAGTTTTTTATATTAAAATGTGCAATATCGAATATAAAAACGATATATAAAAACGAAAAAACTGTAAAAAATTTTCACACAGCAAATAAAAGCAAGACTTGTGTTTCACTTTGCACGTAACTAACGACATTTCAATCGAGATACATAAACCGAAACGAATAATTATTTAGCATCTAAGTCATAAAAACATGTTTACCGATTTTTAAACATTTATGGCGTTTACTTGTGGAATAATTTATTAATCCTCTAACACAACGCAATAAGGCAAACTGAAATGATATTAAAATTTCGTAAATATAGAAGCAGGAGCTAACGGCTTTGAAAACTTTCCTTGAGCTGTAGCAATAACTTGCCTCAGAAAATGTAATCCCAATTTTTATATCTTTTTATTCATTTTAATTCGCTCTTACGAAGTTCATTTCTCTGGAGCCACCTGTGTCAAATTACCGACACTGGCAAAAAGCCATTCCAGCAGAGACACTAGACATGGGAATAAAATTTTAAAAGCTTTTTCATTCAAAATATGTAATCTAAGTACATCTGAAACGGGATATTTTAGTGTGGCAAATTTCCTTAGTCTAGTTTTTTTTTGTTTTATTCGATGATGCTATTGAACTTGGCTATTATTTAAATTTCTCGATTTTAATCTAAATGGACTTATAATAAGAAATAATCGTGTTAATGTTATAATTTCAAAATTTTTGTTCACATGTTCGATTATTATCGTTGCAGTAACGTCTAGTAAGAAGGAAATTATTCATTGTCGCAATGAATTAATTGAATATAATTAAAGGTATTCGAGCATAGCGCGAAATAAACATTTCCCATTCCAGACATTGTGTGCAATTCTGGAAACATCCCAATTTTCTAAACGTTTCTGAAAGCAAAAAGTCGAGAGGTCTTGTCCAATTTTCTTGTTCTAGACAATCAACTTAAAGGAGTCTCCTTCCAGTAAGATAATGGGTAATGGTCTGTATTAGGTCATAACTATTTTCATTGGTTACGAACTAATTGGATAGTTGTTGGCTTTTTACTTTAACAAGAAACATTGTCAATTTGTGCATGTAATTTTACGGAATTACTCAGCCTAGAAGAAGTTACTAAAAACATAGCACATTGATATTTATGAGTCTTAGGAACAATCAGTTGGTGCCAGAAAAAGTATGGGTGTCCTGCATGTTTATTTGTGATATTTAATATATTCGAATTAAATTTAAAAGAAAGCTTGCATATTTAATGAAATCAATTGAGTTAAGGGAAAAATATAATGCAAACAATATATAAAAAGTGAAAAAAACTAGTAAATATCGATAATACTGTGGATAAAAGCGATTTTATACTTCCATATCTGGGACACCTCGAAGGATTGTACTACATAAAATATAAAGTAGTACAAATTTGTTTCTTTCATACATTTTACATACAGCTTGTTTGTGAAATAAGCCGAGTGAAGGATACATAAATAATTACTATTTATTTGAATTAGTTATTATACTTAATATGAAATTTCATTACTTTGAGGGTTTTACTAATATATAATTTATTATCGCAGTTTACTTGATTTATTGTTAAAAATCGTGTATTTTCTTTCACTGGATTCTTTTATTTCTAATTCTGTATCTTCGATTGGCTCATTGAACGATTCACACTTCAAACTGTGGATATATAAAAGGTTTTTGAAATTAATTTATGCAAACCTGCCAAGAGAAGTTGAATTGAACAATAAATATAAAGGCACAAGTAAAAAAACATTTTTTGTTGCCTGAAATACAAATTTCAAACAAACCTTGTTTATATTATAAAACAAATATAAAAATAGATTTAAGCATCTTTCTGTAAAAGTTCGAGATTACAATGTCCAAACATTCGCGTTCGTATTGCTTTGTCGTCGTCGTCGAATATGATGATATCCTGCTGAGAACGAAATTTGAAATGCCTGGTAAAATGTAAAGAGGGAGCTGAAATTTCGCGAAAATATTTAAGCTAAATTGGCAGCAGTGACTTTCTTTGATTGTGTCACGAATTCAGAAACAGATGACAAAAATTCACCAAGAAAAATATTTCAACTTCTTATTCGCCGCATTTCAATTTTAAACTATTTATGTTTAGTGAAAGAAAGTCTCTTCTGAACGGTTGGAGATATTAAAAATATATTTTTCCCGATAAATAAGCACAATATGTTGTTTGTAGACTTTCTTAATTGAAATTGTGTTCTTGTAACTTCCCGCTGATTTTTACTTTATGTAGAGGTTTTAACATAATATTTTGTCTTACACTTGTAAAATTTTAAGTATGTAATGTATTTCTCCCTTTGGGTGTGATTTGTAGACTTGCGTTTCAAGTAATATGTATTTATATGTTTATGACTAAATAAAAAAAAAAAACATTCCAGGGGAACAGGCAGTCCGAGTAATTTTGCAGCAAAAAAAATTTGTTTTTTTGACTTATTAGTAGAGATGATTGAAGTGACTTGTGTTAGATTTCTGATAACTACCAGAGCCTGAGCTAAAGTTTCGAATAACAAAGAAAAGCCACAAAATTATAGTATTGTAACATCTGCCACACGTTTTTTTCTACCTTTACCTTTTTTTCCAATTTTCTACCATAGCCCATATAATACGTAAATTATACCGTTCATAATGAGCATCGAAGACACAAAATCGCACAAAAAACATATTTTAAATGATAAAAGGGCGGATATCATTTTACTAATGGAAAATACAATACCACTTGAAAAATAACCATAAAAGAAACTTTACGTTCCCTATTCCACTTGTGTTTCTTATAGACTAAAGGCTCCATATTTAAGCTTCAGAATATTTATGGCTGGAATCTGCAGAAGTTTAGAAGTGTCTTGCAGGGGAGCTTCGAAAAGTATGTAAGATGACTATGGTGAAGTCGTAATTTCAAAAATTATATTTAATTTACTGTGTTTTTATCGTCTACAGTGAATACAATAATTCAGTTGATGTGTAAAAACCTTTAGTGAATGTTGTTTAAGCTTTGTCGATCGTAATTTGTGTAAGACGTAAAAATATATTTAACGAAAATCTGGGTTAGCTTGGGTAAGTAAACAAGCAATAAAAATGTTAACGAAAATATATCTACTTTTCTTCACAAGCAATGAACAATCAAATCGCAACTCACAAACACTTTGGTATTCATAACATAGAGGAAATATCATTGAAAAATTGTATACGAACATATATTTAGCTTAGGCATAAATATGCATTTAGCATAGGTTATAAAGCTACATTAGCATCAATTCAATGGAGCTCCTTCTCTTTCCTCAGATAGAAGAATTGTTCGATTTAAATTAAGCAATTTATTACCGTTCAGAACATGCAATTGTTTGAGTACAATTTTGAGGACACCCTGTATGTGCGAGTCTAATTTATACAAATTTTTCGATAAACTGACTTTCGAGAATGTGACTTAGAAATTGAAATTGTTGATAGTTTAAGCTTTAACACATTATGTACATTTTTACAAAACACCGAATATCTCAAAAACCGTAAGTTTATTTAGATATTTTACACATGCATCGTATAGTTATATAATATACGTTCGGTATTCCATTGAAAAACACAATTTGTTGCATGCGTAGAATATAATAATTATCTGTTCATAACAAAATAAAATGCTGGTAGAAACATGTTCATATTTGTCATCCACATTTTGCACCTTACTTCCAGTCGAAGACTAGCTTCTTAACACCTTGACTAAACGAAAATAATAAGAACATCAATCACATTATGCTCACTTACACAGGCCAATAAAACGTAAAATTACTATCTGCAATAGTTTTCATAAACTTCTAATTCGAAACTCATCGTGTAAAACCCAGTAGGTACCTATATTTTCCCAAAAAAGGGGAGATCATTTAAATTTGGTCCTTAAAATCTTTTTATGTCGAAATGCATTAGCCGAGATCAAATTCAATCTAATTCCGTAGTTGTTTACCTCAGGAATACAGATGCATTGTTAAGGACCCTTCGTCCAATTTTCCTTCCTTAGTATAATGTTACATGAATACAAGCCGAGCCCGACTTGATTAAAACTTTTATGTGGTCTTGAAATTTTTAAAGTTATTCACCGATAATGCTGGATAACTTTATTATGAGCACTAAGTCAATTAGGGTATGAATATTAAAGAGCTGGGAGTTTTTTGCACGACTAAAGCGCGGAGAAGATTATTTTAGCCGCATTGCGCATTATAATTAAGTTTAAAATTATCTCGTACTTTCAGGTCGTAGAGAGAGAATTGGAATTAGTGTTGTGGATGAGAGTTTGCTTCTTTGTCTGGAGATTATAACACAATAACATGTCAGATTGGAACCTGGTGCCTTGCCAAAATGATACATTTTTTCAACTTTATGATAGTAAATAATAAATAATATCAGTTCGATGAAGCTGTTTATATGTAAAAGCTTTTACGGGGCAGAAGAATGTAGACGGCCTTACAAATTCATCCCCATGCAGAGGCGATTCCGATAATGGCCTTGTCTCGCAGTCTCGCTTCCAACAAACGACGGAAACACATGAAAGACGAATGGACAATAATAAAAGAAATATCGCCAAGCAGCCACTGAAGTGAATATAATTCCCGCGGTTTGCTCGAAATTCTTGGCCCATAAAAACATATCCGGTCCTGAACAGTAGAATAAATATCTGGTTTTTTCGTCTGCTGCTGTGGAAAATATTTGTTGTTTATTACCCAAAACACTTTCTTTCGGGGCGTCATAAAATGATGGAAGACGATCCAACAAAACCGAAAGAAAACGTTATTGTGTGTTTCATTTCTGTGATGTTCTTTGTTCCATATGGTTAACCGAGTGAGCGTATTTATTATTGAAACAGCATAAAAAATTAATAGTTCCAAGAAAACGAAAAGTACGTTTTCAGACGCGCAAAGTTCATTTGCCAGGTAAAACCATAGAAATCCTGGACAAAACAGAATCAATATTTAACCGTTCAGCAACTTCTTCAATTTAATTATTTTTTGCAATTACCGAAACCGTAGTGAAAATGTGAACGTGTTGAGAAGTTGAAAAATCGAGAAAACGTAATTGATGTTATGTGGATAAACACTTATTTTTTACTTTATACAGTTAAAATACTTTTATTTTATTATACTTGTAAGATATTTAATTACAATAAAGCATCAATAATAATACCAAAGCAAAAATAATCAAGCACTGTGCGGCTATTGAAATTGCAAAAATTCTAGCGGCAATTTTATTGATTAATTTGAAAGATTTGTTTTTAAAAACAATTTATTGCCAAATAAATAACAACAATATTAAATTTCACCAATGATCTACTACGTTTCTGCGAAGGCAATTTCTGCTGTTGTCCATGAGGAAATTATCCATGTCTATGTTAATATTAATATATTATTTCATTAAATATATTTTTGAATATTAGCTTAAGTTTCAGTATGTTTAGCTTAATAGTAAGCAATTGCTTACTTTAGTATAAGTCGTACATCTAATTATCTTAATGTTCTTATTAAATGTTTTGTTAAATGAAGGGTTGATCAGTAAAATTAGCAACTACTAACTACTTTGAATTCTAAACATAATCAAATATAAAAAAAGCACAGTTTGAATTTTCCACAGTCGAATTTTCAATCTCCAGAACTCACAAGTAAGTTTAAACCCATATGCGGACTTACACGTAAAGTTTCCTGTAATCTTTATGGAATAAGAATGTATCTCCTTAAGGGTTGCAGCGATGAAGTTGGCAAAAGTTTTAAGTAGAGCATTGTTTCACATGTGAGTGAAAAGTTTATTGGCAGGCAACTTTTTGTGTCGTCTCATCGTTTGTCTAACTAAAGTACCTGTCGCAAATAAGATTTAACATAGTTTAAAATAGTAACTAACAGTTATTTTAAAAATAATTGATTGAAAAAAAGTATGCAGTTATCAAAACGATGTAAATAAGTTATATTTGGATCAAGCATGGAATGGAAATACACGTTTATGAGTAATGTTAATGAGAATTAAAACATTTAAAATTATGTATGTTTCAATTGTAATTGTTAAACGCTAATAACATCGGTCAATAAATTTTAAATACTAGTTTTGCTGCAAGTTTATTGCAATTTGCAAACGTTATACAAATTTTTGATATTACATAATGCAAAAATATTATTACGTATTTTTATTTTACATTGTAAAATTCTTTAAGCGTTTAGCTCGCTTATGCCTCACACGCAATTTCTCAGACTCGTTTAGGGAAATTAAAGTAATTTCTCTCCGATTCGCCGAAGTAAAATAAAACTCTATTTTCTCATGAAATATTTTACTCAACTTGAGCACAAACTAGATTAATGTTAAAACAGTTTTTCAACATACATAAATCGGATTAAGTTGGTTTCCTATTCAATTCTGAACCATTGGAGTTTTAGAGCGAAATGCACTAAAATGCGGCATTGATCGCGTCGAAGTGCATTTACGGCTATTAATGTTGGACCAGTCGGTTAGACATGAGAGCAATATGAAGACCAAAGCAAATCGAATCAATATTGCTTTGGAAAATTGGATTTGCCGACGAAAAAAGCACTTAGACCGGTATGTACATACGAAGATTTAATGAAAGAAGTCGATTTACCAAAACTGAAAAAAGCGAGAAAACTGAAGAGTGCAGACGACAAATTTCACGGGCTTAGTGACAGATATAAATTAAACTGGACGTGGGTAATAAATATTTTTTGATTACTTGCACAGACACCTGTTCTCTCGTACTTTGCTGCTTTCGAAATTGCCCAACAGCTAATCGATGTGGAATGAGCCCAATCTGTACCAGTTGCGTCTATAGAAGCGAAACCTGCTGGCATATCAGTTCAATGAAATAGAATAATTCATTATCTCCGCTGATAATAACTTAGGAACTGAGTGCTTTCATTCACTTTCATTGTTAGACTTTCTATTTGTTCTGCAATATTTTTGCAAACGCTCCTTAAATTGAGGCACATTAAACTGCATGTTACGCAAAAAGTCTTTCTGAGCAACCAGTTAAGACAAATCTCCGAAATAGAAACAAGGAAAATATTACAGTTTGTAGACACACCACAAAAATAATTCAGTTGCTCATTGAAGTGCTGGATACGTTCTCCGTTTGTTCCAAGACATTCCAGGAGTGTCTCATTTATTACTTATTAACCAGCAAAGATCGTTTCATTTAAACGTGTGTTGAAATATTGTTTCTTATACGAAACGTAAATTTTTTGATGCAACAAGATATTTTTGGAGAAAACATTGAGTCATCTCTAAAGATGACTCAATAAGACCCAAAAAATTGGGTCTCATTGAGTTCGACAAATTATTGTTGCTCAAAACTTAACACAAAATCTTGGATTTCAAGAAAGTTAAGCTTGTATTGTAGTATATTTTTAATCATGAATCAAATGTATTCTAAAAGTGGACAAATAAAATTACCGTAAATATATGAGATAAATACAATAAAATTTTATTTTCGTTTTGTAAGCAAACATAATGAAATAAATCAATTATGGAGCTGCATTATGAAAATAAATTCTGGACTTAATTGGAAAAATGTTATAATAAAGCAATTTTTACAAATATTCATGTTTTACGAAAAATTTGAGATTTATTGTAGTAGTCATATCCATAAACAACTTTGTTCTACTGAATATCCACGACGTTTTTGGCGTATATTTTTTTACATCTTTTTAGTGATTCTTTCATTTACTTGTGCAACTCGTCACTCCTAGAACATATTTCCATATGTTCACCTGATACTGTGATGGCACAAATTTTAAATTGGTGAAATTTATTTATTTATCAGTATAATTTCTTCAATTTTTGCGTTTTTGTCTGCCCACTCTAAATTTTCATTTATTTGCTATCGATAATACGGTAAAAAGAAAGGTTAATCGCAGATAATACTCGAAGCATTTTTTGGATTCTGCGAGATCCGGCCTTACTGGCTTTGGTGCGCTCCATTCTCATGGCTCATCTCTCACAATTATTGCCGGGGATTACACTTTGTCCCCAATAGAAAATGGATTTATACAGTCGATCTAGAATTAACTGTTTTTCTGCATTATTTTCTGCAACTGCTCAGTGCCTTGAATTTCAACCGATCTACATTCGAATATGTAAAAAAATGTTTAATTTCTGCAAAATATTTATGTAAACAGATAAAGTCGAAGGGAATCTTACAATGCATGACAACGAGGAACAACTGTAAATATTGAGTAAATAATTTAAATGGCTTATTAAGGCTAAAATCAGTCTGAAATCAATGATGAAATCTGGTGTTTGGGGGGCACGGAAGGATATCCGCTCCAATAAATCTGGCGCATTAACGCTAAGCTACTATTTTGGAGAGGACAAATATATTAATACACGTATGTATGTATGTATGTATTACTATTACTCGGATACTCTGCAATGCCAGGAAACGCCCCAAAGACATTTTCGATAATATACTTAATTTATTTCAATTGAAAACAAGAAAAACATGGTTTCATTGACCCTATATTTTTTGGGTTTAGACACTACTTCGTTTTGTAATTTGTTTTATATCTTAATTTTTGATATGTTGTTTGTGTTGAACAAAACTGTGTAGGTTTTCTTATAAACATAAAAAGTAACATTTGGACACTGTTCTGTATTGAGATGCAAAATTCTGAAAATGATTAGCTACATTTTGAATCAAAAGTTTATTTTAGTACCTACATCTACTAATTTTGCAGGCATTCAGAAAAAATTGCGAAATTTCAATTTGATTGGACATATCATAACGGAAATTTTGTCACTTCTGCATTCTGCCCAGTGCTCTGCATAGGTGACGAAAACTTCTATTTCGTTAAGCAATTTTTGCATTTAGAATGTCTTCTCCAAACTGTTCATAGATCATCTGGAACTACCAATAAAACTTGTTTTTATCGTTAATCAAATCGTGAAATAATGAAGAGTTTACTAAGCTTTATTCAGTTTCTCATAGAAGATAAGTGCTAATTAGTACTTCTCATCTGTAGCCAATTACTACTAACTTGAATATTTTGAAGGTAAAAATTCGCAGGCAACATTTTCCTTTCCTTCTTCACTTTGGCTTCTCTATTTCTGAAGCAGATTATTGAAAAACCTGGGTACTGTCGAAAGAAACGTAAAACTACTGATTTCAAATAATTTTTTTATTGAAACGCTATTGCGCCCCGTTCTGACTCTCAACTCTTCAGTTCATCAAGGCTTCACAATATTTTTCATTTTAATTTTAACTTTTATGTTCAGATCAATGCCAAACCCCCCGTGGGGTAATTTTTTTGTTTTATTTAAACCACGCACAGGAGAAACGAACCACACTGGACGAATGTATGCATACATATACCTACAAATTAGATAGCTCCCTTCGATGCAAGGGGCCCATTCCACAGTGAAACTGCATCCAGGGGAGAAGTGCACAAATGCATTTGGCGATAATGGCTAGAATGGCTTGGCGTTGCATTTGCTGGCATAATTCCATAACGAACGCAGATAAACAGGGTTAGCCGTTCTCCGAATATGCAATGCAGGTTTTTGGTGTGGGTTTCAACTGGAATTTCATCGTAAAATGAAACAAAATTTGACATTCACGCAGCGAAATTAATCTTTTACAAACACTCGATTCGGTTTGAGTGACTATAGTTAAAGTTATGTTTATTGAAAGTGAAAATTTGTTGTACATGTATTTTATCCGAATACACTTATCGGTTCTGCCTTCATATTATTAATAAGCATGTTTCAAATGTCTCAAAATAAGACATATTTCTGGTGTATCCAAAAAAAACATAATATCTCACACCAGAAGTCAACATGTTGAAGCCAGTTGGTTATTTCAAAAAATAGATGAATTTTCGCATACAACCATTGGACATTAAAAAAATAATCGGGATGCGTGGCAGCAGCAAAGAGCAATAACGACCAATATGTTTTCATCTATAAATCAGTGCGAAGAAGAAAAAATATTCTAGAAGGAATCAAGGAAGAAAATGGACTGAATGTGTGCGAAGTGTTTAAATATATGTATCTAATACCCCAAGGCAACTAAAGCAAGGTAAATATGAACAATATTTTTTAATTTGTCGTATAAAAGTCTTATAAAGCCTTACCTTACCTTTACCTAAGCAGACATTTCAGAACAGTTAATGAAATACTCTAATTAATTCTACTCTTGAACGGCGTCCAAATTAATCTGTTATTAACTTTTTAAGCCAAACTTGACCACAAAAAGATCCAAATTTTTCACATTTCCGGTTAGAATGTTGACTCGTACCACGTTCTTCTGTATGCTTCCGTTCTTAGATAAGAGAGCCTCGATCCAAAACGTCAGTATTTTTAATTGGTAAATTTTAGTTATTTTACAAAAATATATTTTTGGTATCACGTCGTAAAGAGTTTTCGCTGCTTTGAAAGCAGCTGAAATAAAAACTTTACAATAAATAAAGTTGTTATAAAATAAATATTGCGTCCTATTTCAGATTGTTAGTGTTAGCTTGTTTCAGTGTTATTGGCTCTAAACTTTGGAAGCTTTCAAAAATAAAATTATGAAAAGCGGAACAAAGTGCATGCAAAATTTTAAAAATGTCAACTACCCAGCAAGTCAAAACATTCGATTAAATTAATATAATTTGAAGAAATACCCATAAAAGGATTGTCCTCAGCAAAAACGAAGGTGTGCGTGTTTCACATTTTCTCCTGCTTACGATGCTGCAGAATTTAAAAAGTCTTAGGAATACTAATGGTTAGTTAATAAATTTTTGATAAACTTGGTTAATGTTTTTAAGTTTCGTTTGTAAAAGCTAGCAGCATTCTATACTGTGATCCAAGTTAACTGGAAACTGGGTAATAATTAATTTTTTAATATCGTGTTTTACCAGACGCGCTTCTTATCTGCAGACCATCTTATTTTGCATTTGCTTATGTTCGCTATACATTTTATATATTTCTCCTCTATTATTTATTAAATCTATATATTTTCCCCAACACATGTTTACTATAATTCTTGCATGTATAGAGAGTAATAATAAAATAGGAAAAAACTTGAAAGGTCGATTTGATATTCTCCAAAAAAATAGTTAAACTATGTGCATTAATGTGCTTCAAAGGCAGATAAATAATTTATCTAATTTCAACTCAAAAAAAATAAACACAAACATCCACTCCAAAGAAGCAAATCCTATACTCGTTTCAAAGACCAGGTCCAAAGTTTGACTTGTTTCATCTCTAAAGAAACCAACTAGAAATTTAGATTCTTTCGACAAAGTTTCCAGTAAAGACTGAACAGGAGGAATATTTCCCCTTTAGCCGGACGTGATAAAACAAAACAAATTTGCAGGACTTTAAAATAGATTTGTTGGTCAAAGAGGGTCCTTCTGTCCATATTGAAGTTCGGTACAAGAGGATTTCTTTATTGGATCCCAAATTTTTATTGGATCCCTCAGAGAGGAAAGGTTACATTTGGGGATGAATCCGACTATGTGTGCAACTACTTTAAACTGCATTTTCGATGAATCCCATCGACGAAATTTATTTAAATGATCTCCAAATAATTGAACTTAAGACCAAAGCAAAGCGTGTGACAGATTTTACTACATGCAATGATTTAATCCTAGCAAATAATTGAAGTAAAAAAATAAGTTGAAAGAAAAATAAATCATTTGCCATTATTTATTACAAATTTAATGAAAGCAAACATGTAACGGTTTAAATTAAATTGCTCTGGTTGATTCATTATACAAAATCTGATACGTAAGAAAATCAACCACACGTTTTAAACTTTGATGTGATGAACACAAAACTTCATTTCAAGCGATCATGGATTTTACATTGTTATATGTTTTCCTTGTTTCGACAAAACTTTAGTTAAACTTATTCCTATCAATATAAATATAACAATTCTTATTATAAAACCGAATTTAAAACTAGAAAGTTAAATTAACATGTTGTTGAAACAAGTATATTGCAAGTAAAAATACACATACAATTTTCAGACCGGAGCAGTTAAATAACTTAATAACTCAAATAAATATTAATAAAAAAAATAAATAAAGTCAATTATTTCATTAATCAACTTATCAGTTTGATACCAACAAGCTTGATGACTTATAAAGGACAATTTCGATCAGATAAAAACGTTTCATGTGAATCTGATCAATTAATGACTTTACGAGCGAAGATTTACTTATATTTTCGTTTAATTAACATTTTGGTATTCGACAAATTTCTTTGTTTTATGCTAATCATTTCAAGAAAAATATTTTAACTTGAAATTTTCTTTAATTTAATTTATTTTTGAAATATAATTGACATTTATACATGAATGATTCAGCGTTTTTCAGGCCAACATTAAAATACCGATATAAAACAAATTTTTCTCATATTAGAAGAGTATAGATCCTTTTTAAAAATAAAGAGTCTCCTTTCGTGTTGATCAAGTCCATTCTTGTTCAAATTTCAAGTTTAGAACGTGAAGTAATTTTCTCAACGTACAGAAAATAAGTATGAAATATTAGAATGTACTGGTAAATTGGAAAACTTGGCGATTTCATACATTTGATCCGCCCGAAACGTGAACTTAAATATTACGAAGGATGCATGCAGCTCCTCGGGCAAAGTTTCGGGAAATGTTTGGCTTGCCTTTAGAAAAATATTACAGAATGTTAATCTAAGTTTTGATTAACCAGACGGAGCTAGTTGTCGAACTTTTCTTAGTTTAACAGATTTAGGTAGTTTTGCTTTACACAGAAGCCGTATCTTGCCGATGTCAAGCTCATTTAACGGAAATAAAATTAATGACTCCGTGCCTAATGTCGTATAAAGAAATGTGAAGCAAAAAAACCATAAACAATTTATTTATTTATTCAAATGTTCGTTACCGATAAATCAGAAAAATCTTTTAGATCGCCATTGAAAAAGGACAATGTGATCATCGTTTCCAAATCGAGAATTCAACTTTGCCAACAGAAACTAATTTTTTATGAACACGACAATAGCAGAAATTAATTGTTATAAGCGTTAGTTGCCGAAAAAGCAGCTCCAATAAAGTGCATTTATTTACTCTAGAGCAACAAAAAAAAATGATTTGAAATGTGGCTATTGATTTTCAGGAAGCAAATGCACCATTACCCTTCAAAACTGTAATGACCTTAACGCTGCCCAATTTAAAATGAAATCGATAAAGGGTTGCACTTTCCCTATGGGCCTGTTTTGGCCCCCATATGCAGTTGTTGCCAAGTGGCATCCATCCTTTATGTCCTTGGCCCTTGGATTAAAGGGCACCGTCCAGGGGCAGTGCATAAGGGCTATTTTAATTATCAGATTAATTTGTGACAAAAGTTTTCTACTCAATTTGCATAAAATATATGGCGATGCTTGAAATTGAAGTGTTTCAACTTGATGCGAACTTTGTACTGGGATATTTCTCATAAGACGTTTCTTAGATAGGTACAAGTTAACTGAAAATAAGGACGCAAAACCTTTCAACTTGAAACAGAATACTTCTGAATTTTGATTATAATTAAAGTCTTATAAGTATCTCGTATCTTTGGAGCATATTGCTCCAGTTCTCAATCAATTTATGGCAACGGGGATTTAAAAACGAGAAAATTTAATTTTTTGCTTCGTCGAAACCTAATGAAATCAGAGGAATAATTGTGACTGAACGCCAGTCATCAACTTCAAATTGCAATTAGAATTTAATCCCAGCGTTATCAAGGGTCCTCCAAATCCGCTTTGCGACTTAATAATTTTGTTACTTTCCTGCTCATTATTTTCTTGTTTCGAATCTAATCGTTGCAGGCAAAAAATTAAACCGAATTATATCGCCTTAATATTCAGAATGATGCAATTTTCAACAATTGCACAAAAACAGCCGTTACTTATGGATGTATCAAGTGATTCCATTTGGTTTTTGCCATAAATTATTACGTACGAATTATAAAAATGTTGTCAGTTTGATTCGCCTAAATACTGTAATTGATTTATAATCAGAGTGCACTTTACATGGAGGGTTTGTTTCAATATTACAAAATGTATCTCTATATTTCTTCATATTTAATTATATTTATTTGTGTACATGTGTAATGTGTGTATTATATGTAATTCGCTAGTTTCGTTTTAGTTCAAACTCAGTTATTTCTTGCCGAAAAGGAAATGTTTRAATGATGAATTCCATTACTTTATTTTATGTTCGTCATTTGGTTTTGTCCATTAAATATGGYAAAATAGATAATATTTACTTTAAGCTAAGAGTTTCAAATAAACTTTTGTCTAACTTGCGGATTTTGTCCCCCAAAGTCGAAATCTCGATTAGACGRCGGAATTCGTCTTTTTCAGTCTTTTGGATTTTGAGCTCATTTTTTKAATTTCTTCTTTAGCTGTTTCAACATTTGGGTTTTTATACAATTCAGCATACAGGCCCGATTTGGATTGTTGGAAAATCGGTCTAAAGCTAGTGATTTTGTGTAAAAATTGTATTTTGCTAAATTGAAATTGGTTGAGAAACTTGAGTCATAAGAATTTGATTGTCGAAAAACGATTTTTCAAGACAAATGTTATCAATGTTTTCTTTGTGGATTTAAGGTTGCAATTTTTTTGGGAAAACTGCTTTTCGTATGTAGACATTTTCTGCATAACTCTGTTAATATCGGTCCGATTTGGAAATTTTGAAATTTATTGAAAAACGTACGGTTTTCAATCGATTGAAAAACTTTAAAGTTAAAATAGTTTGAAGTTTGAAATGAATTGAAGGTCGAAAAGGCGATTTTGCGAACAAATTACTTTTACCTCGATTAACTCATTTTCAAAATAGACATCAGATTGTCTGAAAAGTGCATTCTCGACATATTCGCTGTATATAAGAAAATTTTTATTTACAATAGTTTGTAAGTAAATGAGGTCTGAATATTGGCAAGCATAAAACTCTCAAACTTGCACATACTTTCACTCTTTACCCTGTAACTCGGTTAGTTATCCACATTTTTCAGCAATTCTAAAACTTAAAAAGCCCATAGACGGCGTAAAAACTCGTTTCAGGGGCAAAGATCATTTTGATCACCGTTTCAGCGCCAGGAGAGTTTAAACTTTCAAAGACTTGAAGCGGTGACTGTATTTTTAAGCGGAAATCAATTGTTTAAAAAAATATTTTGCAATAAATTGGAAATTTTCGATTTTTTTGAAAATTCCAAAATTTGCAACTTTTTCACTTAAGGGTCTAATTTAAACCAAAATTCCACTTTTTATGAACATGGTTTTGTATATAGTTTCGGAAAAAATGGAATTTGGAGTTAGAGAGACTGCCACCCACATTGGTTGCAGACATATTTGCTAATAACTCCGCAAATGTAGGCAATATTCCAAAAAGAAAAAAATGCCCTGCGTTGCCACGGGTATTAGCTAGAGTTCAGCTATCTTGAAAAAAATTGACATTGATAACGGTTTGGATCGGAGGTAATTAACCCTGAGTGGTGGCAACCGTTCGCCTGTTTCATTTGCGCGTACCTCCACTTTTTTGCCCGTAACGTAGTTAAATGTCAAGACATTTCAAAAGTTCTAAAACGGCTAAAAAGCCCAAAGAAATAGCTATTTAAACTATTTCAGTTTCAAATTGAATATCAGCAACAGCAAGTTCAGCAAAACGAGTTCGAACTCAGAAAATGTTTAATCTTCAAAATATAAGACCTTCTATATTGTCTCTGCATAAGCTGCCTAATGGGAGAATCGTGGACTTTCTAGCACCGAGAAAGTGGTACGGGGAGAAAGTACCCAGAACGGCGAAAACATGATAATTATCAAGAAAACACCATTGAGTGATTTCTTGCAAGTTGCAAGGTAAATAGTTGCCTTAGCAGACAAAATAAAGTATATTTCACAGCAGAACTTAAATGTTACATTTAGAGTGTTTTAAATTTAACGGTTTAGATAGCAACACTCCACTTTAGAAAATCTAGCAAGTGAATTTTTGAAAATTGAGTAAGAATTATTTTTAATTTGAAAAATCGACTTGAGAATTAAAGAACATTTCAATTTAGGGTGTAATAAAGAACAAACAAAAAACCTATAATGACGCATATTGGAAATTATGCAAATTCTCTACCAAGGCAATAAAAAGTATAGTTCACAACAGAAAGTTGATAGTTTCACATATCAAAAGAGTCTTCTGTAGTGAACCTCATTCGTTACCGTATAATATCTGAGTTTAAATGAGTTTTACAGAAAGAAAATTCGAAAAATTTCAAAACCCAATCCAGAATCCAGAACGTCTCTCAACGTTCCTTGTCGAATAAATATGGCACTTGGCAATATGATAAAAAAATTCAATTATATGGGACGGAAAGCTCTGGCAATCAGGGGCAAAGTATTGCCAAACTGACCAAAAGCTGCTTCGTGCCACGCGGAAATAAAGAAAAACATTCTTTAGTATTCCAGAAACTTAGTCAAATTAATTATTTGAAATGAACAGAAGAAATAAAGAGAAGTAACAGCAACTTCAGTTGGTTCTCCGAAAACTAAACCATATTCAAGCTAAAGGATTTATAGATTATAATTCATATTTATCAGCTTTGTGCTGGCGCCCCGTTCTCCATTTTTAGAAAATCTTCAAAAAACAAGCATACTTGAACAAACAATAAAGATCTACTCCGAATTGAAAACTACATTTACCACTTATTGGAACCAATCCATCCTGTATATGCCGTCTATGAACAAAGTACTTGCGGTACTCGTGTTTTAACTCCTTTTATTTTAGAAAGCTCTTTCAAGTATTGAATGCTGATCTGTAAAAAGTTTGCCATATTTGGAACTATTAGATAAATGTGCGAATAGAATAACTATACAGTATTCCTAATCAAAATAAATTATAAAATTTATGCGACAGTAACTTAAAAAATTATTTTAAAAATAAACAACAAATAATATGTATATTTTTACAGTAAGCAAACTGTTAATAGACGAACAAGAGAACTAAGTAACTAAACAAATAAACTTTAGACTCTTCTCATAATCAAAAACTTAAAAGAAAAATGTATTTGATTGTTCAGCATGCAAATATTTATAATTGAGTTTATGATTTTATATCTTGTTTAAGCTACAACACGTTGAAGTAAAATCCGGAATGGCTCCATAAAATGGCATTAAAACTACCGTTAAAAGAACATGTTATAGAAAGCAGGCAGGCAATATTAGATAGATATGCTTTAAAAGAGAACAAGGGACAAACGACATCAGTTTCGGGTTATTACCCATAAAGATGCATGATCTATCTATTCGTGCAGCACCTATATTTTACGGATAATATAAACGGAATTAAGTGAAGCGAAAATTTTGAAACAAAATGAGAACCGCTTTATGCCCAAACATAAAATCTTGGCCTTAGAGAAGCCGGGGGCGAGAAAATGATTTATACTAACGTAAACTTTTACATAACATCCATAAAGAAATGTCATATAAATAACGTTCTAATCTTATATCCCTTACAAGAGCATAAATTATTTCGGGTTTATTACAATTTTCAATATGCGCGGAATAGAGAAGTTCAGAACGGCGATTTATGGTGGGGACAGGAACAGGGTTAAGCATAATGTATGTCGGCGACTTGGCAAGCATGAAATTAGAAAACGGCAAATGAATAACGGAAATCCACAACAAAGACGGCCCGTTTAGTTTTAGCTACCAATTTTATGCCAGCAGATTAGGATATGGCAGGTAAAAAAGAGCTGTTATAGGAAGACTTGATTTTTATGAAGTGTTTCAATGGGCCGTGA
>NW_026017110.1:20034601-20117295 GCF_020466585.1 Dendroctonus ponderosae | reverse complement strand
CTCCACAACCAGTACGTAAAAACGAACTGCTAGGTTTCAGCAGGCAAAAAATAAGGAGGATAGTGGCCTTTTTAACAGGACACGCCCCCTGCAAAAAACACCTATTCAGGATGGGACTGAGCGATCAACTGACCTGCAGGGGTTGCGAATTAGAGGACGAAACTACTCTGCATGTTATGTGTCACTGCACGTCATTTGCAACAGGTAGACGAAGACTCCTGGGAGGGGATGAAATTCCACCAGACCAGATCATGCGAACTCCCCTCAAGACTCTTTTGGAATTCATTGAATATACAGGGATAATGAGAGGGTAAAAGTACGAGGGCACAATAGGACAGAAATGACCGCGGTGCGAGGCCAAACACCACCTCGGCGGTGAGGAAAGGGTTTTAGTGGGTAAACAGCTTAGCTGGAGTCCCACACACACCAGAGCGACAGACCACCAGCTCTGGGAGTGCATAAAAGAGCATTTCCCAAACCACACCGAAAAAAAAAAAAAAATGCAGATAAATGCTTTTCATAAGACTGAAAATTATTATATTTTTGTCAGTACTTAATGTTACATCTACATCGTAGTGGAAATAATTTAAGCTTTATTGCAAACAAATCGGTTCTAGTCCAAATAGAAAATTTGCAAATAATTATAGTTTATCGGGAAGATTGAGCAATTTTATATTTTCCCTCTAACTGATGGTAATTTTTGATATTGCCAAATAAAAGTGAAATTGCAACTATTGATAAAATTTGAACTTCAGCTGAAAAAGCTATGTTTTCAATTTCTTAATTTAGTGGGAATAATTCTGGCCCTTATTTCGCCTTGGATGGTTCATTTTCGAGAATTGGATTAAGAGACGTTTTTGCATGATTTGATATATTTTTTGTTGTATGTATTTTTAGTTGGTAAAAGGCAAAAAATATGAAAATTTTACGTCAGACCAATCGTGAATCGTGACTTAGGACTTTAAGGATTACGCGATGAATGTTCAATAAACAGACACATATAATGTGTATTCGAGATTCATATGAAGATTTTCAAAAATGGTATCAAATTTCAAAATATTCGGTAAACAAGCAAACAAAATATTTCATAAAAATATTAAAACTCGACATTCAAGGATCTGCTACGCTGTTATTTTTGAGATTTCGGAAAACTGCAATGGACCTTAATTTTCCATGTAGAGTTTAAGATACATTTTTTCATAAAGCTGCAGATAATGATGACTGAACGGCAGAAATGTGACAATTTTGAGTTCAACCTACAAATTGAGAAGTGTTAGTTTTAACTAGTCGCTATTCTGTCATCTCCAATTAATAACTGATTTGAAAATGTTTATTAAACTTACATTACTTTTGCGTAAATTTGTTGAACATTCTATAGTTAAAACTTCAAATAAGTACCTTTTCTCATAATTCATTGTAAATTTTAAAATACAATAGCACTAAATTAATAAATATAAATATAAATAATTACGAAACAAAAAACGGACAATTTGGAATATTAAAAAGTTGATCGGAAAGAAATATTACTTTACAGAAGGGTCTTCCAGATGCAGATTATGAAATAAAATGCGCTATTAAGTTTTAATAGGGTTAGGAATAGTTTTCTGCATCAAATAGTTATTTGAAAAATTGATGACAAATATCGCTCATTACACAAAAAATAATAATATTTTTGGCCATAAAATTCTTTTCTAAACATGTAACCCAAAATATTCTCAGTTGCCCATTACAGAAAAACCCGAGAATTATGACCTTTTCACGTTCAGAAATTGAAATAAAACAATAAAGGTCCAGTTATGACCAGTTTTATTACAGTTTTAATACCAAAAACATATATTCTTCGGGTATATAGCTCTGAATACTATTTCTTCAGATCTAAGGGCGTTAAGGGTTTAGGCTCTGGATCTCCATGAATTACTATCGCCCTTATTCACCGACTTTATGGTATTTTGATATTAAAATAAGACTTAGCCAAGCCGAGGCATAAAGGGGATTTAAACTTTATACTTCATTAAATATAAATGAGCAATAAAAGACACAGTAAAATGTGAAATTAGTTTCAATAAACTGAATCTATGCTGGATAAATATTAATCAAGAAGAAAGAAATGAAGCTTTTCCAGGTGAAAACTTGTTTGTTTATACTGAATGCAATCAGTAATTGTCAGGTACAATTATACTATAAAAATTTTACTTTGCACCGATAATTAAAAATTAGAAAAAATATGCAGATTCTCCTAGTTATTACCTAAACTATTTAGTGGTCATTAGTTGATCACTTAAGGTGAAAATCACTTCGTTAATTATTTAAATCATAGCTGGCAAGGTTTTTTTCACTCGACACATTCCAATCAATCACATCGACAAGTTCGCCGACGTTTTTTTTTGAATGTTGAACTGTTTATACTGATTTTTTATAGACTATATTGCATTGACCCAATTCATTAACAACCATTTTGTCTTGTTTGATCGTATCTTTAGTAATTTTGCTGCAAGCGATTTGCGCTTTTCTATGCATGGATTTCCTGGTCTCTTAACATTGTACAGCATAGTAAATCGATTTTCTGTCGCATTTTAACGGCAGATATTAACGTATTTTTTTCCGGGACTGTTGCAGAGTTTAATTTGTTATAGTTAATTTTAGGCAATGTGTGGTCTATTTTTTTAATAGATCAATAATGTCGTGGCACGTTTTTTTCAAATGGCTTATTTAAAAATTTTTTTTTGTTAATTGGCGCGAAAAAAGAGAAAGGCGGCTGCAGCATAATAGTTTGGTTAAATTAAAGTACAAAAAATAATAGAATGTTAAATTTGCAATATTTACTTTCCAATGTTTGATTTGTCGAAAAAAGTTGGATGTTATCCTTTTATCATTGGTTATTTACTAGTCTACTTACCTTGATGAGGTACCTACCTGATACGAAACAATACGAAAACATCTTCCATATTATTTCGAGCAAGTTGTGCAAAGAAACTTTTTACTTCGGAAGAAAATTACACTAAGCAGACATTGTATTTATTATTTATTGTTGAGGAGATTAACAACGAATAATAAATATCTCTCATTTGCTCCAGTGTTCCAATGCAAACAAGGAATCCAACAGATTGTGAATCCTTTATACAAGGTCTTAATGGTAGGGAAAAAACAGCATGATTTCCTGATAAAACTATAATTAATTCAAATAAATAAAATTACAATTATTGCACATGTCGACATTTGCGCTCACACAGAGACATTATGAAGTAAAATTAAATACTTAAGCTAACTTGTGTTTTAAACATTAATTAACAAACGTGCCACAGCATGGCTTTGATGTCCATTAAATAATTATTTACACGGCAGTGTTAAGCACCCTGATCATATTTACACGCAAAACGGGCAGTACCTATGAGATTCTTGGTATAGTTGAATTTGTTATGTATTTGGTTGCGATGGCTAGAAGTATCCGAAGTATCGTCCAGGACCCCCTAGAAAAACAACATAATGTTCACAACGTATGTTTTGCGTTAACCTATTTTGTTTCCATAAATGTTTTTAAACTCATCTCAATAAATACATGGGAAAAAATTGCATTTTCGACAAAAGTTTTTACGAACTACCTAGAGTTTTTTTCTATTTTGCAAATACATTTGATCCTTACTGTACATGTACTACGGTGTTTGGACACAATGCAGTTTTGGACGTTTTGCGGGTTTGTTTGCCTGCTTGCAAAAAATTCGAAATAAAGCTTTTTGCGATCTACTAGAGCCTAGAATTTAAATTCCCCACAATTTCACAGTTCTGTGTCTTATTAGTTTCATATGGTATATTAATTATTTGACTACCATGAACATTGTGAAATTTGCGAATTGTGGAAAAACGTTGTATGAAATCGAGAGATCATGTAATGCTGGCTAAAAAGAAAAAATGTGCTTGGCACACATATCAAAAAGTAAGTAATTTGAAGCATTTAAGGTCGTAGTATCACAATTAAAAAAGCAAAGTTAAAGCAAATTGATGTCCCCCTAAATTCAGACAAAAATCTATGGCTTCGTGCCTGATCCGTTGCGATCCTTAGCGAAATCTCAACAATTTTTCTATGGAACTCTATGTGAGATTAAGAGCGATCTCGCAATATAAAATCTCGCAATAATAGTGACTTCAATGGTGGATCAGTTGTTTCACATACCATATCGATAACCACAGACAAATTATGTAGGCGATCCTTGTGAAAGATCCATCTTTGTCAATAGGCAGCCAAACTTGTTTACTATAAACAGTGCAACATTTGCAATATTAAATCAGCATTCCTTTAATCTATTTAATTTAAGAAACTATGCTTGTCGCTCTTTGTGATAATCATTGATCGTTGTAACCTGAGATAAATGTATAATAATATTTGAATGTTTCAACAGCTGTTTAGGTAATCTAATCAATAAAACTTTAAATGGTAATTCTACGGCATTTTGTCGTTAAAGGCTATTCTTTTTTATTGAATTGTTTTGGTTTCTCAAACTTAAATGTACTCTTTCATATTTCTATACGGTGCTTTCCCAAAAGATTATCCGAAAACGAGTTTAGGAAAAATATGGTGAAAACTGCAAACGTATTTAAAATTTTAATTTAACTTGAATAAACAGCAAATGATTCCTTGAACTTGAACTTGTTGAAATTGAAAAATGTCGTTGACTTTAGATTATAGTAAGATGCATCATTTGACGCTGGTTAATTTTCAACTGTATCGATAGTGTAATTTTATATTATTTACTTCCAATAAAACATTAACAAAACTCACATTTAACAATTTGGTAAACATGCTCTTTGACTTGTTTAAATGAACAAAACATGTTAGGCATTGGAAGTAACACACGAAATAGACTATAAAATCAAAAGAACATGTTGAAATAATGCGAGTTCATCATAAATACTTAGACCAACTCAATTCTTTTATTTTGAAACAGAATAACGTTTTTGTTTTGGGCATCGCTGTTCATGCTTCAGAAAATGTTCTCTTTACGTTTGTTAATGTTATTTTCGGTAGCAAAAGTGTTCTAAAAAATGTATTCCTAAATGTTTTTTTGTGAAGGTATGGTACTTTGTAAGTGAAGCAATCTTTGTGTTCGTCTTTCTGCCTATTTCATGGCAATTTCAAATTAATGAAAAAAAAGGAACCCACGTTTATCATAAATATAATGTCGTCCTTGATTATAGCTCGATACTTATATCCTTTTCGGGTCAATTAAGTTAAACTTGAGTACTAAATGCCGACAAAACTATTCATGTTAAAGCATTGCAGCCTTGGCAGTCATAAGACAATAATTGGTATTTTTTAAGCAAGAATGCGGAATTTACGAATCACCCCAAGTCACGTTCTTGTGATGAATCTGGCTTTGCCAACCTTAGTGTTATTTGATAGTTCAATAACGAGGTCGAGTTCTTGCGTAAAAAATCCTAACTAATCGAGTTGTTGTAGTTCGGTTTCAGCAAAAACTCGTATGTAGTAAATGGTTTGCGTGAGACTTCCTTATTAGACAAATGAAATAAATTAAACGCTCATAAAAAGCTTTATTTATCAGTCGAATGCCAATTGTTCATGTGTGTGAGATCATATTTGTTTAAATCCTCTCACTTGTTGCATAATTGTAACATTTTCAGAAAAATGAACGTGTGTGAGAAATTGCTTGATTCACCCAAACATGACCTCATAATTAGAAACCGAAGAAATAGACAATTAATAACATAAAAAGTTATATTGAGCTAAATACAATCACGGGAAAAAATCACGAAGAATTCCTAATTTCCAATCTTTTGTTTACATCAAACTGAACATCGATTGAACGTATTGAAACGTTCGAAGTTCGTTTGAAAAATTACTTCACATAAGCAACCCATTGAATAGTTCATTTATCAAAACGTAGCTGTAATTAAAAACTTATTAAATGCTGCCTGAATAGCAATATACTTATAATGAACCAGGACAGATTATTTAATAAGATCGCTTCAGGGGTAAAATTCCCATAAAACTTAAATTAAACCAGTTTGAAAGGTAGCTAAATTTCAATCGAAGAAGAAAGCGAAAACCATATTATGGCGCGGGTTAAATTGAAAACTCTTATTTGGGTGGTCAGCTTCCCACATAAGAGTTAAGCGAATATAGGATTTCTTACAATCGCAGATTTGGCTTAAACTTTTCTAATGCTTTAGTTTTAGTGATTACCTACGTAAAGTTGAAAGTTCGTAGGGAAAAAATGCAGATTTGGCTAATTCAAGTACCTTTGAAGAGCGAATACTGTCTAAAAATCATCCATATGATTCATGTGGAAAAAATTATCTTTCAGCATTCTAATGATATATATTGCATTCAATTGTTTAAAGTTGATAGGTACTTAACCGGCTTAATTGTAATGTATTTACCGCCAATAAAAACATTATATATTAATTAAAAGCCTCATATCCGCAAAACCTCTTGCCAATTCAAATTCTATGAAGGTTAATGACATTATCTGGTTTATAAAGGAAAAACTCTTGTCCTTGGACTAATTGTTATTAACCATTATAACAGGGATTAAAAACGTTGGAACTTCACTAGAATTATTCCTAACTAAAATAAAAATATGTTAGTTGAAAAGTAGCTAGTAATTAACGAAGGCATTCAATTTGCAAAAGTAATGTCAAGACCAAGGTGTGCAAAAATCCAGTTTGCTGAAAAACCAACAGGAAACGAAAATGTAGATCGTTTTGTAACTGCTGAAATATGATCGATTATGCTGTCACCGGAGGTATAATTTATTATTTAACTCGGTTAAATGGCAGTACTTTGTTTGCTTTGAACAGTAAGTACTGTTAATGATCATTTACTGTGGCCGGAACCGATTTGCTTCAGTACTAAGGTGGATTTTTTTTGTCGGCACCCTGACCTTAATGTATTGATTGTAATTTAAACAAAGAGGGATTTTCCGGGAGCCATTATGTTTGTAAGATACAGTTGTAATATGAATGAGTCAGGAAAGTCTTAGAAAATAGACAACAATTCATCGTGAAAGAGAGATAAAAGCCCATTTCATTGATTTTGACCTGCTGAGCTACGACCAACTTTTAACCAATATACGTAAGTATATTTTAATGTTCAAGTTATTATTAAATTTTTCGTCTATATCTCTGGAAAGTAGCATACATGCGTGACGCTGCTTCAAAAAGTTCTTACTGAATACTCGGATATTTTTCACTGATTCCAAAATATAAACAAAACTGTTTCCTTAGGAAATTGATAAAATGTGGTTTTTAACGTTTATTTTTCATTCTTTTAAATGTTAGAAGGGTACATTTAAATCTAATAAACGAAATATGTTTTTAGGACTGAATTGAAAAGAAAAGGCCCTAATTTGTATTTAGATAATAGAAACCGTTTCTGAGAAATTATTCAATTTAGCGTTTGTCTCTAAAAGTTATGAGTTTAAAATTAAACATAATAATTAAGAAATGTAAGTGTATTTAGAATTCCGAATCCATTGTTAAAAGGATTACACTTAAATGTTGGTAATCACCAAAAGTGTAATAGTTCGCCTAAAATCAGCAGACGTAGCCAATGTGATGAAACTCACAACACTGCTTGAAGAATTTATTTGCTTTTCAGAGGTGTAGCAAGCGTATTTCTAGCTGGACCAAATTTGGAAAAACAAATTATTGAAAATCCGGTTCGCAAGCAGTGTTGACCAGAGAGACTTGAGACAAAAAAATTGTAAAAATCTAAGCAGATTTTGGCAGAGTTGTAAAAATCTAAGCAGAAGTGGTATTTTAACCTAATTTTGTATAATAAGGAATATTTGCTCTTTTCACTAGAGTAACAGATGTATTTTTAAACAATTTGATTTTTCGAAAATACATTGGCAAGGGATTATTCTAAGAAATTCAAAAGAGCCAAATTAATTTTGCCAAAAGTTAACCAAAGCAGCCAATAGAGCAAAAACGTCTGCACTCATAGAACAAAGTGCAGACTTGTTAGTACCGTAAAAAACATCTGCAAGGTTGGACTGGTCATTGGACTGAATCATCTAATTGAAAGAATATCCACCCTTGCCTAAATTACTATCTTCTAAGCGAAAAAACTATCGGGGCTACTCAGATGTTTTAAACCGTTTCAACTATATAGACCCTTACATTTTAGCTTCTTACAACTGCCTTACATCTTGAGAAAATTTCTTGTATCTATTTCACACACGGACATTTAATTCGGAACCTAATTCTCGATTGATGATGAAACACAATTAATAAAGGAATAGTTCTACAGTTCTAAGTTCGTTTGAAAAAGTTTGGGCCTTTCCCCGATTTTGAATCTACCATTTTAGAAGTTAATAATATTTAACTAACCAAAATAAAATGTTTTGATACTGCTGGTTCCGAAGAGGTAAAGTAAAGTCTCGTATTCAGAAAATCTTTGGAGAAATGGGTCATTAAAGGCGTTATCAAATCTACGATAACCGCGATATTTCCAATTTGAGCTCAATTAGACCTAAATAGGTTATTGCCATTTAGATCACAAAACTCTGGACCAACAGAACGGGTAAGTTTAAAAAAAAACTGCTCTATAGTCCCAAGTTTCCTTTTCGAGGAATAAAGTTTTGAAATGTTCGAGTTTGGGGCCTGAAAATCTAGCTCTTATTTGAATAACGCCAGGATGGAAACTCAATAATTGTGTACAGTTTCAACGCAATTCATTTAAAATTGGACGCAATTTTTTGCGTTAGCAAGTCGGTTGTTTTGGATTCTGAGCTTTTAAGCAGATATTAGTAGAGTCTCCTATTCTCTGTTTTGAGTCCATTTCATTGGCATTGATAAAAGAAATAAAAAAATGTGTTTTTTTCTACTCGAAAACCGATCATTCTAAACTCTTTCGATCATTCGAAATTCTTCTCGAAAACCGATATCTAATGGATCGATTTTCAAGACCACATGTTTTTAACACTTACAATAAGTTGATAAACTGACGATTAAGAAACTCCAATTCTTGTGACCGATATCGGTTGAACCTTGGAAAAAAATCCGGCACCTGTTTACTAGACCGGATATTTTGTAAAATTGTTATTTAAATTACTGGTTTCACCCCAATTCAGATAAAAATATGCTTACCTTTTGCAGTCAAAAGCACCTAAACATCTAAATAAGGTTTTTTATTGCCCTAGAGCCTGAAATAAAAATCAGTCGAATCAGTCAAAAACACAAAAGAAACATGACCAAGCCCAACTACATGAAAAATGTTTTGTTATTATGTTGCACTAGTCCTTTTAGCTAAATGATCCATTTCCGTTGAAATATGAAAGACCAATGAAGTAAAAAATCGTATGACTAAAAAATCAGTTGTCCTGTACCTTCAATTATAAATGAAAAACCTGGTTAAATCATGCAATTAACCTTTTTTGCATGTGTGCTTATCTTGTATATCATACATGCAAAGGTTCTAATGTACAATTGTTTATCTTGAAAATTGTATTTTCGTCAGATTCTTTAATTTACAATGGGCATTTTAATCATCCAAAGTCAGCTTCCAACCCTGAATCAGGCCTATAGAACATGTTCTCGAAGACACGAAGACAATTCTTAACCGCTCTTTCCACTATTCGGGACCCTTTGTCTTTATCTGATATCCTGAGTGACCGCCTCAATATAATACATGTCTTGACTTGTTTAAATTCCAGTTTGGTTGTGTGCGATAAATTTTCGGCGGTTTACAGTGGGAAATATCACAATTTGCCTGGCAAACACGAGCATGTTCCAGGGGCAAATTGAATTGAGCTTTGAAAACTGTTTTCTTTAACGAAATCTTTCTTATATCTTCCTACAGAGAATAAATTAAAATTTGGCAATAAATTTCAAAAAATGTGTTTAATCTTTGATGCATTTACAATTGATGCGCAAATCTCTATGGCACTATTATTCAGTTCGGCTGATGATTCCCTAATTGCTCAATGAACAACAAAAACGGAATTTGAAACAGAAAATATCAAAACACTTAATAATATGTATGCATAACTGATTTGATTAACCAAATATTCTTTCGTAGAGACACAAATCTATTACTGTTACAGTTCCTACTTTGAACCAATAATAAGTAAACATCTAACAGGTTTTGGATAAACCCCACTGTCCAGCAAACCTCCGATATCGGTTCATTGTTTTTCAGCAGATTAATTGAAAATTCGGAGATTGTAACAGGCAAAGGACAATATCTAATTGGGTCTTGGAAATGAGTTATTCAAGCGCAGTTCCTGGAGTTCTCGTCTATTGTAATCGAGTTGTCCCCAGGGATGCAAAGTTTCGCCCTGATCTCCTTAGCTTTAATTATATTACTTACATGCAAGAAGGATGAGGCAACAAGTCATAATAGACGAAACTATCCATCAAAATAATGAAATCTGAAGGGATGATTAAGGGAATTGTATAACTAACAATGTACAAGTGAGAGAAATACACTGCTAAGGCACAGATATTTATGAAATACAAATATTCGATTTTAGACTGGGTCTGTACAGTCAACTTTCTTGTAAAAATATTAAGAATATCGTCCCAATCGATTCTAATTGAGAATTAAGTCATCATAAACTGTTTCGGAATAGACAAAAGAAGCAGGATTATGTTAATAACTATATGAATGAAAACATTACTATCATGATTTGGCTTTGAGCCACTTTACATTGATTGGAATAATTTTGTTTCTAAAACAATAAAAACAGCATAGCAAACTAATGAGAACAAGGCAACGAAAGAAATTAATAATATTTTGTTAAAAAAACTCGAAAAAAGCAAAGTAAATATAATCTGATCTCTTTATACAAAATCTGCAATAACTAATTGGTTTCGATTACTTAGAGATATTTTAAATTAGTTCCACACAATACAACATCACTGTAACCGAATTACACTTTTTGTAGTGCCATTATGTATCTATCTCTAAGCTATTGAAAATAAAACCTAATGGATTTTTAGGTTTTTGTCTAAAATTGCAGACAACTTCCTTTACTTACTTACAAGCCATTCGACATGTGAAAATGCCGAAACGCTTTTTCTGATAAACCATTACTTGTATTCCGCTCGTAAAATTGCCATAACGTAAGTTTTTGTGGAGACCGAATATCGCAAGTTTCTGCATGATCGACCGCTTCATTAATAAACCTTTTCATATACACATGAAGTGAGCATTCACTTGAAGGCTGTATACACATACTTTGAACGACTCACTTTGAAATATCGAAGAATCAGCTAAGAACATGAAAAATGAGAAGTAATAAATTATTTTAATGTTATGTTGCAACTGAAAATGATTGAATTGATTTTATTAGATTTTATCAGATTTCAGCCTCAACAAATGATGAAACAGAAATGGAAATTGGTTATGACGATAAAACAGCAGGGAAGGAAAAGATCGTTATTTAGAAGAAAAACCTTTGGAAACAGTATTTCAGAAATGAGTATTTATTGAGATTTCTAGAAAATTATGAGATCCAATTCCAGCCTCAAGCAGGTGAAAGCAATTCAGAAATGACTAAAGCCCGCATGTAGGGGATCAAATTCAGAGAAATTTAAGTGAACAATCTGCATTAATATGCAGATATGACATAAATTAAACAGCAGGAAGTCCTTCTGAAAAAGTCTGCTTTAAAACAAAATCCATTGATTCCTACAGTCAGCAGAGAAAAGTTAATGCTTCTTGTAGATAGTTATTTTAAAATAAATCATCTTCCACATTGTATGCAGGAAATCGTCAAAATATATAAGTAAATTCCCGGTTAAACACCGTGTAAATATCACGGACATGTTCATTGAATAATTTGTTCTTCACTGCAGATTATCGAAATTCAATTGAAGTTATACCAAGAATCTCCTTACAAAAAATGAATTTAACGGTAGTTTACAACCGCGAACAGTTTTATTTGATCGCTTAATTGCTCACTTGTTAAAACGGATTTAACGCCTTGCTAAACATGAATAAATAAAGCGGTGTCTATACACCGTATTCCCTGTTAAGGCATTCGCCAAATATGTGCTGATTATCTAAGGTTATTAATTTGAAATGTATGTTTACTGATTATCGGAGACTTAGGTGTGAAAAAGATGCCAAATCAAAGGCCATCAGAGGTCAATGAATGTCGCAACTAATTAAAAAATTACTAACATTTTTCCTTTCTCTTTTCTCTAATCATTCAATAATTCATGCGATCCTCTAGACTCGCGTAATTACCGTACACAAATCGTTCAAAATCGCAAATAATTGAAACAAAGTGAAATTAGCTGAAATAGAATAATCTAAGTTGATGCTTTGTTACAGCAACTACATGCAGCTGATGTTCCATACCAGATGGCGAGAATTTTAATTATGAACTACGATAATTAGAAACTACCTGAAATTCTCTTGATATGATTTATAGCTTAGATGTGAGTCATGACTTCGAAAGGGCAAAGTATAAACTGGCTTTCTGTTGCTGAGAACTATTTTAATCCTTACTATAGACTGCAATAGTCATTATTAAGTTCATTTATTTCAAAAGCCAGCTTTTTAAATATTAATAGTGTATTATTCCAAAACCGGCGATTTTTGCTTAAACTGTTCCAAACCCATGTGAAACATTCGATGTCTAGTTCTAAAGATGTATTTTTTGATAATCATTAAAGTTCTGTTGAATATTTACGTGATTATTAACTGATTATTATTTATCACGTAACTAATAATCATTGCATGAAATCACTGCACATTTTTTCACTGCATTATTTTTCGTTTTAATCAGAATCCATCGCAAGCTTTTGCAAAAAGCACAATATTCAACTACTATAATTGTGCCCTGTACTTGTATTGATGTCATCCCAAAAAAAATATGAAAGACCATAAATTGATTTTTAAGGTTTATTGTGGAGTGTAGCATAAAAATAAGTGGTTTAAATAATTGGCAAATTTTATTTTAAATACTTTACCTATATTGTATTCTATTCTAAATTCATCACACTGGAAAATTTTTGCTTTCAAATATCAGAAGACAAAATACAAGATTTAAAGCCGATTTTAAATTTGGCAATGTTTTAATGCTAGAAACTGATTTATCCTTGACAGAGTGTTAGCCAAATGAATAGAAAAACGAATTAGCATTGTTTTGCCTAATTGCTGTTTTACGCCTTTGTTTAATTTAATCACTTCAGATTTTAATTAACTTTTATTCCTTTCGTTATCCTACATTTTAATCAAACAATTCATCACAACTTCTATTGGAACTACCTTTCACGTAAACTAAGAAAAACTACAGAAATAACATTATATTTACAATATTAGATATGTAATAAAGAAAAGAGAAAGTGTTTAACTTTAAGTTTATAAAATCTCTATATTAAAAAAGTCTCTTTCGAGCGGCCAGTAAAGCAAACTAAAATATTCATGCAAGAGAAACCTTTTTAGCCACTTCTTGTATTTATTTTGGAAAATATACTTGAAGAACTACCAAATGTTTTCTTTTGTCGTTTCAATTAACTCCACACCTCAAGTTCAGAAATTAATTTTAGTATAAGAAAGTAAAAATCCAACAGTTTCAATGATTATCATCAGTTACACTTTCACTAACGATTCATGCGGTTATCGCATCTAATGATGAGACTTACTGGGGCTATTTGGAGGTACGAATCCATATCCAGAAGCACCAACAACTACCCCACTGGTTTCGCCGTTATCTGGAGGAGCCACTGGAAATACCACCGGTCCAGTATTTTCTCTTGGGTCTCTTGCCCTGGTTAGGCGGCTATCGAGTCCGAAACTTCCATAAGAACTGAAGTCGTAGCCAAAGCCTCCAAACTGTGCTCTAACCACAGCTGCGAGACAGGCTATGCAAACGGTAATGAATGTCTGAAAGCACAGTGAAAAATTCCTAATTAATTTGTATTCCATGTTTTAAATATCTCAGTGATCCTATTCAGCAATAAACTTTTTTAAATTTTCATTTGCGAATTATTTAATTAGCTTATAGCATCGAGTGAGCCCTCAAAGCATACATAAATTGCATTCATCCAAAATTAAACTAATAATTATTCAATTTTGATCAATGGGGTTGGTGCAGCAAACTGAATCAGGCCTGCATAATGCAACTTAATAGTTTCTGCTCATTAAACCGTGTAAAATACATGCGAGATAATACGTGAAAATACACGGTATATTCGTTATCACGGTTAATTCTTTGGCATTATTAAAGTGAAAGCCTTTAAAAAGCAATTTCGTTCCATCACGTGAATGAACATTTCATTAAATGTTGGTTTTCCAATGCATATTATGTATTGTGCTATAGAAAATTGCACGAATTAATTAGGATTTGCCTTAAAGTGCATTTTAATCCGAAATTGTATCCGGTTAATTAAACGAGGACGGATAATGAAGTAATCTGGTCGAGTGATTAAAGTGAACGTCAATCACTACTTATACAATCTGGACACTTTCCAACACATTTTCATATTGTGAGCCTTTAGGTTCAAACTAAAGATCAGATGAAATGAGGAAAATCGGAAGTTCAGATTACAGAAACAGTTCAAGATTACTCCGAAAACCTTTAAAATTTTTAATATAATTTGAATCTGAATTAAGATCAGACGAAATACTCATTTTAAACTTGGATTCCCTCACTACCGCTTTGAAACACTTGAAAAGGCAACTGCAAGGTTAGAAATGCAAAGTTGAAACACAAATAGTAATGACGGACAAGAATGTTTAAAGCTGGGCAGAAACTCAAAAGGTCGTTGAGTATGATAAGATAGTAATTCTGGAGTAGAAAAGAGCAAAACTGAACGGAAAACTGGTAAGAACAATTCTGTTCCTTCGCCGAATTGTTCTTTGTGAAAAGCGTATGAGCCTTCAGTTTAATATCTCAAAATGTTAAGCCGATTTGGACATACGAACGAAACTTAGTTTATATTCAAACTGCAACTATGTATGAAAAAAAATGTATAGAACAATTTATATGTAGATTTGCAGCGGTTTGCACGGACGTTTTTAGTATATGCAGCAACAAATCAAGCTCAACGGTGAAGAAGGGTTTTAAACTCGCTTTTTTACATCTCGAGTCATTAAGTAATAGAAAATACATATACTGGTAGCAAAAATTCTCTATGATCTGCAAATTGTATACATTAGTATGACATGTTGGCGATAAATGATCAGTTAGTTGCATACAAAGCGTTGAATTGCAGAATGTGTGTAGAAAACGTCAGCCAAATCTCGTAAAAGAATCATGATTTCCAAAGAATTTGCGTATTTACTCAAGATTAAATTTGGAAAAACCCTTCCTAAACCAACTTTCACTCCCATGGTGGCAATAAAATTTGAAGATAGTGCCAGACACTGAAAGTTTATTTCGGATTCAATTTATTTGGTTACAGTTTAAGCTAAACAAATACTTAGAAAAGTATTGAAAATATTGCATTAAACTAATAAAATATAACATTGAAGGGAAATAATGAATTTTCTAACAATTACTTTACAGCTAGAGCAACAATTAGACTGAACAATTTCCCATTGAAAGGCAACAGTATCAAAAAACAACAAATATCGAAAAAAATACTTAAATTTCTGCATGTGGCGCCTTCTGAGCCTTTCACATGTGCTTATCTCATTAAAGCAATCAAGCACACCCAAGTCTACAGACTGTTTAATACACCTTGCCAACCTATCAAAACTTGTGAAAAATCGACATTATTCTTTAGTCAAACCTTGCAGTTAATCAAACGTTCCAAACATATTAGTATCTGCCAAGTAATAATTGTGCATAAACCAATTTATTAAAAATCTGTTATTGAAATAACTGGCTCGTGTAGCCGATATAAATCATATAAAGTTGATAGTCAAGTGGGTTAGAGTTCGGGATAACAATAAATAATATAGATTATTGAATAAATAAATTGATTATACGCATGCTAATGGGTTTCCGGCTGCAGCGACTAATTGATTTACGGCCCAACTTTCATTGAGGCCTTATCAGCATCAGATGAGCGGAAAAAATGTTCGTCCAAAATCGTCATAAAATATTTATATTGCTAATTGGCTGTCAAATCGCAGATTTTTGCAAATCCTACCTGTATATAAAGCCGGCCATGAAACAGTGCAAAAACAAATAAATTTCATGTTCACGCACCTTTTTCGTTTTTAGCAAGCTTAGATAAAAGTTACTGAATCCATCGAGCAGAACGGCATTGTTCTTTTCAGGATTGAGGCCGCTAATTTGAATGCGTATTTAAAGTACGAAAACTATGTAAATCGAATCGAATTGTTTCACAACAGTTAATATGCAAATAAGTAAATTGCAAGTTATTTGTATTCGATCGCCCCGCACACTAGTTATTAGGTTATTACTAGGATAGTTAGTGCTGGATAAATGCGAGATGACTAGCTGATGTGGAAAACATGCTGCGCAACAGATTAGACAAATTAAAATTGAAAAATTTTAAACACCTAACTGTTCTATGGATAACAGAACCAATAAAGACAAAGCAAACAAAATTAAAATGAGCGCTGTTGAACCAACAATAAATTTCCAGTCAATTTACACCACAATTACATAATAAGCATTAATCAAACGTTGTGAGTAAATCGACACTTTCATCAAGCCAAACTCTAGCCTTTCGGAAAAATAGACAGCATTCTATAAAAGCAATCGAAACTGACAGGTTTAATGTGTGGGCAGTTGGCAGTCAAGTCGAGAACGTATTCTGTTGTAACAATAAACGGCAAAATGCCTGGGATTTCGTGAGTTTCACGGTCTAATTCTCTCCAGCAACATTCATCAATTTGAAAAAAGTCCGCATAATTGCTGGACCCCAAGAACAGTACGCGCGAGGGCGGTTAAGCAATGTCGATTATTTTACTGATAACATAGTTTACTAATCAATTAAATTAGAATTCTATTCGAATGAACGAATCTTCACCCAGTCTGTCTTTATATGGGACCGATTTGCGTCAGCAATAAATAGTGCTGTTTCCACTAGTGGCAGCTTTAAACTTCGCTACCAAAAAACCGTCGGAATTAAACAACAAACCAAGAGAAAGGGAGAAAGGATGTTTAGAACGGTGGTGCCTGGAATAAAATTAAACAGTAGACTGCGTAATTTAAAGATTTGAATGGCAGTTTATGCGATTAGAGAAAAATGTTAGGCAACAATGGCTATAACCGATAAAAAAACAGCCTTAACTCAGGTGCTATTAAAATGCTTTGTCAATTTATTCAAATAAATCAAGAGGAAGAAAAATTAAATATTTTATGTCCATGAGTCCATCCAGTAATGAATGAAGTCTAGTCTTGGTCTTGGGCATGTAAAAAAGCAAGATCAAGACTGGGTTGCAAGAACAAGACCAATGCTAATACCTGCGAGACCAGGAGTTTTGCAAGAGATTTTCGAGATTCTCGTGATTATAATGTAACATTTTTAATTTGGGGGAATGTGAAACAGTAGATCAAACAAAAAATTGAAGGACGCTGGAATTTTGAAGCCTATAAGATCAGGTGATATAACTAATAAATTGGGTTGTTTTACAGACAAATAAATAGCAACAAATTCGAAGAAACTAAATTAAGATCCATGTCAGAAATACAGCAACCGTTATTAATCTGAAAAGAAACAGGCGGCTAGTTCCTTTCGAATCCTAAACATTCCAATTTTTCGTGCACAGAAAAGGCAATTCGATTAAACCAACCAATTTTACTATGCAAGAGTATGCTAATGTGACAAAATTGTGGGCAAAAGAACCCACTGATTGTAACAGAAACGAGCACAGAATAATTCTATTTGAAAGCAAACTTAGAAGAAAATCCTTAACAGGAAAGCAAAAAATTTCAAGATCAAAATTAGTTTTTAGTTGCTGAGCAAGCTGCAAGTTGCTTGCAAGAATATTTCTTGGTGCAGGAGAGCCTAATGAAGAATAAAAATAACTGGTTTTCCTGGTCCAAAAAAATATATTAGTTTTTGTCATAACGATCATGGATATGTGAGTTTTGGAACGAAAAATGGTTTCGCTTTTAATGCTTACTATTTCCCATCGAATAAACCAAATTTAGTGGATTAATAATAATCAGAGGGGAACAAAGCGCCAAAAGTACAGAAAACAAAAATAAAAAGAAAAATTGTTTATTTATATTAATTTTATAAGTTTTATTTAAAACTTCAAGTTTAAAGCAATTTTTAGGTGATTTGTTATATTTGGCGCATAGTCCCATTAGGATTCAAATGATCCATGATTGAAACAAATAATTGACTTAAACTTTCGTTTTGGAAAAAGAGTATTATTTGCTGTTATTGAAAATGGACATAAGTTCTCAAATGTAAATTTAAAAACGATAAAGTTGCTATTATTACTGACTGAAACTTTCATTCTTCATAAATATATATTCAACAGCACAATCACTGGCTCGCGCAAACAATACTTGTTTGATCGACATTCTCCTTGAATGTACCGAACTGTGCAGGTAATTTAAGTTCCAAACAAATTGTCAATTCGCTTTTTCCAAAATTTCTCTTATTAAACTGTTCAAATTACAACATACCACTTTGAAGTCGTCCTATCAACCAAATAGTGTTAGTTTTAAAATCACTCGAAAAAGGGGAAAAACATATATAAACTAATGAGAAAAATAATTCATTTTATATTGATATGATGATGCTACTGGAAAACGCGTTCAAAGAAAAACCAAAATAGAATAAACGTGTTTTAGTTAGACAGCTATTTCCGTTTGAAAACATCTAGAAAACGCAATAATTAAAACAAAAATTAGTTAAAATGCCTGAAAATATGTAAACGTAATCCAAAAGAGCTTTCACGGCATCTCATGCAAAAACAGGTAATCCACATTGGCTTTACCTTTTTTTACTGGTTGGTCTGATTATCTGATTGAGTCAGTTCGCCTTCGACCATGTCGCTTCAAGATTTTAAAATCAATGACTTAGCTGAATACTACAAGATGTTTTGACGATACCTACCAGATTTAAGGACATATATTTTGTACCTACTTAATACTTGTTTCTTATCGAATTTGTAAAGATCTTTTCTCTTTAAACCATTTCAGATAAACCAAAAATATGCAAAGTAGACCAATGACCAAAAAAGACAACCATGCCAGCAAATAAAAGACCCAATAAGAAAAAGACCCCAATTGAAGTAAAGACACAAAAAACGAATCGTGATTGAACGATCAAGATGGAAAAGACAATAATATATAATTATAAGTTATAAAATTTTAATTGTTTCTTTTATGACGATGTTAAACAGACCAAAAAATTCGTCTAAAGATTAATGGGCTAAATTCAAATTCGGTGTTGAAGTGCTTTGGCGTTCTGATTTCTCATTCGATCGAATAGATTTGGAATGGAGAAACATAAACCGTACCATAACAATTCGTGAATTTGTACCTTTATTTGTTGCTGGCGTGCCTTATAAAAAAATACACTAATTTACAATTATATTGCGGTAAATATTCCTTAACGAAAAAGTTTTAAGATTCTCCAGTGTGGTTCCAATGTTATAATATTTTAATTAGTACAAAATAGTTTCCCATTATTTCATTCAACCAATGAGATCCATACAAAAAATGACGTATTTTAATAGTTCCGTGCAGGAACTGCCGATGTGAATAAAAAAAAAATGGCACGCTTAATATTATGTAATATCAATGAGCTCCGTTCAACCTTAAAGCAGAGAATGATCGTCATTTAATGGCAATGTTGCCAATATTTCTTGATTCTGTAATAAATTTAATGTATTTTAATAAAAAAATAAATGGCCTAATATCTCCCAAACTGATTTCGGCATCACTCTTGAGGCTTTTTCTAATTGGCCACATTTCTCATAATGCGAGTGTCATCTGCATCCACCTTTAGGCCCGCTTTCACACTTTACTGGTATCTAAGTAAAAGTTTCCGGAAGAATGTGTCAATTTGACAACATGGCAGCGGTACCAGAACCTGAAGCGCGGACGTGACTGAACCACCGGCTAATCAACCGACCTTGGAGCTTCTAGGTCGGCAGTGCTTTCGCCATTCTTGCAATAATGCAACAGGAGCTATCCGCAGGCGTTTCTTCATTGGCTAGTTAAAATGGGCGTGGCTACTGTGACGTTATCCTGCTAGGTACCAGCGCTTTGTTGGTTTTCACCGCAAAAAAACCACCACTAGATAGAAGCAGGATATATATCTCTAGTTCCTTGAGTGGTACCTTTAACTCAATTTTTTCGCGCTTGATAATTTCAAGCTTGAAACTGTAAAAAATAAAACGTGACAAATCGATTTGAATGCAGTTGAATTGCTCAAGGAGTGTAAAGACATTATCCATTAATCCAGTAGATCTGATAGTGCATAAGACAGACTTGCATCGAGGCGTTGCGATTTTTTTCCAAGAATTCTTCAAGATGAAAGCAAACTGGAGACAAAGAAATAATTAGAAATTTTCAACAAAAATTCTCCAGCTGGAAGAGAAGTTTCCAAATAGTTGCAAAAATGCATTAAGGAGTACTATTTCACAAAAGCTTAGGCCAAACGAGCTTACAAAGTAACGTGATAATTGGCTTCGTCTTCATTTAAATTCTGTGAGGTTTTGCACTATTGACATGCTAGATTTAATTGGGGAACGAGGATTTAATTTAAAACGGAAACAGCGGATTTCAAAATAATATTGATAACAAAATTTATAAACGTTCACAACTTGGTTGAAAGTGACCCAAAAACTCACAACCCGAATGAATTAATGAAGGTGAAATTTTTCTCTATCAATTTTTTTCCGTGAAAAGTTCAGTATGTTCTTGTATGTGAACAAATTACCTGACTGCCGCTTATCAAAATCAAATTTATTTTATCGACTTAATTAAATTAATTCACGACCAATTATCTTGTCATACGCCTTCGGTTATCTAGTTTAAGCTCCCCAATAGCAACGGTATTTGTTTAGATGTTCTTTTCCAACTGCTTTCACTCCACAATCATTTTCCTTTTTATATCCGAATTGCGCTTTAATTGCGCTTCACATCAGATGATAAAAACTAATCGAACCTTGTGCATCTTTTCTCAACTTGAATGCTGAATGGTAGTAAAACCCATGTGGCAAAGTAAAAAAAAATAGTTGCTATGTGATAACCAGTTTTCTTACATCATTGAATTTCAGTATTTGAATGGCATGGGAAGATAAGATAATGTAAATGTAAAACACTTTCAAATGTCTCTTTGTAAGTAAAAGCTAGAAATCGCACATTTTTTGTCATGCAAGTTCATATGAGTCGTTTTCAGTAGCGTACTACTTTTTCTGAAGAAATTAAATATTTAAAGGTTTCATTGGTACTTTAATATGATTAGTTTCAAGAGTCATTCTCTTATTTTCGCTCTGAGTTGCTGCAGAATGTGTTTACAAAAAATGTTGTTATTGACGGAAAATGAGAAGCTTTTCGAAATTCCTTATTAGTGGATCACTTGGCTATCTTCAGAAACACTTTCACCAATTTAGGTTCGTATGTGAAATGGTTATGGGGAAACCATATGGCACGTTTTTCTGCTCGTTAGAAATAAAGAGTATATAGGAATTTTTGTATAGGCGATTGGAAAATTAATTGCAAGACAAATATCCTAACACTAACATTTGAATTTTAAAAATATTTTTACTGGCCAACTTTAAATTAATGTATTTCAAAATGTTTTATGAGACTGGTGAGGCCTGGCACACACTCATTCACAATTCTAACAATTCTAAAGCATATCTGGTAGTAGCTGATATAAAGCGCAAAAATAAGATTAACAGAGAGCATTTATTAATAATGATCAAAAAATACATAGTAAAGACAATTTAAAACAGTCAGCAAAAAAGCTTTGAGAATGAATACAGGTACAAAAGTATGAAAGTGGAATCAGACAGACCAAAACTTATATCGACTTGCATAACCAAATGCAAATAATTAAGCGGACAATATAGGCAAAGAAATCTAAACTCCTCAAAGGAAATACACATGAGCAATGATTAATCGTTTCAGTCAGTTTAAATGGTGCCAAAGACAAATTTGGATAAAAAGAACCGGAATTAGGAAACATTTTAAGAAAACAAAATCAGATATATCAGGGATAACACATTAAAAGGATAAGAAGAAGAATATTTTAAACTACCGATAGAAAAATTATTTCCTATTGTGATATTGAAGAGAGGTTGAGGTGCTGATAAAGTAGGATGCATGTCGTTTAAAAAGTTGAATAAAAAACAATTATATGGTTGGACAGCATGAACAGAAAAAATATGTCCAAAGAAATGATAGAACTGAATAAATTTGGAGAAACTACCATATTGCATAGAACTAACAATATTTGTGACTAAATTCCATATTTTGAGAGTTAATAACAAAAGCGGAGAATTCTAATTTATTATCTTTTTCATCTTTTATCGACTGCTTATGAATGTTATTTTGCAGATTCGATTCGAAAATGTAAAATCAATTAAATGTACTCAAACTCTATTTTGGCTCAAACAAATAAAATGTGTTATCATATACCTAGCAATAATTGCAATTGGCTATAAAAGTTCAAAAAGGAGTACACATTCAAAAACTACCTAACAATACAGCAAATTTAAGTATCGAGGCGTTAAAAAATAGTTGCTATCAGCAAAAGGAGCTAATAAATAATCTGCGTGATTAGAAAAAGAACTAAAAAAACCGCTTTGGACAGGAATGTAATTGACATGTCCTGCAATTTATTTCCTATTAAAAAGTATCGATAGACGCAAAATATTGTACACTCCTCAAGTACCTACCTCAAGTTAACATACAATATGACTCTTGATAGGTAGTACCATTAATCATTCAGTAATAAATCACGAGCAATTAACGCTCATTATCTCGCCTATTTCTACACACCTTCTAAATGAATTAACCACTTGAAAGAAACACGAAACTAGTCTAACGAGGATGTTTGATCTATGTTACCTGCAAGCGTTCCGTCGTTTGGGAGTATATTATGATCAGTTTACAACCCAATTTGTCAAAGTATCTAATTGAATTAGAGTAATGATAAATTTCCAGTTTCCAAAATTTGCTCAAAAATCAGGCTAAAACACATAGGTAAAGGCAAATATTTCCAGTCCGAGGTAACAGTCTGCTGTCTGATAGCTGATCATTTGATCAGACAGTTGATTAAAGACTGATAGTAATTTAATAAAATATTTTCTAAATTGTATAACTCAATTTACGATTTCAGTAATGATATCAACAAGCACAATAGCCACTCATATGGAAACGTTCGTCTAATTCAACGCGTAAAACAATAACTCCATAAACAATGGTCGTGTTTATTAAATTAGCGTTTTGCCGATGAAAGTTATGAAATTAGTTACGCTTTTGGCGCTTTCGACATGTTCAGTTAATTATCAAAGAGAATAAAAAGCAGCAACGCATTGTTTCAGCATTCTTGAACTTCGTTCAACAATTAGATTATATTTGAAAAATACGGGTGCCCTTATGAAAAATAAAAATTTTGAAACTAATAAGTGGTTTCATAGTTTTTCAACGTGTCTTTCGGAATATTCAATTGCTGAAAAGCCAGAATTTGTGAAATATGCCCGTGTCGATCAAATTTTTCAGTAAAGGCTTTAGAATGAAGGGAAAAGTGTTATTGAATGGTACGATTTATCTTCGGTTAATTTGAATAATGTCGTCAATGCTTAGCTGTTTGTTTCAAGATCAATGCAGGTTCAATTTAGATTTAGCAGCATGAACTGTCAGACATTGACAAATTCTATAATTTAGAAACAAATTAGTTGCAAAAAGTGCACTTCCTTCTTCAGTTTTCCTTAAACCTTGTCTGCACATTATCCTTTCCATCTTTCTATTACCAGCCTTTCCATTAAATACATTTTGTGATTAAAAAAAGGTGGATAAAAATCCACTTAGAAAACCTTATGCAATATCGCTCATACAATTTGACCAAGGCGGAAAACATGCAAATTAACTTATGTAATCCGTTCAGTTTCCAATAAAACTGTAAGTACTTCTACTTACAGTAATTGAAGGTCGCAATTGAAATAAAAGCTTTTTTTCGAAGCACGCGAACAAACTTGCGTAAGCAAATACGTGATGAACGCATAAAAACTATACATTTTTATAGCACCCCAGTTTCTTGTTCGCAGTTACCAAACTGACAAATTTCCTTTAGTCTTGACCAAGTTAGCACACGAATAAAATTAACGATTTACGTTAATTTATGTGTGTGCACACTGAACTGAAAAGTCTGGTTTTTGAACATACACACTACGTACCAATCGATGAAAAAAAAACATTAATAGATTCGCTCTATTTAACACATATGAGTAAGATTGCTAACTCCTAATTGCCTAAAAAATCGTAATTTGCTTATGCCGAAATTTTGGAATACATTCGTATAAGGGGAAATGCAAGAGTTTATGGGCGTTTTGAAATTTGAAAGTAACCGACAAATTGTTTAAGAATTTTATTATCTGAAACATGAGCAGCAAGGAACTCAACCATGTCCATTTGTATACGATACATAAGATAGTTTCAATAAGTGGGAATTTATAGGCGAATTAATCAGATTGTACTGGTTTATGTGATTTTACATTTCATTACTTCTGTGTGTCTATAGATTTGAACATATTCTAGACACTCCAAATTAGTATGAATGTCATTTTCAGGAACAATATATTTAGAAAATGTCAATTTTAACAAAATAAAATAATTGAATCTACACCAATTGGCACAGCAAAAAGGATACAATTGATTATTCGCAAATGCAACTTATTCATTCATTCATTCAAGCAAAGAAACGTTTTGACTACTTTCTAGGTTAGTTTTTTGTCTTTGAAAAAATTGCTAGCCAGAAAAAATATTAAACTTAAATAATATTTTATGAACAATATGTTCTTCTAAAGCCGCTCTTTCCAAACGGAATCAAATGATAAAAAACTAAATAATAGAAAATATTTTTTCGTTCTAAAATCTTACAATTGCGAATATTTACTTAAGCGCTTTAAGAAATGACAATTGTGCTTCATAAATATGTTTGAAAAACCAATGATAGAGAAAATAAATAAAAAGTTGTAAAAAACACGTTTTCCAATTATTCAGCGAGAATCTTTAGGAAATTTATTACTGGACTTCATAAACTCAAATATTGAGTTGATAGTAGTAGATAATGAATGGGTCTAACAAACATAATTGAAAAATCAGTTTACAAAATACATATAAAAGCTCATTCAAAATATACTTTGAAACTCAATTATAACCGACCGCAGAGAAACTTCAGTTAGAATGTGGTAGATTCAAGAAATTTGAAAGCTGTGATATTTAGAAAAAGCTTTTCCTATCGTACCTAATGAAATAAAACCTTATAATCTACTTTGTAATAAATTCGCTAAATCCTCATAAAGTGCTGCAATAGTTACTAAGAATATCTTAAAAATTGTGACGCAAATCCTGTGATCGCATCTAAAAACAGTTTAAATAAAGTTTAAAAGTAAGTAATAGTCTAATTACTGCATGCAATAAGTATGTAAGTGTAAAAAATGGGGCTATGAAAAATATTGCGGTTGGCCTTAAGCGCTTCTCATTTGCTCCGAACCAAAATCAAAGACTATAACTGAAAAAGTGAAATTTTTCGTCCAAGATTACTGGTTTTGATTACCAAATAAAACCACAACTCTTCTGGACAGGTCAATTTACGACTATGCGAATTTGATGTAACCGAAACGTAACTTTTGCGCTTCTTTTAATAATTATGATAATATCGCATACATTCGAGGATTCAGAACTTTCTTCGGCCACCTGTCACGGTTTGCACAAGTGACATATCTGTGAGTTTCGGCCACATGTTTCGACTAGTGAAATTCCACCGTGATATAAAACGAAAGTACAAATACCTAGTTTTGACATGAATTGAACGCAACGTTTGAGTAATTATCAGTTTATGAATGGTTAATTGGTTGATGGTAATTTTGAAACCTTTATTAACTTTTTAAAATATTTTATTCTCTCTTACCCTTCGAAGCAACTTTCTATAGTTATTTTTAAAAAATTACATGCAAATGTTAATCGTCACAATCGGTCAATTTGCATAATGTAAAATTGCATCCCAATTTACGAAATTCACAGAAAATCTATCAAATTTCCGTGAAATTATTATAATTTGTTTAAATATAGTAATAAATAACAAAACGTAAAAAATTGCAAAAAATTTAAAACTCGTCAAAATATGAAAATCTTTCTGTTGTGTTTCACTTTATCTTAATATCAGCAAACATGTCCTCAACGACTTCAAATTGTTCAATTTCGTATTTTATTTCTTACAACCACTTTCATCAATACACACATATATCAATTGAACGGTAGAACCTATAATATCTTGAACTTGAACTTTCCTCCTCATTCGCGAATTTACATTTCCAACGGAACACATCGAATGCTTCCTTCATACTCAATTCAATTATTATAGCTGTATGATAATTTACATTTAATCCAAATCTATAAAATATAGTACGAAGCAGAATTATCGCTCAAATTACAGTAGGTAAGTCAATCACTTTGAGTCCAGTGGCCCAATTATTCTAGTACTACCAGCCACATTTCATTCAAATTGAATTTGAATGTATACCTACGATTTAAATAATTTCACAGTTCAGTTGATAAACGCTAAATATTTGGACTTTTTTCACGAACAGTTACTTATTTATTATGAAGTGAAACGAATAATTATTGATGTGGACACTTGAAAGTTAATGAGTCGCAACTTTTTCTACGGGAGAAAAATCGGTAACAAATAATGCTCTTTTGAATATTTCAGCGTATGAGTTGTCAAGTTTTGTAAAAGGCTAATTAATTTATTTCGCTTTGTTCATTAAAGAAATAAACTTTGCATTGAATTCAGCTCGTCTAACGTCTTATATGGACAATGAAGAGAAATGGCAACATTATTTTGCTTGACATAGCTAGTTACCTTCGCAGGAATAATTGCGCCAGGCAAACATCCGTCTAAACATTTATTTATGTGCTAAACACTTGACCGATTTCGATTCTTGTTGCAATTTTCAATCAAGGAAGAGACCAACGAAAATGGATTAAAAAGTTAATTAGCAAACTCACAATCGACATACTTTTATTTCGTAGAATATAAAATTGAAATTAATTGTCGCGTACTCAGCATTTACATAATCTCCAATAAACCTTAACAGTTATTTAAGCGTAAAATCGACATAATAAGGGCAATTAAAATTAAGTTATTGTTTACTTCTATAATGATTTATAATGATAATGATTTTCTTTAGTTTTGCATTGAAAATTGAATTATTGCTGTGGCTTTGTTACAGGTGACAAATAAAGTCAACTAACAAGTTATCGTTTAAGCAACTCTGATGGATTAAATTGCAAATCCGTTGCCTGATTTGATTTAATAAAGCATTAATTAATAAAATTACTTTAAAATATACTGTGCGGGGATAAAATCGGGATAAAAGTCTTAAAAATGCAGTAACTCAAAACCAAAGCATGTGAACGTTTAAACGCAACTGCTAAGAAAGCGTGCATTTCTATACAATGTTGGCATCTTAATTACGTATTGTCTTGGCGTGCTCAGCAACATAAGAACAAAATTATCAGATTTAAAAAATGAGACTCATCTAAAGGTGATTAAGATTATAAAGGCAGGCAAAAAGCGTACTTCAGTTTTAACATTAAGTTGAGAAATAGTGCAAATAAAAAACAAACTGTTTTATAAATAATGTGTGTTCCATAAATTATTATTTAGCCTTCCAGTTTAATACTTTTTAATTTGATTATGATAATTTACAATTTTAACACCAATTTCACAATGATTAAAGTGTTCCAACAAATGTTCGAATTTGTTACAATTCTAACTCAATGACTTTTTTGGCTTTTAAAACAAAATAATTTAACAAACTCCCAAACTATTCATTATAGAAGATTGATAAAATTTAATAGATATGTAAATATAAGGTTTTGCCAAATTTCGCATATGCTAAATCACGCGGCACATTTTCTGGAGGAAGCGTATATGAGGTTTTATGTAACATTTGTTTAGATATATTAAAAAATAAACGTCGCTTTTCAAAAAAATCTAAACTCTTCCTATCTGATCAACTTAAGTCACCAACATAAAAAAACATGAGCTTGAATCAATATTTTAGACAATTTTTAAGGCAAGTAATTGATTTATATGCTATTTTTTATTACAACCCCAATAGTAAATTTACTAATTTATATAAAAATATACTTGCTGAAAAGTATTGACATTTTTTGCAGTGTCACTGCTTTTAAAGTGTTTGATTGAAGAGTTTAACGCGTACTTAACGGAAGATTTTTAGAGCAACTAGAATTTATCACCAGCAACTAAAAGTAAAGATTAACTCGTTAATATCCGAGAGGGGAACGTAGGCATCAACATGTGAGAATTTTTGGATTTATTAACATTAAATTAGTGAATTGATTTGTTGCAGATGAAGTAATATACAGAACATATTTTAAAAATCATTCCTAAATTACAGAAAAATGAATATAATAAACCAAATAGGTCGATACAAATGTTAATTTAAAATTAAATTTGATTGTAAAACATGTTCAATTTATACTTAAATAACCAGCTATAAATCAGTTACTTTCACCAGAAAAATTGTGGGGATTTAAAAGTATGAGCTCGCTAATTATGAACAAAGGTCTGTTTTGGCTGGCAGTGGCAAGGTAAAAAATCGATGGCAAAAGTTGGATACAAAATAAGCAAAATTTAAGGTTTCTATAACATTCTATAAAGTTTAATTGCAATTCTAACAAAATGCCTTATAAAATAATCACATACACCATTAACATTAACATAAAAAAATATTAATAGGACTACAAATTTTAATACTTTCAGTTTGATTTATTTTTTAATTAAAGAGAAATCCATTTTTATTTCAATACTTTACTTACTAGAAATAACTAGTGTTTTATTACTTACAATATTTCTACGAAACTCTGCCGTATAATTTGTAACTACTGAATGGAATGTAGAGGTTCATTCATTATTCATTCATTATGCATAAGCATGTGAAATATAGGAAGCTGTTGTATTTGGAAATGTGCTTTTAATTGAATTAATATGCTTTCAATGGAACTACAAAGAGTTTATTACAGGGTGTTTGAAAATGGGCGTTCTTTAACTGAGGGATTTAGAGGCTCTCTAGAAAGTAGATATTTTTTCATTTACTTTGGTTAAAACTCACATTTTCAATAAGCTGGGTCTTAAATAAGGCAACAATAGTTTCAATATTCACATATGATAGCAGAAGTTGAAAATAATTAACCAGATATCATTCAGAGTTGACAATTGTATCCAAATGAAAATTATCTCTTCAGACTTCAAACAAAATTCTGAATCTGAATAGCAAAATTTGCCAGAAAGGAATATGGATGTCTTACTTACCGTTTCCAAAATTAACAAAGTTTGCCATTTTGTTAAGCATATTCGTATGACTATGTATTATCTTATCAAATGCTTACCGGGACTTAAATTCCACATCGTAAGTAATATTATACACTTGGAAAATTTGGAAAAATTCCTCATATTAGACAGTTTGAACGCACTTCGGACTTAAGCCAAAAATTTAACTTGCAGGCAATGGGTGACTTTTCTCATAAAATAATTACTGTAGGTTCTATTTCAAGCAACACTCCCAAAAGTATAAAAGCTCACTTTTTAATGATGATTTTGGAGCTATTTTTCTGCGGGACATTCCAATGTGTAACTTTCTTTGCTGTGGAATGTATATCAATATTTGTATTCTATCAACACGATGGTTAATAACAAAGTTCAAATTGAACATTTGATTGTTAAGACAAATTAAAATAGATGTTGGCCTTTTTTAAGGCCCAACGCAATATTGAATAACCCTTTAAAATATTTTTTTCAATCTCAAATAAACTAACCCAAAAAATAGTAAATTTTCATGAATCCCGAATGTTGATGGACATTTAAATCATTCGATATAGATATAGAGTAATCATTGAGTTGTGAAAGAGTAAAAATATTTGCTAATTAGTTACCACCAAAAACCGCATGATCCATACACGAAAAAATGATTTCCAAAAAATAATCCAAGTAAAAGAGGCACTGTTGAACACACGTAAAATCAAAGATTCGTATCGGAAAATTCGCACTAAACTGACGAGCAGCACCAAACCATGAGAAAGCTTTGAATTGGCTTTTCTTTGACACTTACGAATCTCATGATGTTGAGCGCCTACTTCTACGGGTGCACTAGGTGGGTGAACTGCTGCAGACAGATGCGGGGCAAATTCGTGGAGGAGAGTTATATATATTGAAATGCAGCCTCGTATTCGAGGCCAATCTACGTCGAGCTTCACGCGACGACGTCCAAGACGCCGGAAGAATAACGTACCGGATCACGGTGAAGGTCGCCACCACGTGCGACCAGTAGGTGGTACTGTTGATGTTGATGGGGGTCATGATGAGCTTCCGCACAGAACTGGGTCAGTCTCAATCAAAATCTCATTTACGCATGGAAGTGTCGATGTAAATCGTATCGTAAATCGTAACTGCCTTAAGTGCCCGATTGTTCATAAGTATTGGGTCGAATTCATTAGTGTTCCTGTTCCTTCCTATTTTTTTTCTCATATCGCCTTTGCCTACGTACTAATTTTTACATTGACAGAAAAAGTACAAATTTTACAAAATCACATTCTAACTTTAGTCTTCACTGGAGTCATTGTGTGTAAAATATCAAAAAAGTTTCCGTTTCACTATTGCCACAAAACTACTAAGCTCTAAAGAAGAAAAGAGCAGCCGTTTCTATAAATTCCAAAATTACTTGAACAAGAAGCAGTGAGGAATAAACAATCTCACCACAGCCCCTTCTTCTGAAAAAAAAAATTGTTGTGTGCTGCTACACGATTCTACTCATGAAAATATTTTTTAAACTAAAAATTTTCCAATTATTTATATCAAAATAACTGCCCCCTTGCACTAGTTCCGATTTTGCTTTCTAATCATATCTCAACACAAAAAAATTTAGGGTTATAAGAGAAATTGTAGAGAACCAATGACTTGGACAACCAGACTTCAACCCCCATGATTTTTGTCTCTCAGAAGGTGGTGTGCAAGAATCATTTTTCGGAAAAACTTCTTTGCACATTGAAAACACATTTGCATAAATAAACTCGATTCGTCCTATTTGAAACACAGGTTCAGTATCTTTACAGAAAAATCTCGAACTTTAAATAAGCTGACGCCAACTATTATCAGTATTTCATATAACTACATAAAAAAACCGCAGGTGTAAGTAAGTGCTTTCTTTACATCACTAGGAAGTTAATTAGCACTGATTGGTTTGTTTTTACATATAGATCATCAAAAAGCAAGTCTGCGAGTTTTTGTCAACGTATAGAATAATTCTTCGAAAAAATGCAAAAAGCTTTCCGACTCCCAATTCCATTCAATTCTTTGAAGTTTATCAATGAAAATCCGAAAATCTGGTCGAGTTTTTTAAGACCTCGCATAATATACAACGTGTCCCATTAGCACAAATTACTTTCAATTGGTGTCTTTATTGTGCGATGCGATTTTGCACAAATTTTAATATTCTTTCCAAAAGATATTTTGAAAATTAATTTCTGATAAACAGTTAGAGATAGCAACCTGATTCTTTCGTCGGCTGTTCGAAGAAGCAGTGGACTTTGTTTTCTTACTTTAATGTATCATTAGCTGCTCAGATGTATTTTTCTTCAATGTCCCTTCCATTGACTAAACCATTTTTGACTTATTTTATTTTGCGTTTTTTGATAAAAATTAGTTTTATCTTCGTAACATATTTTTCGACCACTATGTAAATTTGGAATAAAAAATTCGCATTTACAAATAACAATTGACGCTTTGAGCTCTTTTCCCAGTCAACAGTATGCTTAATTTTAAATGAATATAGATAGACTTTACGAGTACCTACTTCTCACTGTATATACTGAGTAATTCAGAAATGGCCTCATATCTTTCGAGCTATTGTGGAAATATTTAAGGAAAATAAAAATATTTAAAAATAGTATGTATTTTACGAAAATTCTAAATATAGAAAAATTAAATCATAAAATTCCATGTAAACCTACAAATAACCTATTTTTCTCATGAAAATTACTTATTTTCCTACTACTTTATGCGCAAATCAACAAAGGAAAAAGATAAAACAGCAAATATAAAAACGATTATTTTATTGAAAAAAATTGAAATTGTTGATAAATATAAAAAATTTAAATATTTAGGTTTTCAGCTGAATTTCCAAAGCAATAAATAGCTCCACTTCAATGCGTTCTTTTATTACACGAGTTTGATAACAAAAATCCAGAATTAATTCCAAAAGGGCCCAAATTTACTCTATAATCCCATTTCAGAACATCAGTTTTTATTGCTTATAAGAATTCTTAGCTGTGACGTTAGAGAAAAGACTTCTAATGAAAACAGTTGATAAATTGGCATAGAAGTGTTGGCTTGGCTCTATAACTAGTGCATGATACGAAGTTGCTGCATATCTTCGTCATAAAGAAAAATTTCGTAAATACAATAGATCTGTATGTCCAAATTACGAATAACTAAAGTAATTACAGTTAACAAAGTGGTAAGCCTCAAAATAAATGGGTTTAACTATTATAAAAACATATTTGGACTGGAATTGGACACTGGAAATCAAAACTTGTAGGAGCCAAAGTGAAAGCTGCCTGACTTTTTTTTAAATTCTTTATTTTAAATTTATTTATGAATAGTTTGTGAACAATGTATGGTCTAGTTTCTTTTTCTTCTTCAGTATGTATTACAGACAAAAATATTTTTCATATTGACTGTTACTTTCCATAATCAGTGATTCAGTTGTCTCAAGAAACCATTTGTGTGCTCTTTTGAAGCTCAATCTCGAAAATATAAATTTTCTATTGTTTTCTAGATTTTTCTAACTAATAACTGACTCTTGGTACTAACCAACTGTCTGATCAAGCATTTCAATTTTCTTCGATCTATCAGAATTTAATTCATTTTGTACTTAATTAAATTAAATGTAAAATATTTTTGAAAATATAGCTGACAGTTCCTGCTTTAGCAGAATTTTAATTAGAATTTAATGTTACCATAATTTCCACCGAATAATTGGGCATTTTACATAATTGCGACTGAAGGCCAGTGAGTTTTTAGATCATGTGGGCAACTACTCCATCAGTAATAATATATATTCAGACAAAATTTTAACTAAAATAAAAAACGTATTTTTAAGGTACTTTATCCAACTGTTTGGATTATAGAATCATGTTTAGCCGGTACAGATTCCATGGGAAAATGGATTTAAATCTACCAATAGTACTTTACTATTTTTGTTCATTCACACAAACCCCAACTGGTTATTTTTTTTAACAAATTAAGAAATGCATTTTTTTGTACTTTCTCCATTTGTTTCAACTAGTTACGTCAAGGAACAGAAACGATTTTCAAATGAATGGAACACTGATTTCAATTGCGAATTGAACGGTTCAATTGCAACGTAACAAAAAGTGATGTCACAGAAAAAATTATTTTAAGCTTGCACAAAACCAACGTTATTAAAACTTTGACCTTTCAAAATTGACTTACTGCATCGTTAGGTAATCGATAATTAAATCAGTAGGTAGCTTAAACTCAGTGATCCTCATCTTAACGGTATATTTACGTAAATAATAAAAACAGTCTAATTTAAGTAATATTTACGGAGCATTTACTATCGAAGTCAATGTTAAGTCGAAAGGTTGCACAATCGATCAGAAAAATTCACCCTTTTAATCGATTCAATTTGTGGTCACGCTATCATAAATAGATCTCCTCAAGATGTAAATTAGGTACTACTGTTCAGGCAAATTATTATATCCTTAATTGGAACCTTTTTTGTGGTTTGCATTGTTGGAGTTTATCGAAATTATGAATTAATCACATCTAATGTAGAAATAAGACTTTTGGCACGTAGCTCTTTAATTGTGGTTTAATTTTAAATTTATTATGGGGTTTCAGAATTACTTAAATTAAGCGGCTTTAAGTAGGTTACAACTCTTCAGATGAAGAATTTATCGTAAAGACATCATTAACGCTTTTAACTGGTTTTGCTAGATTTAACTAATAATAACTCCTGTTATTTAGCAAAACTATTTTACTATTCAGATGTTTGGCAATCAATGTTGTTTAAGCAAAGAAAGTTTTACATGAAAATTGCAGGGACACACGGTTGTTAAGGGACCTAAGGGTTAAACTTAGAGTGTAATTTATTTTGCAAACTATAATAGCATTCACGCCTAGTGTATTGTCTTAAGTAAAGAAGTAATATTGTATATTTGAAAATATCACCTGGTTTTATACAAAAAATTAAAATATTCATTTCGCAGAGCTCAAAAACAGTTGGTGAATAAAAAATCATTACCATCAAGAAATTATTTTTATACAAAAGCGGGCGAATTCAAAATGTAGTTAAATCTAAGTTAGTTGCAGCTTCGTCTTTTTCAATATAAATAATTTCGCTCATTTAAATTTGAAGAATACGGAAGATTTTATTCAATCACGATAAGGTAGAATTGAGTTTCAATTTGTTTCAAAATTTGCTATTGTGTTGCAAATCGATCAAGAATCAATAATTAATTTTTCTCGGGTTACGTCCAACTTTTAGGAATTATCTTTTACTAATCAAGACTGTGACTCACGACAATTATAGCATATTAAAGCACAAGTTTCATAAGGCAACACATTATCGCACGATTCCAGGGTTGCAAACGGTGAATGCATGAAACGCTGTTGAAATACATATTTTTTCCAATCAAGCTAATTTTGAAATAAAAAGTTACATCTATAAAGCGTTAAGACACCCGTGTAATTTTTAAACACCTAATAAAACATACAAACTACAATATTTCTACAAAATACAATAAACAACTAATTAACATATTTTATATTTTGGATAAAAAAATAAGTGAATTTGTAATGACGTATTTTTATTCTTTTAATTGTATTATGCAATATTATAATTATTATCTTACGAACATGCGCAGTTTCGATTCACAAAACATCAATTTTATTGTATGTTTATTGCATCGCATAAGATTAGATTCAAACTGTTTTATTTTTTATTGGTTTTAATTTTATTTCCGGCACCATTTTTTACGCTTCTGACTACCTAGCAATAGAAAGTTTTTATAATAAAATCAATCTAAATTATTAAATCGAACACGATTACTATATGCGATAAACAGATTTTAATTTTCTCTGCAAAACAGTGCGCGTATAAAAAAGTATAAAAACCTTTCCTGTTGCAAATGAAACAGAAACCTGAAAACGAATTTTAATGTTAAGAAAAATCAGCGGCGTATCGATTTTTATTTAAGTTTACTCAGAACCGTGTCTATTCCGAACTGATGGAAATTTACGCCCCCATTCCAAAATGAGAAAGTTAATAAACATTATGTGTAGATACAACACCTTGAAATAAAATTTAATTATTTTAGATTAAAGGCCCGATTATTTTAAATATAAATTTTAAATTAAATTTTATAATTTTCTACGTAAAGCCGAAAAGCACTTGGGTGTCGTTCCAGTGAGTATTATGAACAACTCAGAAAAGCGGTTTTAGATATAGAACATTTCAGACAAAAAATCTGATTTTTTTATATGTTGGCTCCTAGAATGTGCATAAAATCAAAAGATTTGAACTCGCTGTCTGGTATGGAAGACACCACGATATTTTCGATGGTTTTTCAACTTTTGGGCTCAAAGTCGAACCTTTTAGATCCCATGTGAAAAATATTCGTGGCTTTCTTTAAGCAGATAAAATTTCTTATATTTAGAGTCTAACGCCAGTTTAATAAGTAAACAAGGCTTTGAAATACAGGACTTACATATATGCAGAAAAATATTTAAAATTTTGACTTATAAGTAAAATATCTACTAAAAAAAAGTTGTAATTAAGGCAGGGCTTTTTTGTAAGAAAAAACCGAAGCGGTTGCAGTTATACATATATTATATATGTAATTTTTAAATAAACAATACGTTGTGAGAACGCAGCTTGACGATTTACGTATATTTTAATAATTAATCATCGATTAAACCTTCTATTCCTATCCACATTAAATCCATTGATGAGATCAAATATATCATAGCAAATCAAATATATAGACAAGCAAAGCAAATGTTTTAGTTGCACAAAACAAAATTTATTAAAAAATGAGCAAAAATTAAATATCGCATTGCATGCCAGCATTTGGCTTAATGTTTTTCAGTTTATTGCGTTTCCTGATAATTTCGTATTTTCTTCAATCAATATTAATATAAAAACACAGTTTAAATTTTCTAAAACATTCACTAATGGAGAACTACAGCGAAAGAAAATTAATTGATTTCTTATTTAGTTGTTTTAGGAGAAGTAACGGAGGCATAAAAATATACCCCTTTCCCCGTAGTATTTAAACCAACTGTTTTATTTATTTAATTAACTTTTTTTAGAACCTACGCATTGTATTATTTTAGAACCTACGCATATAATGGACATTTTTCAGATAAATAGATTGATAAATACACTATTTTACAATTTGTAGAGAGTTTAGTATGCGAAAAGACAATATTTGAACCATATTTATCCACATTTCATGGAAGATGTTTTCCAACGTACCTATATAATTTTTAAGGGGTTTCTTAATTAGAAGCTTCAGATCCGATGTAATGAATGAATATGTTGCCTTCAAAAGCGCTTCGCTGTAAATCCAAATATTAGACTATTACGATATGTTCGGCTTAATAACAGATTATCAACTTGCATGCGGCTTACAATAATAGCTGAAATTTTCTTGTTGCATGACAAGGCAATGGAATAATCAGTTGCAGATTGGTTTATTACATGTTGAGATTTGCCTGTAAGCTTAAGTTGATTCTAAGAAATGCATCCGATGAAATAAATGATGTTGCATTGTTTCGTTGATTGGATGCTTGTTTTGAGCATAAATTTTTAAATGTACTTAACATTTGGAATTAGATTTAATCATGTTCAAACATTAAAACTCTATTTGAGGGTGTGAGCAAAGTTACGCCCTCCAAGTACCAACTTGATTCCTGGAACTTTATCACTTCCAAAACGGGAATGCCAAATTTCAATTTTTATTCCGAAATGTGTACGGTTTGACTATTTGATATCTTTCATGTGATCAGCTCTGCCCAGCGCCAGGAAGTTCCATAGTTCAGTTTGCTTGCTCTCGATAGTGATGAGTTTGTTTGCTCTATGATGTTCTGTAAAAATTTTAACGAAAAATCAGAATTGGTGTTAAAAAAATAGTCAATCGTTCAAAAGTGTGATCTGCTGTAACTGAACAACTTCAATCTCCTTTGCGATTAAGTGCTAATAGAATCAAGGCTGTTAAAGATAAAGTTACGTTTATGGGTCTAAAATGGTGCAAGACCAGAGCTCCAAAACACTAGCTTTGGACAGTGCATGAAACAAAATTTGCAAGATATATATTAGTACATTAAAGTCGTCTCTATGTTTGTAAAATACTCTCAAAAATCTTGATTAATATTTGTACTACTAGCAGTTTTTCTTGCGATAGCTGTACGGATAAATGGGATTCTCTGTACCGTTTCCTGCTTAATTATAATCGCATTAGGTGGCAAAATTGAAAAATTGAAGTTTTTTACAAAGTAAATTATTTTTAGATTCCTGAAATATTGACCGAACATATTAGAATGTTTATGAAATCTATAATAATCTGTAACGATCCCTATCCCTGTTTAAAATAAAAAATCATAATTGATTGCCAAAAAATGCTTAGGATCAACTAAAAAAATGTAGTTTGGAAAAATTGAGCACAAAATCCGCATCTCCCGAAAAACATTCTAGTGACCAGAAATGAAATTATCGAAACCAACTCTAGCACGACAATATTATATACAAATAACATATAGTTTTAGTTTTATGAACTTTCAGAATAGCAAACTAGCTTAGATAAATTAATTTAGTAGTTTGTCCGGATATTAGTTCATAAACGGTCCTGTTTTGCTTACTAACTAGGGCATTGCGTTCTTTTCGAAATTTTTCCAATTTATCACTAAAATGTAATTTTTAGCACACTTAAACATCGGTGATTTCATACGCACACAACACGTTATTTTAGCACAAAGAAAGAGTTTTTGTAAAAAAATGGTAAAGTTTTAAGATTAGTTTTACGAATGGCTTTCTTAAAACTGATCCCGTCTCAAACATGTACAAAAACAGTTTTACGGAATAAAGTCAATATTTAGCTCATCTTATGATTTATAAAAGTAAGTGTTCTAACAACGTAAAGTCTTAAAATTGTCGTTTTTTTATTTAATTAAATGCTATTAACTTGTGTTTAAGCTAAACTTGTGAGCTTTAAATAAAAAACTGAAATAGGGGAAAAAGTAAACTTTAATATGTAGTATTAATTCATTGACCGCAGTATTCACGGAATATTGAGGAGAGCATTGAATAGTAGAATATATTAAACGTAATGCAATAAAGTTGCTTATTATTTGAACACTTCAGAACAAAAATTCCTTAAATCTCTCAGGAACGAGAAAACTTAAAAAAAAAACTTAAATTGGATTATTCATGAACACAGTCCATATATCATGTTTTGTAATATCAAGGTTAATAAAATCATTAAGCCGAGGTAACATTGAGAAAATATAGGAAAAGATCAAGAATTTTAATGACACACATCTTCTAGATAAGCTTTTAAGTAAAATATGGAAAAATTACGTGATAAAACACAGGTACGAACTAACAATTTCGCGGATTAGATAGATAGAATAGGATAGGATAGAAAACTGTAAAATGTTGATAAATACTCCAAATTTACTGTTAGAAAAATGATTAAAAATCAAGAGTCTTTTTGTTACTTCTATAGCCAAGTTATCTAAGGAATCTGATTTTAGAAAAGCAAATAAAATAAATGCACTTACAAAATATAATGTAGGTAATAATATTAAAAATTGATTAAGAAACTTATAATTAGATGTACTTTAAAACTTATTTAAGAGACACAATTTCACGCGACTTATTGTACTTAAGTGAATCCCCGATGGGTAAATTTAAAATCAAGCAATTATAATTATACTAAAAATAAATAGGAAAGCAACCCTCAAATGTTTCCAAATTTTTATTAATGAAGAATACGTCTTAGTGCCGCCACTGCAGTCCAATTAATTGGTTACTTGACTCAATCATGTGACATTCAATCTCATACGTTGCATTAAATAATTACTAGTCATTAATTAAAAACAACCGAAGTAAAGCCAGCCGATAGTATTCAGATTATAATAAGGTGGAAGCTAAAGGCACGGAACGCACTTTTGCAAGGATAAAAGCAAAATACGTAAATACGTTTCTGGCTAATTTACAAATCAAATTGAACACGAATTGGCACCGCTCTTAATTAGCAAAAAAATGGTACAGGGTTGAAAGTACATACGTGATATAGTCCACCGTAATTGCATTTTTATAATTAAGTTTCTAATCATTTATTAAACTGATTTTATTTAAATGGATTTTAAGACTGCATTTAAATGCAGCTAAACAAAATGACCATGTGCGAATATAATTTTGATATGGGTATGATAATCTTTTCTTTCGCGAGAAAACACTCGCGCTTACACGCTTTTTTGGTGTGTAAAAAGCGTTTAAAAATAAATTGTGAATGATAATATTGAAAGATATTGATGATATATTATGAATGATAATATTGAATAATTGAAATGATAAAAATTCCTGGTTCACTTTGAAGGAAAGTTCTCAAACTACCGTTCCATATTTTTTTATAATTGAAGCCAACGACATAAATCCGAGACTGAAACTATGCCTTTGGGAATTTTAATTTAAATAGCAAGCAAAGTATGATATATGCATCAATTATGGTAATTTATATAGACAAGGGTCAGTATTGTTTACCTACTTTATGTGTTTTGTGCAGGCGTAAAGGAGCGACCGATAGAAAAACTTGAATAAGAAATACTTTCTAATAGTTTATAGAGGCACAACTTAATTTTGCAATGTTTATTGGGTTATAAAATATAAAATTTTATCTTATGAGCGTCCTTTAATTTTTTTCATCTATAAATTTATGTGTTTTAACAATTTACCTAATCGGACTAGGAAGGTTTTTACGGCTGGCCGAGATGTCACTTAAAAAGCTATTCGGGGTTATAAACCGTTGACCATTGCAGTTACTTGCTATTTTACATTCTAAATAAGCCCAGAAAAACTTTCAACCGATAATTTACAGCTTATACTAACAGCATTATTCCTTCCATTGGGTCTCCTTCGAGGGCGGATCCAGAGGGTGGGTCATGAGGGTCATGACCCCCCAAGTGTTGGGTTTATGTCGACTAATGATTATTTTTCATTTTCATAGATTTCATAGACAATTTAAGAAAATAACTACTTTGTATGATGGCAAACATCATCCAAAGGCAAAGATCCTTCAGTATGAATAAATAACTCTCGGAATACAGGCTCGATTTGGATCATTCAAAATCCGTTCTAAAGCGAGTTAGAACTGCTAATATCCGGACGATTTTGAAATATTGAAATTTATTGAAAAACGTACGATTTTCTATAAAAACTGCATCTCGCGAAACTACAATCGGTTGAAAAACTTAGAAGTTATGATGATTTGGAGGTCAAAAAGACGATTTTCCCCACCAAATACTTAAAATTTTTACTTCAAATATTTCATTTTCAAAATAGAACATAAGATTGTTTGCAAAGTGTATTCTCGACACACACTGTCTATACGAAAATTTGCATTTGCTGCAGTTTGGAAGGAAATGGGCACTGAACATTGGCAAGCGTAAAACTCGCTCATACTTCCACTCTTTACCTCGTCACTCGGTCAGTTATCAACATTTCTTAAGACATTCAAAACTCCTTAAAAGCCCATATAGGTACTTATCGTAAAAAGTTGTTTAAGGGTCATTTTGGTCACCGTTTCAGCACCAGGGGAGTTAAATCTTCAAAGATCTGAAGCGCTGGTTGTTCCTGGAAACACGCTCTTTTGCTACAAGTTTGGCTGGGAACCAAGATTTTTAACCACGAAAATGTATTTTTAGGAGCAACTCAATAGTTTAGGCTATTATCATTTTTTTTTTAATTTTGGAAACTTTCGAATTTTTTTGAAAATCACAAATGTGCAAACTCTGCTCTTGAGAGTCGAATTTAGACCAAAATTCCACTTTTTATGAACAAGCTTTCAATAAAAAGGTCGTGAAACGTAACAGAAATGTTAAAACATATTTTAAACGAACGGAACGGTTTGAATCTAGTTTATCGGCATTTATAAAATACTCTGATTAATTTTCTAATAATGCGTTTCTCTTCACCTTTAAAAGAAAATGTTGTGTCATTCTGAATTTCAAAAATAGTGCGGTTGTTGTGATTATAACAGAAACCAAAATTAAAATTAATTAATTCAACCATTGATGAAATGTAGAAATATGAAAACTATTTATTTGTATTTAGAAAAAACTTCTAAATACCAACGAAAGAGGTGTTTTCAATGTAGGTTATTTTAAAGAAATATAGTCAATCTATTTCAAACAATCCGCTAGAAAAAAATTAATAATAATAATGAATCAGCTGTACTTAAATTTATAACTCCTGAAAAATGTTTAGATGGATGTATACAATAGTGCATACCATTTTTTAAGCAATGAAATATTTATGAAGTGTTAATGAAGCGAAGCAAAGCATGAAAAATAAATGCTAATGTTCCAAGCCAATGTCAAGTTAGGATGTTGATTAGGTAGAGTTAATCCTTGTTCTTGTGAATGAAAGTAGTTGGACCATCCTTCAAGTTATCTACCTCAATTTGCCTTTGCAATCTTCGTTTTAATTATCTTATTCTAATTCAATTTACAACAAAAACAGTTAATAGAAAAATCCGATGTTTTCCCCAATGAACCGTGAAGACCTATATTGACATAATACTTTGCCTGTAATACTTGAGGTACTAATTAGTTATTTCAAAGGTCGTATCAATTAATTGCAACGTTCATTTAAAGTACTTTTGTAAACTTTTCGACTGTTTGATCAAAACCGAAACAAAGGTTCCTTCTAGTGCCTACGTAATACGTGAACGGAAGTAGGAAGTGAGTAAAGTAAGGTGATTTTATTTTTACAACAAGTGGATATGAGTGATATGTTAATAATTAGGAGTCGTTGCCAATGTTTGCCTAATATGACCTCTCTGAGCGCTTAATACATTTTTTGCCACTGCCACTTAATGAATGTATTATTTGACTGGCCAATGACAAAATTTTACATTCTTCTTTTTTTTGTGTGTTAAACTTTGTGCAACTGTTGAATATACTAAAAAATATAAAAACTTTTTTAACTACTAACCTGAGAAGTCATCATTTTTACTACATTTGCATAGTGTCCTAATAATAATAATAAAAAGTCACCTCTATAAGTTCAAGGGAGATTCCATCCATTTTCAGTTCTGAAATCACTGTAACATTAACATTCACTAATTTTTCGCTTTGCCCAGGAGTTTTTGATAGAACTTTTATCTGTTTTCTGGAGACCGAAAAATTTTATTGCGGCATTTTCATAACTGAACATAAAACTATCAAATATAGTGACACTGAGAGAAAATTAATTGTAAATTCCTAATCTAATTAAATTAGTTTATACTAAAAAAATTCTATACAGGGTGATTCAAAATTGGCGTCATTCCTTTTAAGGGGTAATAGGGGATCACTTGGAAGGTACGAGAAAAATATTGAAATTTTTTTTTTCGATAATTTCTAAAATATGTATGTATATTAACAGTTGAAAATCGAAATTCAACTTTGTTATTACGCATTATTTTGAAAGTGTTCCATGTTTGATTTGAAGCATATTGGAATACTTAAGCATTCAAAAAGAAAAATGACAATCTTTGCTTCAAATTATGAAAATATTTTATGTTAAAAAAGTTTTCTACAATTTTTTAACTTATTATTAACATATAGAGACAGGTGTGAAGGTATGCCCTTGTCAATAATAACAATAATTTGTGAAACTGTGATTTATTTTGAATTTCCTTTCACGAATTTGCGGATATGCGATTAGTTCTGGGGAAATGTCACAGTACCATAGCAGAAGCTGAAAAAACCAACAAAGGGCGAGGAGAGTGGTTCCAGGAAGATAGTGGACGACAATTGATGTTCTGGTTCCAGACACAGAGGAACAAGTAGGTATTGGACATAATTGCAGGAGAGCCTTTCAGGAGCACTCAGAACATTGCACAACAACTGATACTTTCCCAGACACCAAATAAATACCGAGGAAGTGCTAGATTCCTACCACATATGTAAGATACACATAAAACCAATGGATTACTGAACACCGGTAGAAATTGAGCAGGAGTTAATTAACCGACTACGAGAAGAGTGCATAATAAGGTGATTGCACAGGCACTTGTTTGGAGTTACAGGCTCAAATGTATGTTTTTGAAATTCGTAAACAAATTAATAATTCTAGGTTATGAGTTTCGAAATAGATTCCATCATTCAACGATTTCTGTTGAATTTACCGTTTATCGTTGTCCATCTTATTGTCACTTTCTCTATTTATCCATGGCTACCGCAGCTTTAAATAATTACGAAGCAACAGGTAATTACGTAATGTTAATTAGGCAGATTACCGTGAAAAATATTGTTGCCGTTTTTCTAATATAGTTTTTTGCAAAATTTTCAATTTCTAATTACAATTAATATTTTTACTTTCTTTCTGTGCAGCTAAAACGCCCCCAGACAACACCTCCAGCGGAATGGCGCAAATTTTGAATCGCCCTGTATAATAGCTCACTTCTCGACTTAGTTATGAACAAATATATTTTATTCAAATTTACTTATTTGAATTATGTTTATTGCGTAAGTGTCTATTTGCTTAACCAGATGATTCACTTTTTTGATAAATACGACACACACTCTTTTCAATATGACCTGCTAGTTTGAAAGATTTTGAAACCGTAGGTATTCAAAATACGAATGGAATCTGCTTTCAAGAAGCCATGCAGAAAGAACCCAGCAGTGTGATTTCGAAAACAAACAATCATTAAATAAATTAAAACTCAAGATTTCTACCCAATGACTACCAAATATTTCCAAAATATTCTGGTTCCGTAATTTAAACCAAAATAAATTGAAATGTTTAGTTAGATTATTCAGATTTTTCCCAATACGCGCGTATTTGCGGTTTATTTTATCTCTTGGCGACAATCGAAAACTAGACCACCCAAAGTAAAAGCAACGATCGATATCATTTACATAAAAAATCGACTGTAAATCGTTCAAATCATTATCAAACGTTTTACAGCTGTCTTTTAAGCTTGTACTTAAAAAGTAGCAAGACTTCACGAGCACAGTTTTACATGTTCCTTTCATTCTTGTTATCGGCACGTATACACCTCGATTCTGTCCTAGAACTTGGAAGTGTCAGGGCGATATATCAAGGCCGCACTCTTAAAAATAATGGGAAAAAAACAATTAGTCTTGTTACATTGGATAACGTTGATGGACAATCATTAAACAATGTAATTGGATTGGATAGATTCTGTAGTCCTATTGTGTTCTGAAACAAAAAATGCATTCACATAGTTTTTCAACCATGTGAATTCAAAAAGTTTGTCCTTAACCACTTCATTTTCATCACACGGACAATTTTCTACTATATTCTAGATGAAATAATTGAATTAAACCCTTTCAAGTATGTTACTTAAATTCCCCATACACTTGTTCAATGGAAGTGGTATTTCAATCAATTCCTGTACGATGAAAATTTATTTTAAAAAAGCGTGTAAAATTCAATATATTTGCTTTATTTTAGTCAAAATAATTTTTTGCTCTATGGGTTAATTGGATTAATTTCAGTAGTTTAAATTTATGATTTTATAAATTATATTTATGAATTGATTCTTCTGATTCATTCTTCAGTAAAACATTGTCGACAGGCAGAGGACATGGGAAGGATTATAGTCTAAATAATCGCTTTCAAGGAAGTTTACAGAATATGTAAGGATGGAACCTCAGTTCTAGAAAACTGCTTTTGTCGCTGAAGTTTGTCGAATAATTGCTTCATAATTAACATAATTATTCTGCTAATATTTTACTGCATACTACTTGTCACAATACTACAAAATCCACTGCATGATAACGAATAAGTGCTACGTAATTGTAAAGAACGTTTAGCAAATTAATCTTACCATTACTGCGGAAGGTAATCAGTTTATTCAACGTACAATTAGAATTCCCTCAAATTCCATTTCAAAATCAACAGCGCTTTTTTAGTTGAGCAAAAACGGAATAAACAACTGTCGGCAAATAACTGTTGATTTGATGATCTAAGTAAAAAAAACTTGAAACTCACTTTTACGCTTCAATCATCTTTTATACGCTTTAGATTTCCTGTTGCATCAAATATGTCCAACAATAATAAAACTTCAAATAATTTATCAGTGTATTAATAAAATAACAAATCTGGATACCTCAGCAACAATTAATATCTGTCTAAAATTAAAAATGAATATTTACATATTAGTTGTATAATATAATCGACAAAGAATATTTTTATTTTAGTCCAAAAGCAAAAACAAAAACGGTTATTCCTAAAATTATCAATAAACTTAATCAGTTCTTTCATTCGTTTTTGGAAGACAAAATAACATTTCTTTCCAGCAAACTTTCAATAAATTATATAACTTGTTGGGATTTTCAGATATATTTCAAAACGCTTAAACTGTGCTTACAGATATTGCTAATTATTCCGATCAGGTTGATATTTAACTGATTTTTTGAAATATATCTCAAAAGGATAACCACCAATCTCATAACAATTAAAAGTATATACAATTTCTTATACTTTATACAGAAAATTCAGAGAGGTTCAGAATGGAAGTTTACGCGTCTAATGTATAATCGAAATAAAGGAAATGAAAAATTATTTGGTATTATGGCTGTTTAACAAAATCGAATCCTAAAGCGTAATTGCTATATGTAAATTCAAGTACCATTCCAGCGCCTCTGCTTAACTGTTCAGTTTTAGCAATTGAAAAAATATATTTTACAAACTGACAAATTGAATGTGAACCCCAAAAAAGCATAAATAAATCATTAATTCTTATAAATACAATAACACGTACAAATACGAAAAAAGTATTTTTAATTTAATTATAATTATTGCTATTCTTTTAAGTTATTCGGTGCTTTACCGCAAAGGCGGTATTTTATCTTGCCTGATTTAAAACGTTTAAGAAAATGGATATAACTACAAATGTTTCAGATTATTTGTATTTTTGAATCTTGAAACCCAACTATGATTTCAATAATTGTCGCGATATTCTGTAAAAATAGTCAAATTATTTAGAAGCATATTGCTCAGAGAAATCAACCAGAAGAACAGAAATAAGTAATTTTTGAACATTACACTTCGAGTATGCTGCTAAATAGAAAATGTAAAAAAATCGTTATTCATTAAAGTAATCTTATTTATTTTTAAATTAGTAGTGTATTTCCTAAATGTCGAAGAAAAGAGAGAAAACTTTGGTTCAAAAACCATCAAATCATGAATTTTAAGTCAAAAATATAGTAAATCTTATTGTCTTTTAAAAATAAGAAACTTAAACCGGAGCTGAAAAAGAGAAAACAACAAACAAGGTCGCTCTCCGGCAATAATCAGGAACTGATGCAGGATTTTTTGATATTTAACTTTATGGCAATTTTTACTTTTACGAGCGTAGACCATTTGTGTTTCGATATTGTTTTATTGCTTTCCATATTCTCAACCCAGATGCGTCTAGCAGGCCCAGCCCTCTTATGTCTTCGCGAGAAAAGTCGTGCAGAACTTCCTCTAACGTATACCCTCGTGTCAACACCTACAACAAACGAATTCTAATTCCTGGTTTATTAAAACCCAAAAATTGAAACTACCTTTTTCTGGGATTTTTCGCTGATTCCAAGACCCTGCAACCAGTTTGCCAGCCTGAGATCTTCCTCCTGTTCCTCTTCTTGATCTCCTTGCAAACTAATTCGCAGAAGATCCATTTGCTGTCTGGCAGTTTCTTGAAGGCAAGCTTTAAGTGCATCCATTTGTTGTTTGTTCGATTCCTGCAGCTCTTTGACCTGAAGCAAAATGCTTAATTAAATATCGTATCAGCTGAAAAATCTACATAGCAGAATACATTTTCTTTAGAAGTATTTCTTCGCTATTTAAAATATTTTTTTAGAGGGAATTTACTATGTTGTTTGTTCTGTTACTCTCTCTAGTTTTTTGAACGAATTCTCTTATGAGCAACAAAAATAAAGAACCCAGTAAATTTTAACATAAGATCTAACTGAATCAAAAATGGTTCAAGTAATACTTACCACCATTCGCTTCAAGTTTTCCACACAGTCGTAGCATAATCTTGAATGTTCTCCTTTCAAATGAATCAAGGAAGGATCTCCAATTTCAAAGCTTTCGTTCGTCTTGCTGGATTTCGAAGTACCCACTGAACCTTGCGGTGCTAAATTCTCCCCTAGTTCTGGTGATAGCACTGTAATAGCTGCCTGTGCTCCAGAACGGACTAGATTGTCTAGAGCGAACATCCAATGGGGTTTGATTGGGTGAAGACGCAGAACTTCGTTAACTGAATCCTGAAAAATAGTTTATATCCATCACTTTTACCGTAAATTTCCAAATTTTATAAAACGACACTTAAAAATTAAAATACTTACTTGGTACAAGCATATGGCGAATTGTAATTGATGAATAGCACCACTGTCGTAATCCAATTCGTCTTTAAGCTGTTTGATAGTTGTTTCCACAATGGTTAGAGATGGATCAGTCAGATACGCTTTTAATCCATCCATTAAACTAAAGTGAATATTTGTTACATCAAATGATTAAATAAGCGAACTTTTAAACAGTAGTTGCCGGATTCTCAACTGTAAACACGCACACCAAAGTCAATATCGTGCGCCTTACCTCTGGAGATGTTTCGGTGTGAGTATAGTTTTCCCCAAATATTTATCGCGAACTTTCTGCATCCAAAGATCGCAAATCTTGTTACCGTCATTTGCCAGCACTTTAGCCAAAGTCGTTCGTCGCTGAGAGTCCTTTTTCAAAAGGTAAAACCCATCAGTTTCGATCCCTACTAAAATTATAAAATATCGTTAGCAAAATTCCTACAATTTGTAAATTAACTGACCTAAATCTGCTTCCGGTGAAAGTAAGGTTCCAGAAGAGTTTCTTCTCTCGGAGTGATGGTCTAAAGCAGATTCTCCACATTCTAAAGATGGAGTTGATGCTAAGCTGAAAAATCAGATCATATTCACAATCTCAGTTGTATTCAATTTCATTTACATTTACTGACAAAATTCAAAGAAAAACCACTAACATATAAAAACCAGCAAAGCGTACCTACCTGCTAAAATTGAGATCAGTAGGCATTTGAATTGGGGGCAGTAGCGAACCAGTTCTGGAATGTTTACTGGAACTGACAAAACAAACAGTAATATAGCCACCCGAACATGAATATGTGTTAGCACTAAAAACCTTTGGAAAACAATTCACAAGAAGCAAATAAAGTCACTTAATATAAGGAAATCGGACTAATTGTAGTTATTTATAGTTCACTACACAATTGCTGCGGAAAAGTCACAGCAATGCATATCAGAGCAAAATACAACAACATGTCATCTCATTGGACGTTAACAGTAAAATAAACACACACATGCAATTTAACGTGTGTTTACTGGCAACATTTTTTGACGAATTTAAATTAAGTAGTTTGATATTGCTGCATTCGGCTGAATAAGATCAAAACACTACCAAAAATACCACAATTTGACTAATTGTTGATTGTGAAAGATGAATTGGCTCTACAAAGTACCTTCATCAACTTACTCTGATTCTGGAGTAGTCGGAGTCTGATTTGGTGCACTTGAATGTCCTGAAAGCATTCGTGGGGCCAGTTTATCTACAGGCACAGACACACTTCTATTGAAGTCTGTATTGACTCGAATCGGCTTTTTCCTCTCAGGACCTGTAAAAGTTCCCATAGTTCTAACTGGAAGATTTGGATACCAATTGCAACAAATAGTAAAATACCAATTTTATACATGTGACTGCCAATTTACATTACTCACGTTTTTAAGTTTACAATATATAAGACAATACAATATACAAACAGGCAAATATGTTTAGGCAAACAGGCAAATATATCTTTATAAATACAGGGGGTTATAAGTACCTTTTGAGAACCAGGGAAATAGGCATTTTTTGGATAAGCATTCTCGTCGAAAACGCATTTTTAAGATTAACATTAGCGAATTTTACAAAATTAAATCCTAAGAGTTGACACTATTGCACCTTACTAATAATAAACGATCGACTGTTTGCTTTATTTTAGCTGTGTAATTATTCAGCAAGTACTACAAAAAGCAAAGATCATCAACAGCCCCAAAGTACGTAGGTTTTAATCGAGATCTAGACATTAGAAACGCAAGCGCAAATAAAAGAGCTAACAAAAAACAGCACAAACAGCTGACCAAATGCTAAATGCAGCATATTCAGCGGGAAATAAACACGTTTATTTTTGTTTGTTTGTTAAAGTGTGGTAGATTTGTAGATTAATAGTAAAGCTTTGTAGTAGGTACAAGTAACGGCTATTTGTATATCGGCTGACCTGATATTTCGGAGCTTCAAATTCTTTAGAATAAAATCTAAAAAATGTGCTTCCAAAATGGAAATTGTTACTATATTAACAATTACATTTTTATAGTTTTAAGCATGGAACTGGTTCCAAGGTAAGTGAAATAAAAATGCCACAGATCATTTATAGAAATTTGAACAAACTATGACCGAACATTCGCTGTAAACAACCACGAAAACAGCCTGTATAAAAAATCGAAGTCCTTCTATGTTTAATACATAATGACATAAAATGGTTGGTGAATTGTGTGGATTGATATAATTTTACGAAAACAACTATAGAACTGAAAATTTCCAATAAGCATTGATGGCTACTATCCCTCGGAAAAAATATTCCTATGGAACACTTTTAGCACTTACCCAAGAATGGATCTTCCAGTAGTTCCTCAGCAGTTGATCTTTTATCAGGATCGGACTCAAAACATCTCAAAATGAACTTGGTGGCTTTATCCGAGAGAGCAGGAATTTCCGGATGTGCTTTATGGCAACCTACCTTTGAATCGAAATTAATACCGTGTGAATCTCACATTTATACAGTTCTGAATCAATTACACTAGATATAAGGCAGAAAAAATATTTATTTACTTTAAATAAAGCAGCTTGTGCAGACCCCAGCTCGATAAACGGCGGTTTCCCAGTAGCCATTTCCACCACTGTACATCCCAATGACCACACATCCGCAGGAGCTGCATATCCTCGTTGTCCTCTGTTACATAAATTTAACATAATCCATATTTATCCCAAACATGTTGAAGATTCGTACCTATCGATAACCTCCGGAGCCATGTACCGCATAGTTCCAGTAAAAGTTTGCGTACTCATACTCAGTCCAATTAGTCTCTTTGATGTTCCGAAATCCGAAATTTTCACTACTCCACTGTATGTATTCACCAGCACATTATCGCCTGAAAACATAATATAATTATTTTTTACATACCGCCTGAACTCGATTAGCTGTTAAAATTTAAGGTTTGTTTAATTTTTTTTTAATTGCCTTTACTGCTTCTTCTTGTTAATCACTAAATTCGGTTAGCTCTTAAATTGAAAATCAGTCTACTTCAGCAAATACTAACACATTCTAAGGTAGCGTTTAAAAACACACTATACGAAAAAAGTATACTCAGAAGGTCGTTTTCTTTAATATTTGTACTTTTACAGAACGGCTCTATTTTTGGAAACAGACAAGACAAAAGCTATTATTATTTACCTTTAATATCCCTATGTACAATTCGATGGCTATGCAAATACTTCAAACCCTCTAGGATTTGTTTAGTGTATGAAGCCATAGTAGGTTCATTTTTTTGTAGTGATCCCCATTTCGATCTTAAAAGAAGACTCAGAGATCCTCCAGGAACCTGTTCCATAAATATCTTGAAAAATCCTATAAAAAAATTGAAATTAAAATCTGTTTTTTTTTTAATGAAAACCCAATGTTACCTTGATCCGAAATCGATCCGAGGTATTGCACAATATTCCGATGCCTCAATTGAGAGTGCACTCGAATCTCTTCGTGTAACGGTTGAACCGCTCCAACGTCCTTCTCAGGTACTTCTTTTACGGCAATTTTCACTAAGACACAAATACATGTCATCCAATATAAATTGGATAAAATATCTATGTTACCTTGCTTGTTCAAATCTAAAGCTGCATATACAACGCCATAGCTGCCTTTTCCCAACGTCTTCCTTCGGCCTTGCTCATCCAGTTCATACTCGCAAAGAATTTGTTGTGGCGGTTCCGGTTCCAAGGGTCTTTCTTGATAATTGAGTAGATTCACTAATAAGTTATGAAAAACACTCCTGAAAAAAAATGACATAAAAGCTCACAATAAATACAAAAGTTGAAACGAAAGAAACTGGTTCAACCAGTCGTTCTTACCTACATGCCGCCGAAGGAAACATCATTTGGAAACAATCCGATATGGCCAAGACGTATAAAAATAACGATCTATCATCTTGCGTGTTCAAACTAAAGCTTCGTATATCATCAGCTTTGAATTCCCAATCGTGAATCTCTCGACAGCACAGTTTTAAACGTTTAAGGCACTCATTTGTTAACTGAAAAGAAAATAATTTTCAATTTAATCAATTACAATTTACATTATTGAGCTTAATATTTTAATTAAGATGATTGAAATGTGGTAAATGTTGCAGATCCAGTTTATCTTCAAAAGAACCTATGCGAAATTGGTGAAAAAACAAATAGTTTTCTGGTGTGTTTCTCGGTTCAAAAGTGATGCAAACTGATAATAAATGAAAGTTTTTTATCAGCTTTGGTAGAGACAAAGGTGTTCTGATGGTGATTTAAAAACGGAAACGTACGCAACAAAGCAAGTGATCAGGAATTTAGGTTTTACCAAATTTAAAAACCAATTCTAATAAAAACCAACGCATTTACACGCCCTGTAAAAGAATCTTACAAATTCGGCGTACCTGTAAAGTTTGTGGTTCAGCTCCTAAGTTGATCCAAATATGACTAGGCATGTACTCTTTACTAGGTTCAAAAATCAAAACGGGAAATCGCCCGTCCGAAGACACTTCATCCTCAGACTTGATGGCCTCTGTAAAAAATTCCATCCAAAAGTAAAAAATTTGCTCCTCCGCAGAAATGTCGTCCTCCCGTTTCTTCCGAAACCGGTCGATTAACTGAATATTTCCTATAGTTGATTTTAGATACCAGTCGGGTGGTTTCAGACGAAACATGTGTTCTGCAGCCTTAAGGAAATGGTCTATTCAAAGTTTGAAAACCTTTACTATTATGTGTGAACGTATAAGTACCTGTATTGCGTTGGCATAGTTCTGAGCTAAAACTGATATTTCAAAAAACGTCGCCACAACCCAATAGTCCTTGAGCGATGCAAGGCTGCCTTTATTTCCAATTAAGCGATTTAAAACAATGGCAATGTGTTGCAAGTCGTTCGATTTACTAAGTTCTTCCCCTTTGATCACTAACAATGTTGCTAAATTTATACCTGGAAATGGGTGGTTATTCAGAAGATTTCAGCTGAAAGAAATTTTTGATCTTAGTTACCCGCATATTCATTAGGCTGAACTTCGAACCCTTTTTTATACCAGTGAATAGCCTGATCCAGACTTTCTTGGTCTGTATAGTTAGACTCAGTAAATATATCTTTGTAAATCCTACCACACAGACAAAGCATGTCCGGAAAATTGTTTTCTTTCTAAAATATTAAAAAATGTGCAACCTGACACTAAAAAATAAAAAAACTTTTTACAGTTTTTAAAGCTCGAATACACTCTCCAAGTGCTCTTTCCCTGTCGCCGTCTTTCTTCCTTCTGTTCAATGCAAAAGCATATAAAAATATAATATAGGAATTAAGATACTTTTGAGCAGCCGGAACCGATTTAAGTCCATCAACGATATGAATCATCGACTCGTAGCCTTGGATGTCTCGAAAACTTAGAAGAATGTTCAGAATAGTGTCTCCTAAAAGACATGTCAAAACGCTCAATGTTTACTTGGCAACAGATATGGCAAACATTAATTACCTGATAGTACATTGGGATCGTCCAAACGTTTAACAATTTTCAGCAAAGCTTCTTTTTTTTCTGGCTCAGTTTTGATTTCGTTGATTTTCTTAAGATCAGCCAGAAAGCGTTCTTTCATGTACGCTCTTGCAACAAAATAATCATTCAGGTGATTTCATCGAAGCAAATACTTGCTTACAATAAACGGTGATTTTGTGCATACTCACTTGCTTTGCAATTCTACTTCTTGCAGCTGCTTTTTAAGCTTTTGATACAAGAATTCAGTCATATCATCTCCTCTATCGGTTGGTCCTGTTGTTAGGCATGAAGTTTCGGATGACTTATATGAAATGAAGGTATAGTTCGAACACGACAACTGTAAAACGATGTAATGATAATTGCGACATTATATTCATTTAAAACGTGAATTAGAGAAAACCATCGAGTAGACGCGAGTATTTAATTCGAGCCGAGATAATGGAAAGCTACAGGAATCATCCACTTAGTATGATGAAGCGAAGAAATTAAGTCGACAAGGTTTTGGAAAAACGTCAATGCTAATTTGCAAGATTTTGTTTTAAAAATTAAAAATTTCAAACGTCTCAAACGTGAAATGCACCGTCATAGTGGCTTTTTTCAATGGAATGGCTTGAACCAGGGTAATTCAGTATCTAACGACGCTCGGTTGTGCAAAATGTTAACAAAAAAGATTCCAGTTTCTAGAACCAACTCAAATAATTTTTCATCATTCGCAGTTTGTACTTACAGTACAGTTCGGGCACAAACGAAAATGTAATAAGCTCTCGGACTCTAGATTTCGTCATTTTTCAAATGGATAATCTTGTTTATATGCTCATAAAATCTTGAACAAATTCTAAACTTAAGAGAATAAACCCGAAAATGAAACGGACTTGCTATAGTTTCATAGGCGGTTTTCAGAGTTTGTATATACTATTCTTCCTGAAGCGCCAAATTAAATAGCCACCTTCAAACAGATTTTTGATGAGAAATTTGATGATTTATTAATCATTTTCAATTAGAGGTATCTCAGAAACCATTAAAACGGTCTAAATTACCGATAGAACCTTTTCGATTCAACATATAGAAAACTGTACATAAAAAAGTTGTGACAAAAATTTTGAAGTTTATTATCACTAGGTATATGTTTGTATAAATGTATGTATGTGTATTTTTATGAACACAAGCTCGCAAGCCTTTACTCTTAAGGCATGCCCTCAGTGAGACGAAGACATTTTCCAAGAAAATGTTATCCGTTAGAAGATATGGATTATTTAATGCTAAATAACCCGCGAGCTGTAAAGAACGGGCCGAATTTGCCCAATTTAATGACATATGACATGCCTTCGGTGTGGTGACAAAACTTTCATAATGGATTCCGTAAAATCTAATCTAAAAGCAGTAACATGTGTTTGTAAATGTATCAAATGCAAGCGCAAAATCGTGTACATTTTCGTTCGCCATCAAGTCCAGAAACTTGCATTTTAAACCTTATAAGCTAAAAACGGTGAATTTTCAAAGCAATATCTTTAATTTCAATAAATATCAACGCAAAAGAGGCATTACAAATGTAGACTAATTATCGTACAGTTAGTGCCAATCTTATGTGAATGTTTTTTAATTGCATTAGTTAGATTTAAAACCACAGCCGTTCTTCGTGTTTCAAGTGAATCGTTGGTCAATAATTTACACATTGTTCGTTTTAAATACGTTATCAATTTCTTAATTTGTATCAAATTGTTTTGACTTCTTTAACTTAAGATTTCGAAATCTGTTGTGTTATTTCTTTTATAACATGGTTGAGTTAAGCAACTAAATCATAAAATAACAGTTAGAAATATTTCCATTCTTCTACGTTGTCAGGAAATATAAATTAGCCCCTCACAAGTCCTAGAGGTTCAAGACTTATTTAAACTTAATATAAGATAAACAGATAGTTTAAAATACTTCTACCATCACTTATCGTATGGTGTGTTTTAGGGGACAAATCAAACATTCTAAACTATTTAGGTGATGTTTTAAACACTTTAAGTATTAATGTAAATTAATAATTGATTGACTATCGGCATTCTGCAACCCACCTTTAATCTTAGAGTGGTGTCAGCATCAACATCATTGTAAATGAGGACGTTTTGCTTCATTTTGAAGCTCTCCCGCACTCCCAAGTGATATATTAAAGTGCTCTGTTGAACTGGCAAGGATATATCAATTATCACCACATCTGCATTGTAAAAACTGCTAATCACTTGCGTTTCCCCAAAGTCCAACTTCTCGAACTGCAAGCACATAATCCAGATGGGCATTAGATGTTATTCACTGGCCACAAGAGCGATTTGTACCTGAATATGGGACAGGGAGGCCCCCACTTGTATACAAGCGGTTTGAACATCATCCAGGGCTCTTTTCCTATCGGCTAAGTTCTGACTTTGGCAAATATCAATGACACAAACCACTTCCATATGAGTTTTAGTCATTGTGGCATTGGTGTGTGTAGAAATATCGGAATGAGAACCCACACTGTCTATGCTGCGACATTCTTGAAAAATGTTTATTTTTGTTAATGACAAAGTGTGCAGTTTTAATGATGAGTCAATTGTACCTGCATCGGTCTCGGCAGTTGGTATTGAAGGCATTTTTATTGTAACACAGTAATATAAACACTATTGAGTAATAAAAATAAACAAAACAATTGTCGGATGAAAGGCACATTCGCACAGCTCGTTGGGCAAAAGGAGTGAAGTATATCAATTCATCTTGATAAGTAGCATGTCGTTTTTCATTATATTAGTCGCCAATTAGGTGAATTAAATAATAAATTGTATTAATAAAATTAGCACAGACTATTTTTCACTCAAACATTCCTGCAACAGATGAAAGATGACAGATTGATCCTGCTGAAGTTTTCAACTTTTCACCCACACAGGATTTTTCTCTAGATTTATCTAGTTTTCCTAACCCTATTTTACTCTAATAATAATCACCTCTCGGTCACTGGCCCAATGTAATATCCTCTAGAAAATCGAACTAGTCGAATACTTTAACAAACCGGCGACATTGTTCTTAGCGCTTAAATTAAGATAAATACCCCGAATTAAATTGATTTAAATCAAAATAAAACAATGCAGGCAACCATACATACACAGAAATGGAAACTTTGTTGAAAAGACATGGGCGGGGGCCAATGGCTCATTATCGGCATGGGCGTAGGTTGCGGTTTCAGTTTACTTAACTAAACGATAAGATATCATATACTTCAAAAAAAACGAAAAAAGAAGCTTTGTTTCGTAAAATTAGAATAAAAAGAAATACGATATAGAACGCGTTTATTTTTTTTGCAAATTTTTGCTTTTGAGAAAATAATTCACTGATAGCAACGATAGTTTCCTTTTACAAAATACTTTGTTGAGAAGAAGAAAAACAATTTATTATTCATGGTAAAACAAATAAAATTTCATAACTATATGCAAATTTAAACAATAAATTGAAATTAAATTAAGAAAAAATAGTCAAATAAAAAGCCGTTTTACTCTAAAAGTTGGATAGTCGAGAGGCCTAATATTGAATAAAACGAAATCCTTCAAATTTTTTACCAACACAGCTTTTATATCATCTGTCGGGGGGTCTTCCTACTGATCTTCGCAAGTTTAGTTTTCGCGACTTTGCCCACTTTGCCCATTTTTCATATGGGATTCTCTCCACATGGTCTCTCGAGCACCTCCTGCGTATTCTTCATCTCACCACATCCTGCATTTCCAGTTCCTCTCTGATATCCCGGCTTATCATTGGATGGTTCTTAGTATTTTAATTTCGGTCGTTCTCATTATTCTTTTTGTTGTTGAATGTATCCATAAATTTTGTTAAATTTTTCAGGGGCAATAAAGTATTTTTTGGTATTTTGAATAGTAGGTTATTAACGCCAAAGCAGACTTATGCATGTTCTTTTTATGCAGTAATTTATGAATAATCTACATTAAGTACAAATTGCATATATTTATCTAAAAATTAATATAATTTTAATTGTTGATGCAAAATATGTAAAATGTCGAAAAGTGCCCAATCTTTGATAATCTACGATATTCAAAATTTTATTCTGGCTTTTTCAGAATTGACAGCCTTTCAAAAATTCCCACATTTGTACAGCGATCTGTTCTCATTGACTTGGTGAAAATTGCATTTACCTATCTAATCTTTAAACATTTTCTTGATCAATTTTTGGTGAAGCCGTCGAAACCTTTCGTGTCTATGGTACACCCGAATAAAAAAATTTTTTTTTGATAGCTATGGTACATCCAAACGATCTGTGAAAATTTAATTTCAATCACCCCTTTGGAAAATGCAGACTGCTGCCATTTCTATCGACTGTCGAAAATAGCTATTTTACGATTTTATTATTCATTTTTCAGGACTCACTGATAGAGTTTTCTACAATTTTCCATAGATATAGTAGTTCCGAACGTTCTGTGAAAATTTCATTTCATTGGCTGGTTTGGAAAATGTACAGAAACTATCAAATTTGATATTTCTTTTGGCAAAAATTTACCTTCGTCAAAATAGCTTAAACCCGTTTCAGAACTCGTAATAAAAAGAAATTTTTTTTTAATACTGGACAAGATTTTTTTACTATTTTCCATAGCTATAGTACTTCCGAACGTTCTGTTAAATGCATTTTAGTCATTCTCTTGGAAAATGCAGAATGTTGCCATAAACTATCCAAAATGGCTTGTTTTATGGTTTTATTAGTTTTTATCTAGACAGATTTATTTTTCGGAACATGCTGGACAAGATTTTTCTTCAATTTTTGGTTTTTTCAATTCAAAAGGTTTTTTTTTTATTGACAAAATCATCAATAAACTTTGACTTGAGCTGCAATTCTGTAGACCCTGTAATTTTCAAGATTTTTCAATGCTTTCCAGATATTGAATATGCCTTTTTTATCTGGACACTTCTGAACAATTTATATTCGTATTTCTGAGTTTATTTGTAAGTACATCGTATAATAATATAATAATACATAATACTTAGTATGATGTTTTATAACAAAACTTACCAATTATTATTGACTTCTTTACTAATTCTTTTTTGCTTGCTACTCCGTGCTGTTTAATATCCACATAAGAAAATATTGTACATGCGTTTTCATTATTTCCTTACCTATTCTACATCTAGATGATTTTCCCCTTTGACTCGCTAGTTTTGAGCTCTTTAGAAGGTAATCAGCTATTTGAGATTACTTAAAGGTGCTCAAAACATGCTTTGGACATATTTTAAGTCGATAATTTTTAGGCATCACATATTGAGAATCAGTAGAAAACAAGATTTATTATACCTTTCAATGTTTATTAGTTGGTTAACTACTGAAAGTGAAGTGTTATGCCAGTAGAAAATCAGATAACAGCTACAAAGGTAAAAATAAAGAATTCAAGATTCAAGAAATAATTATTATTCATTATGATACAAATTGAAACGAATTAACACAAAAAATATTAGAAACAGCGACTAGTTCTGAAATGTCCCATTTTTAAAAGTGGCTTGTCGCCAAACCGTCGGCACTTCTAAAATAGCAAAGTGGCTTTAACCCGGAAGGCCCGTCTAGATGGTTTCCTATAAAATGTTAGCGGCTTACAATGTAATAAAATGAAACACAGTAGTAATAAACCGGCTATTTCCGTTTATTTTTTTTTCACTAATGGTATTATTTTGGTGCTTAACTGTAAGTCGATCTACAAATTACATTAAGACAAGACTAATGTATCAAAACTAACTGAGTATGGTAAAAATAAATTCTCATAATAAAATTAATCAAAACGAAACAAAGTTGCTGTTGACTTCAAATTAATTGGAACAAAAATATAATCATTTCAAGCTATACAGAACAGCCACATTATATATCTGCTATAATTTGTAACAAAACTCTCATTTATTTAACTAAAAACAATACAGTTCGACAGTAGGGTTGTTCATTTTCCCAAGATGATCTTCCTGGAAGCACCAAAGTTTTGGCCGGCCTGAGTGGCTCCTTTGTTAGAACCAGCTTGAAGACCAATCATTCCTTCGCCTGCCCTCAACTTTTGCTCAGAGAATTCACGTTTGTTTTCTTCTGATGGTCTGGGACCTATCAGTGGATAAAAATCGATTAATTTTCGTGTTCAACTAACTGGACATTTTTTTTAAATAGCTTCTAAATGCGGTAATTAGCAAGTTTTGTGAATACGAACCCAAGAATGGTCCCCTCCACTCAGGGTGCTTGTAACAAGTGCGACCAATGGCAAAGATGGTGGTGGTAACTAAAGCGATGTTCTTCTGATCCCAAAGATCGGTAGTCTGGAAGAGATCTACGTCAGGTACTCCGTATCTCACACAAGCGTTTTGGAACCTAAACAAAAACCGTTCAGTGGTTATTTTTCTAAGTATGGAAACTTTGTTGTTTGCTAAGAGTTAATGATATTTTGACTAGTTGAGGCTGGCAAGGGATAGAAGAAGTGGCCGAATTAGATGTGAAGACAGTAGATTTTTAAATTATTACTATTAGCTGATGGATGATAAGATGACCATAGGGTGACGAAAATTGTTATTAACAAAATGAAAAATAAAACATTTTAGGTAAAAAATATACATTCATTAATTATGTACATAGAGTAAAACCAAAAATCTGGCAATTAGTTGAATCTTAATGAATAAGGAAATGAAAGACATTTAGATCTCCGCAAGTTAAACATACTAAAGTAATTTTTATGCTAAACGATTATAAAGGCGACAAAGTAATTTTTCCATAAAAAAAAGTTTGTGCCAGCTATGGCTAGAACTGCAGCTATTAAAGAACTGAAAAATAATGCACATAAATTGTTTGAGTTTACTAGATTGAGCGTTTGTTGAAATGACGGTTGCAAAAAAATTAATGAAATAATTAATGGAAATTATAGATAATAATAGAAATGATTTTCGAAATATTTGATTATAAATAAGTGTTAAACCAACCCTAACGAAAATCCTACACAAATTGTCTCTATTTTTAAGTAGATTACTGAGTCACACCTGGCTGAATCAACAAATGATTACGGAGTCCGTGATTCATTGTGGGGTTTGCCAAAGTAAGGTGGGTAATGAGTTTGACAATTGATATATGAAATATTCCATCAATTGAAGCTACGGTTCTACTTAAAATACCCGAAGCTATAGGATAAAGCTTGAATGTGACTTTTAGATATTTCTCAATCGAATCAAATTTCTCTATCTTAATGAAAAGCGATGTGATCATTCAAAGATGATTTGATCAAATGAGCTAATCCATTAAATTTCGATTCAAATATTATTGAAAATTAACGTTATTAATTAACAACTTAGATTTGGTAGTGACAAATATTGAAAAATAACGTTTAAATAAAAATATGTAATAATAAATACATTTTTTGTTATTAAATATATCAATGCTAGTACGAAAGAAAATTAAATGTTTATAGTCGTTTCTGAATCTTTACTGAACTTACTGAACTAGAAAAGTATAAAATAAAATAATTTCGTTGCGTTGCTTCTACCCAAGGAGCATTTTGGAAAATGTCATACTTTTAAGGGAGAAAATCTACTTACTGACTAAGGTTGTCCATCATTTTGTAATCGCCTCCCGAAACGTTAATTTTGGAAATAATTCCAGGTTGCAGCCTGTTCATTAACTGACACAGTATGATTCCATCGCGAAGAGCCAACTCGTAGGGAACTGCAGGAAATCTTTGTCCAATTACGCTCTCAATCCATGCTTGAGCTTCGCGTTCTTGTTCGGGGTCGCGTTTTCCAGCTACCTGAAAATTAGATAAAAACAACTAGTTTAGATAACAATTTATTTGAAATTGTCGGAATACACTAATTAACTGTGGGAAATACTGGATGATCCAATAGGCATGAAAATAATTGAAATTCAAATTCCTAGATCACATTTAGCCAATATCTAAGCAGTAACTAAATTAATGATTTATCTATATGCTTGTATGCAAACTGAATTGAGTCAAAAATGTTTTTAAAAATTAACATGTCTGGTACACGTCACAAAAGATTTGCAGCCAGATTATTGAAAACTCATAACTGGGCTAGAAACTCGTAATATTCCTCATTAGCTTGCCACCTACTTCTGTATTCTAATATTAGATTGTCGGATCCAGATACAAAATACCAATAACTTATAATGATATTAAATGTGGCAATTTATTGTGTTTGTAGTCGCCCACACCGCCGTATGCCAAGTTGAAAAATATTTGTAAAAGTAAAACGATAATAATTTAGCTAGCATCCTCAGAAACCGCACTTAAAAGAAATAATTGAGCGCAGTATGGATTTAATGATTAAGTGAAATATAAAAAAAAAACACACACAAACTATTTATTGCTGCGGAATTTCTTACTTTCAGAAAGAAAATTGCTTAGTTCGAGTCAATAAAAAGCGTGTACAGTCCAATCCTATATTAAATGTAAACACAAATAAACCTTGAAGGATTATTAATAGGTAAAGCAACAAATTATTGACTGGGATTAATGAGTGAACTGAGCGGGATTCATAGAATACAAAATTTTAATGAATGTCTACTTGAATTTTCCAAATCCCATAGAACCATATTGAAATTTGAGTCATTAAAGTCTGCAAAACTTCCACAAGTTGGTACACACAAAGCATGTTTTAAAAATTGTCTCTAGTAATAATAACAGTTTTAAGGTATTTTAATATAAAGCTAAAAGAAGAGACTACTAATAAGATCTTTAAAACATAGCAAGGCAATTTGGTCAAGAATAGCTAAGAGTTTGAGTAATATCCTGCAAATATGTCCATTAAATAGGTCGACTGCTTTGGAAGTAGCAATTTGTTTTCAAAAAGTTCCATTTTTGAGCCTAAAGCTTGGCAAGTTTTTATAATTAATTGCTTGCTTGGAATAAGCGCAACTTCGGTCGATGTGTAGCTGAGTGCTTTGCTAACACTACGTAAAGAATTCAGGTTCCTGCTTTTACTGGTTTAAAAAGAGCGAATTTTCCCGCAAGAGGTTGAAATGGCTAAAAGTTGGGGGTTTAAGCCTGAAAGCTTGACAAGTTTTCAAAATTCAACGTTGTCTGAAAATAAGGAAAAAATTGGCTGAGAACCAGAACTGAGTGCTTTCTAAATCATTCTGAAAATCACTCATCTATCATCACTCAATCTAATTATTCTACTAATATGGAAGTTATGATTTTGCAAAAGAGGTTTTGTTAGCGAAAAGTTGGATTTTACAGTCGGAAGTTTGGGAATTTTTCAAAACTCAATGTTTGCTTGAAATTTGGTCAATGTGTAGCTGAGATTATATGATATAAGTGCTGTAAATATTTAAATTGGATATTTGGTTTAAAAGTTGTGAATTTTTCCCAATTGCTGATAGTTCTGTTTGTAAGCCTGAATTCACAACGTCCGCTTTCAATTTAATGAAATTTGTTCGAGGAAAACTTCAGATTTTGATAAGAAGGTTTTTCAATTTTTTGCCTGCTTGGATTTCGGTGAAATTTGATTGATGTGTAGCTGATACCCTGTATATCAATTTCAGAAGTGTGAAATTAAAAATAATCAGTAAATAGAGTAGAGTAAATATAGTAAAAATATAATAGATACTTTACCTGGACGTAAAACGTAAAATTTGGCCAACGTATAGCTGAGTGCTCTGCTAACGTTTTGCATAAGGGTGATTTTGATACTTTTTTCTTCAGGAGGTTGCAGTTGCTCCAAGTTGGTTTTTTTGGCTAAAGTCTGAGAGATTTACTAATTCCGTAATAAACAATAAGTTTGATTCTTCAAGGAGTTTGTAAATTTCAATTTTTTGACCTACAGGTTACGTTGTGTAAAAATAGAGTTTTTGAGCCGAAAGCTTGGCGATTTTTCAAATTTGAATTTCAATAGGGTCGAATTTATTGCACCCATTTGAAAAAAATAAATACATTGCAATTGATTTTAAAAAAAATTGCGGGTATTTGTGTGATTGAAAGATGTGTTTTTGAGCATTTTTCAAAAATGAATGTCTACTTGGAGTTCGGTTGGAAATTTTCTAATTGGCGTTGCTAAATATTGTGTTTCCTTAATAAATTTAATTCAATTTGGCGTTATATGTATTAAATTTTCCAATATTAAAGTGTGTATGTTTAAGACAAAAAACTTACTTTATAAAAATTTCACCCATTTGAAAAAATTGGAACACCAAATTGCCTACTATGAACACTAGCGCACTAAGGATGCCTCAAATACATATAAAATTGGAGTCATTGATATTAATAGACGTTTTATGTGTAGCAAGTAAATAAATATTTTCAATTTACATCACGCTTAGCCTACACATTTCCTGGGCGTTTTGGGAAAGTGGATCGTTTGATGGAGTGCCATAATTTACCTTTTTTGGATAATTTCATTAAGTAATTATTTTATACTTGTATAAGGTGTCTACTGTGTGAGCTTAGGATGGTTGGTGAATTCCCAAAATTAAAATTAACTAAAAATGTGTCTTTTGGATCAAGTTATTAAACATATTTCTAAAAACTGCATGTTTTATTAAAAGCGAATAGAAAATCGTTATTGCTTGACCTGAAAGTAATAGAAAATAAAAACATTTATATGTATATTCAAATAATATCTACTCAATAATTATAACTGTATCCAAAAATGTTTATGTCCTTAATTCTGATGCTCATACAAAGTGTGGGTTAGTTTGGGTTTAGCGTTAAAATGCCTATACAAAATTGCTCTATATTTTATGTTATCATTTTTATGTTTTGTAAGTTGTAAAAAAACGCATACTCAAAACGGATTGCCAGTAGTGCTTTTTCATGTAGAAACAGTATTCAAAAATAAAAATATAGGTTAGTTTATTTATTAATTATTGGTAGAACAACTGATTTTGACTGAAGCACATCCAAAAATAAAAATGTCGAAAAACTGCATACTGATCCGTTTTTAACATGTATTTTAGAAACTCCAGAACAAGTGAAACTAAAGTTTACATAATATATTTGCTTATCTCTATCACCGTTTCTCCATGAACCCCGTAATTTAAAGTGAACCCTTAAGAAACGTTAATACTTTTTCTTTATTTACACGGCAAAAGTGTAGAGTAAATGAAAATAATTTTACATAGTAACTGAATTGAGTCAAAAATGTTTTTAAAAAATAACATGTCAGGTACACGTCACAAAAGATTTGCAACATCCAATATTTTGCAACGTTTTTACGAAATTCCATTAAAAAATATCAGTGAAAAATATAAATATTTCGAAAGTAACATAAAATTGCGTCTGTTTCAGACAACTGTACGATTTCCCGCCCCCGCCAAAGTTTCTCATAAAGACGATCTGACTTAGACCGACGCCTCAGTTTGCACCGTCGCGACGCTTAAGTTAAATCTCTCTCAAAAATGTCAGTAAGTATCAGTTTTTTGCTTTGAAGAATTGAAACCATTTTTTTCTCCTTAATAAACTTCCATATAAACATTTACGTCCAGTAGATTTGCCATTAACAAACGATGCTTTTAACAAAAGAAAAAAATTATTTAATAATTGTGACGTCAATGATCCCACCACAAACGAGAGTGGGACCCTATTTTTAACAATTTTTCAACTCCAACACCTGTTAAGTAGGTAACGTAAATTTGGTGGTTACTGCCAGAAACTATTTTGCGGCAGGTAACACTTTGTTTACACAACAGAATTTACTGTTTCCACCTGAGAATTGCACTGAATACTTTTAAAAATAGATGGGATATTTTCAGGAATGACATACATTCTGAACTGAAGCCGATTCATATCTTTTTACCGTAGTTTTTAAAAACTGTATCCTTAGGAAATTATGAACATTTTGATTTTTATTTTAAGTCAAGCATTAGCCAGTATCTATTAAATTCGAACTAGAAAAAAAAACATTTTTAATTCACTTTTCTATAGCTATGAGCTATGCCAAATTGAAATTTAAAACAGTTGCTATTACCACCAAGCATTTGAAGAGGCAGTGCGGTTACTAAAATATTCGAAAATCTCGGCGAAAACGTTAGAAATTATGTATTAACATAATGAAATCAGTTCCAAAAATGTATCTGGAAAATTTGGAAACTGGCGCCCAGCCAACATAACGTAAGCCGAGCGGATTTATCAAAATAACGCTTGGAAACCTGATAATTGAATTGAAATCAAGGTTACAGCATTTGGCTTTAGTTTCATTTTCACAAATGCAAAAACTGACTTAAATCTGCTCATTTATAGAAGCGTAACAAGGAAGTAGAAGCAGAGGTCCTGGACTGGATCTCTAAGGTTCTAGGAGAACCCTTACCGAAAGGGGAATTCGAAGATATTCTAAAGGATGGCATCATCCTGTGCAACCTTATCAACAAACTGGCTCCGGGTTCAGTAAAGAAAATAGCCACCAAAGGAACCAACTTTCAGCTGATGGAGAACATCCAGAGGTTCCAGGCCGCCGTCAAAGCTTACGGTCTTCCTCAGGAGGAAATTTTCCAAACTGCTGATCTCTTTGAAAAGAGGAACGTTGCCCAAGTGAGTAAACATCGCAAAAACCATAGAACAAATGTCCAACAAAGCAATTCTTCATTTAGGTAGCGTTATCATTGTTTTCGTTGGGTCGTTTGACTCAAAAACATCCTGAATGGAACGGGCCCACTCTAGGACCGAAAATGGCCGAGAAGAACGAAAGATCCTTCACGGAAGATCAATTGAGAGCCAGCGAAGGCCATTTGGGACTTCAGATGGGCTACAACAAGGGTGCGTCGCAATCTGGACATGGAGGCTTTGGAAACACTCGTCACATGTAGATTTAACTCTAGTTCCTAGATTCTAATTTATTTTTTTATATTATTCGTGATTTGCTTGTGCCTTTGTGTAATAAACAACTGATTTTTTTAGATGAGTTTCTTTGTTCCTTTGGGATCGAAATATGATTCGTTTGGCTTAAGAAAATTGGTATTTCCAGAGTAATTAGGTCCAGTATAAGTTAAATATCCGTATGCTATTGGAAAAAATCAATGCACTTTATCGAAATATAAAAACGAGCCAAACAGTTTCAAAGCAATGTTACCAATTAAGAAAAGTTAATAAGAAATATTCTCAGAAATCTTTAGTTTTATCTGTTTATGTGTCCACAAGGCGAAAGGCAAAGTCAACTAGAAACACGTTTTTATAATTCCTTAAGTCTTCTGCAGATTTGTCGAAAATTTTTCTACTTATATAATTTTCTTCCTCTTATTTCAAGACGCATTTAAGTTAAATCATTAGTATTCATTTAAAAGCTAAATTTAATTTTAATTGGAACATTAAGGAAAAAATAAAATAAGACGAAATTATTACAGTTTTTGCAAATAAAAACTTGAGCAATTTGTTGCGTATTTATTACCTCAATTACTTAAAGAACCGCAGTAAATCCACATTAGCAGCGGAAGCGTAAACTTTTTATATAATAATTATTATTATGTAATTGATATTCTACCTAAAAGCAAGCGAACTAACAATTAAATGAACAGTTAAAAATTGTTAAAAGGACCCAAATCTGAAACCATTTCTAGATATTTAAATTATAAAATATTTTAATCATTTTGAAATAAGTGGGTTTGAAGACGACATACACTTGGATCATTAAAATTAATTAAAATAATTCAATAATAATACGAAATAGAATCGCAAAAACGCTTTTTGATACAACCGAAATTAATTTTATATAATTTAACTGTAATAAAAAAACAACAATTTATTATTTTTTATTTTTACATGAATAAGTGTTTTCGATCTTCATCCTTCAGAATTTTTTAATTAGCAGCCGTTTTATTATACTGAAAACTCGAAAATTACGACAACATTTACATATACTAATATACGAACATTCTCGACTTTTTTATTTACTGGGATTTCAAATGAAAATAAATTAAAAACAAAAATCCCGTATTAAAAAGATATGTAATATGCAAAAAGAATTAGTAGTAAAGTCACAATATAAAACTCCTAAATACCTAATGCTCATAATGAATGTAATAAACGTTACATCAAACAACAAGAAACAATAAAAAGCAAAAAACACTTTAATATAGAAGATTTAAAAATGTATTCGATTATTGCCACAGAGTACGTGGCTTCAACAACTTTAGCAGAGCAATAATTAAGAAAATAACACTACATTAAAATTAACTTTTTAGACTTGAAATTGTTTTCACCAACTGTAATTTTTTAGTATTTTAACTGGATAGTCTGATGGTTGTGATTCAATTTTTAATCTGTTGTGAAGTTGAGTTTTAAGTTTTTTTTTTTATTTTAAAATTTTATTGTATTACAATGTCACACACTAAGTGTTGAAACTCCACCAGGCTCCAGGCTAAAAACCCCTCTATTTTCCATTTTAGAGCCCTGAGGATGACTTGAATAAAGTCGAAACGTTGGCCCATGAAAAATTAGTGTTTTATTTTGCTACCATCCGTTGACCGAAAATCCCACTATTGAAAAATTAGTTACTGATTATCATCACGGTCACTAATCAACCACAACATATTAAAGAAACTGTTATATTATATTAAAACAGAACATTTCACTGATTTGCCGCCAATTCGATATTTTCACATTTTAAAAATATTTTCTAGACTTATTGTTTTCACAAGTCCGAAACAAGGCAATATTTCTAAAATATTCGTTTATTAATTACAGAATTTTGTTATTATAGGAAGTACGATTCCCGCCTCGATAAAAAAATTATATTTTTATTTTATCCACGTTTTGAAATATGTAGTAAGAGTTTGCAAATGAGGTAAGCGTATAAATGTTGTCAATTCATAAAAAAGTCTCTTTTAAACAACCTTTTCGAGGCAAAGCACTCGCGCTTGTTAGTATTTGCACTGGTTAGTTCGAAAACCGACTGTTTGCAAAAATACTTAGACGCAACATTTTGGTAAAGAAATTTATAATACTCTATCAAAAAACAAACAAAGTTGAAAAGTATCTGATTAACAAGTTACTTTTAAGATATAATAAATATATATATACAAATCAGCATACATTTCTCAACATGCTGACGACACGGCACTTATCGTACATAACAAAAGTACTGAAAAGGCAGTAAGCCGGGTTAAGACCCTTACGAACAATTCTCAAATGGATTGATAAATGAAGATTAATAGGAAACCTAATAAAATACCACTTCCTACTCTCAAACCACCAACTCAACTAAAAGGACAAAAAGGCAAACTCACAATTTTAGTGAATACATTTTTCATAGATCGAAATGCTTTTGCTGAAAAATAGTAACAAGAACAAGACTGTAAGCCTAGTTTATAGGTATTTTTGTGCAACTTAAACATTACACAAGGGCAAAAATACCAATTGGGTCTAAAGCATATTTCACAAAAATAAATATTCTTTTAGTACCAAATTAATTTATGTGAAATGATAGCTGAATTTGCATGCCATGTCCAAATATCTATATAAAATCATAAATATGTTTAAATTTAACTTTATGTCTACCGTTTTGCCAGCTAATGGCTTGCCAGAAACATTCCTGATCACACCTATTTCCAGAAAACTTCCTCATACGTCAAGTTTCATACACAATTGGTACGTTAGTAGGTTTGACAAAGTTTTTGCCATTTAAGCAATGGCTCAATAAGTTAATTCTCCGGTTATTTTTAAATAAAACAGTGTACAACTTTCAAAAATAGGTATTTCAAGTTTTACATTTGACTACAATATTTGGAGAACCCGTCCAAAAAAAAACAACTGTAATTTTCCGAGCATTTAACTTGTTATTATTCAATCGATGTGTCTCGAAAATCCAAATAGTTATTGATGAATTAAATGAAAACGACAAAGTAAATATAATATCAAATAAAAATATGTACTTCAGCTAACTTGTTTACTGTGAATAGAGGAAAATTTGTAGCAGTGCCAGGGAAAGTTAGATAAATAAGATTTATAATAAAATCGAATAAAAATTGACACATTTACATATTTGCTAAAAAATATTCAGGAATCGAATTGAGAATTTGCCAAATATAATTAATGAAAAACGTATATAAAGTGTTCAAAAATTGGTATTTTTGCAGAACAAAGTAGAAGGAAAACAGATGTTTTTTTTTTATTTCAGAAAATTCCCTTCCTAAAGTATTAAACAATCTCGATTAAAATCATCTCGTTCATCAACTCGGATGCTTCAAAGTTCAAAACACTAAAAACCTTTGATTCGGTAAAGTAAACGGCTGCTACATTGTGCTTTAAAGTTATGTGGTCTTGACCTAGTTCTACGTCTAAATATTGCACATTTTAGCCGCGTTTATAAATTTATGAAAGACTATCGATTATATAACGATTTTTTTTTCAATTCGAAATTGTTGTGGTATCTTCGGTTAAGCTCGATATTCGATTGGTACATTTCTGAATGGATTATAAGACTAATCGGTTTAATTTGGACTTGTTACGAATGGAAAATATTACGATTTTGGTACAGAGTCCAAGGAAACAGTCCAAAATTTGATTGGATCGACTAACATATATTTATTTGCAAAACTCACATGCCAACTGAAATTATTGCTTCTTAAGTTTTTCTTTTTAAGTTCATGATTTTAATCAGAATCACACTGGCAATAATCAAAATCAAACTGACAGGATCAGTTTCCAAGTGGCAATAAGCAAAATCAAATTGACAATTGTCAATAAAATCATGACAGTGTCAAATGTGTATCGGGTTATTTTAAAAATGTTTATATCATAATATGTTCTCTTATTCAGGCCTTAAAAAAAGAATGATGCTGCTGCAGATTTGTGCATTGTGTAATGACTGATGTAATCTTGCAAATGTACTGACAGAATCAGAAATATATGGCAATATTGGCAAGTTTACAGTTGCTAATAATACAATGATTCGATTTTTTAAGGAATTTTTTTATTTAAATCTATCGTTAATTATTATGCTCCTTACTGTTTCAGTTAACTGAATTGCTGAAAGTACAGAACTGATTTTGTTTATTGTCAATTTAATTCTGATTGATGTCAGCAAGACTTTGATTATTATCAACAAATCAAAAGTAGTTTGATTTTGACTAATGTCATTTTTATTGTGTTTGTACGCCCATTTGAATTTGAGGAAGTATAGAAATCATGGGTAAATGTAAATTGAAGTTTGAATATTTTCTGAAAATTTCCATTACAGCAGATCAGTTTGCTCAATTTATATTTTAAATTTTTTTGTATTGTTAATTGTATAGCTATTGTATCAGTTTACAAATTTCGATCTCAAAATATCCAAAACTCTAGAATATTCAGATCTGGAAGCGGCGGAGGCCAAAGTAATGCTCCACCCAATTTACGGGGTATATTGATATCTTTTCCTGCAAAAGCCGACAATTTTTCGAAACGAAAAAAATATATTATTATAATATTAAAAGTTTGACCTAATTTTTCTGATTAAAACCCTTCCAACTTTATGTTTGACCATCAGTTAGTTGCAATCAGCACACCTGAATGCGCATTTCCTGAAATCCTAGAAATTTAAATGTATACTTTTAATGGAAAATGGCATAACCACAAGTACTGGTGCCCCAGTCGAACCGCCAAAATTACATAATAGATCTAGGTATGTGTACCAATAAACCCAAAGAACGGCAATCCTCAGGAGTGAAAGTTATCCGAGTGTGTCTCGGTCGTTTGCAAATTGCAGAATTCGACACAAGATATAGATTTTAATTAGTGGGGTATGTTTATTTGAGCCGGCTACTTGAACGTGCAGTAAACATGGGTTCTCTTGGGTTCTGGGTGATCTTCGCAATTTCGTGCCAGTGTTTTGGAGGGTTATCGGGGAAAATTCTGGACGTTCAACGTAAGGATATATTTTTTATAAAATCTATAATTTACCACTGTTTCCCCAAATTCTAACAACAATTACTAAATTTTTTTAATGCATTTAAATGCAATGCAAAAAACAGAGTAATCTTATGACAAATTTTAAAAAATTAGTGTTGTATTTTATAGTTTTTTGCCAATCATTTATAATAAATTTATGTATAGACCATGGCACTCAATCAGCCTTATTTAAAGACAAGTATGCAGATTTATTAAATAATGCCTCAAGGAAAGTCACATTAATTACGAGTTTGTTTCATTGATCAAACACAATTTTTTGATTTTGAATAATTATTAAAACAATATGAAAAACATAGTGTTTCAAAAGGTGTTTAAGAGTATATTTTTTCAGCCAACCAACGTTATTTCTTTGAAACGTTGTGCTTATAAAATGGCTTTTGCAGAACAAACGAATTCAATTCGCACTTTTTAGCCGCAACATTATATTGTATGTCACCTTTAAACAAAAAGCGTAGTAAATAAAATATATTCATAAATAATTATTTATTTGTCCTGTATGACTTCTAAGCTAGAATGCTGCGAAATTGCAATCATCCAGCGTAAACGTATTATATTATAACTCAATTAAAGTGATTATTAATGACTAATGAGAAAATTGAATTAAGCTGAATGTAATGATTTTCATTATTTTATTAAGCGAACTATGTTTCCATATATCGAATGGTTAAGGCTTGGAAATTAGCTATATAACTTTGACTGTTCGGTTGGTGCTGATGGTAAAGCAAAAAAATTTGGGAATTGAAAGTTATTTGAATTGCAGTGGGTAATGACTGAATTAAGCGGAAAAATTAACATATTTATGTAAGTTTTAGCATGCACTCCACGCAAGTAATAAAATGATGGCAAAAGTTGAAGAATAAAATTAATTATATAGCACATTTTTCAAAGACTTTATCTAATAATTTTAGATCTTTTGAAGAATCTATTTCACAATTATACAGGGTGGCACATAATTATAATGCTACTCATTTTGATCAAGTTGGATTCAACAATTAAATAAAACTTGGGCGGAAAGGCCGCAATGGTCGATAGCCTTTTCATCGAATAAAGATGTTGTTGTTGTTGTTGTTGTAAAACTTGCTGATTGCTGATTCAAAGTTCATTTCAAAAGCATCTTAAAGTTATTAGACAAACATTAATTTTAGATCTTTTGAAATACGTTTTTCACATTTATACATGATGACACTTATCAACTTCGTTTGACCAACTTTATTGCAGCAATTTTTTTAAAATTAAGAGAAATATATTTGATTAATAATTAATAATAATAATACTTTTGATTAGTACTAATCCAGTAGCTGGTAGTCACAACTTTTTAGCCAGATCCAACTCTCACTGAACAAACCCGCACAATGATTGATTTATCGTTTAAACTCTTTCCTCTATTGAGTTATGAAGGGTAAAAAAATTATTGATATTTTCGAACGTTCTTAATGCTTATTTTTGTCCATAAATAATACTTTAAATTGTATGTGGCAAAAAAGGCATATTTTGATATGAAACTGGTCTCTGAAGCACATTTGGTGATTATATTTTATTTATTCATGCAATGGATGCAATTAGAATTAATATAATTCTTGACAGAGACTTGATCTTGGCTAGATCTTGAAAATGCATTTTGCAATAAATATATAAAATAACTGCGGACTTATTATAAAATATTTTTTCCCAGGATTCCTCCTGTATTTCAGATTTGTGCATTTTAAAAATATATATTTTAAATATGAATTTTGAATCTGTTTGTAATAGGTACAACGTTTTAACTTGGTTTGCAACCTGACCAACTAAATAATTAAAAATAATATGGTAGTTTATAGTAAATTGCACATCTCCGCATGTGTATGTTTAATTCAAAAAGATGTTCTTGAAATTAATGAGACCACTCGTAATAAATAAAGAACATTTAGAAAATCACGCAACATGAACATTTCATGTTGCCACTGAAATACGAGTAATTTCTGTCGATGGATTGTGTCATTTAACAATTAATTTTTAATTAACAATGTTGCGTTTTAGCGGATTTTGTGAAGACATGTATGATTACAAGACCCAAAGCGGAATTTGTTAATTGCTCAACTCATGCAGTTCAAACACTGTTCAACGAAATCCCGAAAGGAAATGAAGACATCGAATTGCAAATTCTAGATCCTTTGAAAGTTCCTTTTGTAAAAGTAAGTATATCGGACTGTATATTCAGTGATAGATGATTTATGATGCCAAAGTATATGCTGGAATAAAGGAGGAAAAATTGAGAAATGTGTTCGTAATTTATGGTGCAATTTGCCTGAGAAAAATGAAGATTTTCCCAAAAAAATTAAAATCGCGAAAATATTTCCAACATCACAAAAACTAGTTATTATTGGGAAATATTCTCACAATCGTATATTTTTGCAAAATTGTTACTGGTGAAACGCATAATTGCCTCAAGGCGTTCCCAACCATAATATCATCCTTTGTTACTCAAGCAAAGCTTGTAGCGATGAATATTTGAAGGATTCTAGAAAAGCGGTTAAGGACATTTTTTTCAAATTTATTACTATTGATATTAGAGTGAGTTCTTAACATGCCAAATTCTATAAAGGGTTTTCTTTGAATTTTACAATTTTTTTTAAATTATTTGAATCTCAATTTTCACATTATATCTCTACTTGTGTGCGTTTTGTTGACATTTTACAATACAAAAACGGTTCAAAAATTTTTAGTTTTCTTCACCAATTCTACTTAGCTGATAGATTAAGTTAAAGACACGTAAGTACTCTTGAACCCTTGATAATTCTTCAGCTAGACAAATCTAGTTCTAGTTGACTTATGATCTCTCCTAATTTCCCTCGTTATTTTGTTGTAACTTCTAACCATTCTAATTTGGCAATTTTCATTTATAATTTCATCAGCATAAGTTTCATACGCTTTTGCAAGAAGAACTTCGTATAAATATGGATTTAAATAACTTTTACAAAACATAAAAGCCAAAAGATCAAAAAAGGTGAATACAGTTTTATCAAGTTGAAAAAACATTTTCAAAATAAATTTACAATCATTATTGAGATTACATCATTATTTACAATTAATATTGAGGTTTCTGTGGAATTTGGGAACTGTTTATATTTGCATATGGCATACTGGGATCACTACTTAATAGACGTCAATTCTTCCTAAATCACTGTGCATATTTCTGTATCTTAAAATACATCCCAAACGAAATTTTTTAGTTAAAACCTACCATCAAATGAACCACAGGATACCTAAAATATCAATAAAAAAACCTTTAAGTATTGAAAAATGTTTATTATAAGATATTTCAAATAACGAGAAGAAAAAGAACGTTTTCTAATGTAAATACTCCTTCAAACGTAATAGAAACATGAAACCTTCCGCCCAATTTAACCAACATTTATAGTTTACAACTTTTTTAGCTTGCTTGTTTAACATGCAGTTTCGTTTAAAAATTGAAAAACCTATTAATTTTCACTAATAAATTGTTATGGTAATATAGTTTAATATTCGTAGCCTGCTCCAGTTTTGAGAAAAATCGATTTAACTGACGATATTCCTATGAATGCCGAATGTTTTCTTTAAACATTTATTAAAATTTAAAATGCACAATTAAATGCAAATAAATATTTTATTAGCGATTTCATAATGTATCTTAGTATCATAATCTGTTCTCACGAAACTTTTGGTAGTTTTACCCTGTTATTTCGTTTAATAAAGAACTGCAACATGGTTCCTTAAAGAATATGATATAAACGTTAATGAAATAAATCAAATCTGTATTATAGATTCTTCAAGGGGGAGGTGGCCCTGTGACAGTAAATGCCTCGTTAACGCAAGTAACTGTAATTGGCTTTGGAAATACGCAAATTATACTGAATAGCGTGGATCCAGACACTTATGACTTCTTCACGAAGTTGCACCTGCCTAGGATGCGAATTGATGGCAACTATGAGCTTCTGGGCAGAATTCTGGTAATCCCTTTAAGAGGAAAGGGCAACTGCTGGTTTGATGCAAGTAAGGCTGAGTATTTCATTCCGAAAATATTAAACAGCTTTTTCCAAAGTATTATTCCCCAGTTGTGCTGTATCAACACATTTCGCAAACTTCTAATAATAGAGACTTAAAAAAAAATCAGGACAAACAAGTAAAGTTGAACAACCCAGCTCCATCTGCAAAAACATTAGTTAAATAAGTGATTTCGAAAAACAAGACTACATGTCGATTTGCAAAATTTGAGAAAAGATGGTGCTTGGATACATTGGTCAGTTGCCAAAAATTTAGGCTATTTTCGTTTTTCATGAGCCCACATGTCCCGCATACAAATTGCTTAATTTTTCGTTAGTCATCAATTGGCAAAATCAGTCTAAATACTGACAGAAACATGTTGTTCTATGTATGGAACGATCAATGTAATTAATTACAGGAAACAATGTAAATTTTTGTATATGAGACAATGTTCCTTCAAAGGCGTTCTGCATTCAAGTCCGTTTTTATACCGATGTACTTAAACGTGTTTTTGAGGCAATCAGCTTAATTTCAATTCAAGCACAGGAAATACACCAAATACGAATAATTAAGCAAATTATACAATTATAAAACACACAAATGTTGCAGAGGATTTGGATATAGACGTAAAATCTGATGTAAAGTTGGAAAATCGTGATGGTTTTTACTTTTTCAAAGTGACTAACGTCCATGTGAAATTCTCCATCGGCGGATTGAAATTGCACATGGGAAACCTATTCGATGGCATTAAGGCATTAGGTAACAATTAGCTGTTTAATTATTGTCGGTAAACTTTCTAAATGTATTGGCTTTTCAGAGGATTCTACGAATGCTTATCTAAACGCAAACTGGAGGCCTGTTGCAGAATCTTTAAACCCGATTTTATCCAAAACCATTGAGGATATAATGTTGGAAATCCTGCAAAAGGTATTCGACAATATTCCTGCTAGTTTCTTCTTGGGGGACATCAATGAAAATGAAACACTTAGAGCAAGGAAAGTGTAAATAGTACTACCCGACGCTAAAAGTGTCTGAAAATTGATTAATAATGAATTTCAATTTAACCCAATTTTCCTGAGTTAAAATTTAACCCATTTCAAGTCCCCAACCTAAATTCCGAAAATAATTTTCACATTGCAGAGAAAATTGAAGGTCATGGCTATTTAAACACAGACGTTGTACAAATACATATTGTGAAAGAAATTCTCTAAAAATACCTTCAAAAACTCACCAAATGTTCGGCGATTTTAGCATGTTTTTAGACAATCGGTGGACTTTATCTGTAATGATTTACCTTTAGTATTATTACCGATACTTTGTATATGTAATATTTACATAAAATGTTTTATGAATATTTTTTAAAATATATTTACTGTGATGTATCGTTGCCTGGCTTGTAATCAGATCTTATTTTAATGTTTAATGAATAATGAACAGAAAAATATAAGATTTTATAAGGCTTTCAGTATTGCTTTCAAATAACAATATCCTGCTGAAAGCTACAGTTTTTATGAATTTTTGGTGAAAACGTGTTTATTCATTTCTTATTCTATTAGCTTTATCATTTATCATATATATTATCATTTCTTATTCTATTCTATTCTTCTACTATTAGCAAGATTAATTTCGCTTTAATTATTGCTGCAGACTTTCTTGAATAGGTTAAACTCACTCTTTGTTAAASAAATTGGCAAAACTAAATTAATTGTTAAATTTCACAAAAAAAGACCTAGTTTCTTTTATGTTTTGGTAAAAACAATATTCTAATTAACCACCCCCCACGCATATTCAATTTATGTTGTAAGTTCCTAGTATAAATGACTGTATATTTCAGAGTAAAGCTACTTTTATAACATTATATTTTTTTATTAAATCACTAATTTAAAAACTAGAAAGTTCACACAAACTATAAGAAACTATAAAGAACTAATAAGTGTATATTTTGAAAATTCAAATTCAGTAGCGCATTATGTATTCTAAAATTATTCTGGAAATGTACACTTAAAATATACTAACTTAAACTAATTTTTGTACTCTAATATTACGTCTGCTTGGTTATTTTATTTGGTACTATGATTTTTTTTATTTTCTGTACAATTACAGAAATTGACACAGAATTGGAAATTGGGAGACTGGAATTTTATAAGTAAATCAGCAAACTCTCAATTTAAATGAATTATATTTATTTTATGAGTTTTTTTGAAGAAATCCTTTTAATAATACATTTACGTATTATACATACGTTTTTCTGAACCTTCAAAAGTAATTATATTTATTATCATATTATCATGTTAATAAATGTGTTCTCTAAAAAAGCACGCTTTATTTAAATTTCAAATTACTAAAAAGATGGTGGTTTTCAACCATTAAACGTTTGAATCATTTATTATAACTGGATGATCCGAAGATCAAGAAAACTCTTCAGAGATTCAAAAGTAATGTTCTTTTGTGCTACTAGTTTCTGGAAGCAAATGAAATTTTTCTGAATTTGGACTCAAAATAACAAAAGGAAAATTAAACGGTAGCTGAATATATGCTTTTGAAGCTTATCTGAGGATTGCGAGACAATTATTAAGGGATTTTCGCCAATTTTAAGCGATGTAATTGGAGCTATTCACCTCCGAATTTTTCGAGGAGTTATTTTAAGAATCCTGTTTAGTTAATTAGTCATTGTTGTTCGAAGCATTGAAATCGCGATTTTAAATTTTGAAGGAATCCATTTTTTTGTTAGTCCACTTGGTTCACAGCACGAAAATAGCAATCAGGTGCGTAAAATATGACGACGAGATATTTTTGGAGAAAATTTACGTTCTCTGACTCATGAAAATACAGATTTTTGCAAAATCATCAACATCAACATTTTTGCAAAATGCATTTTTTGGCAAAAATTTAAAACTAAAGAAGATTAATAATTCCTAACTGTTTCAAATAAACAAACAGGTGGTGTTTCAAGTCTAGTACTTACTTGCCACAAAGGTCTAGATGGTCCAGGCATGTTGTTTGTGTTAATTTGAGTTGTTTCGAAGGGCAAAAAAGGTGGAATCACACCTGTTATCACTAAAATCACTTCAGTGAGGACCAAAGATTAACTACGTAGAATTTCGGACGCCTCTCTCTTATAGCGTCGCATTTTTACAGTAGCGTCGACCCCGCCCACGATAACCTTTTTCCAAACTTTATTAAGAGGGATACGTTTTTCAGATTTTGCTCGAAAACAAAAATTTGCGATTATACAAAGCCCAAAGAATCGACAAGTGACCACACAGAACCCAAAATTTCATTTATTTTCTAGATAACTCAATGGCGTATCGTTCAAATCTATTAAGGGAAATCTCAGGTATTCTAAGGACTTTTAGTATTGCAATGGGCCTTTATTAAATTCAAACATTTTATTTTTGGCTAATAGTAATTTTCAATAATATTTAGTTAATACATTGTTATACAGAGTGTTTGAATGAGATTTAAAAATCGATCAACAAAAAGTTTGGAAAGTGATAACAGGAAGTATTTCTTGGTGTTGTTTTCGATTCAAAACCTCCATTCGCTCTAAAATGTTCGACAATATAAAAGTAAAATCAATTTTTTTCGATAGTTAGATTTTATTATTTTTGCGTGAAAACTGCAAATATTCTTTGGGCTCCTCCGTAGATTCAAATGGCATTCTAAAAACTTTCTTGAATATTTAAACAGTATTTTCAAACACCCTGTATATTCAGCAATATTCTGAAGCTATTATTACTCTAAATTTATTTATGTGTAAATAATATGTAAGCATATTTGTTTCTTACAATATTATGAATCGTAATATTTTGTATTTAATTTTTCGAATACATTTATGCTCGAGAAAAACTGGTCAAATTTAGAAGAGTTCGGGAACCTTTTGAAACGTTTTGTTTTATTATTTTATTTAATCATTGTAAAACACTAGCAAATGTTTGGGAATTAAGAAATAATTTTCTTAAAACAGTAATGCAAAAATGGGTTTGTCAGTCTTAAAGTAACATTTTATGGGGTGTTCTGACTCAGTGTCTACGTATGAGTTGGAATCGCCGAGAAATTATACGCATCATTATTGTTTTGGTAAAATATTGTTATTTTCGTGGTCATTAGTCATCTTGGCGCAGTTATTTTCAGTTTATTCACGCGCTAATCTAAGCATGACTTTGGATGTACAATAACATAATGTACAATAACATAAGCAGAATTACTGAATAAATAACGTACTTCACAAGCAGAATTCCTGTACAAATTCTCAAACATTTGAAATCGATTTTTTTCCTTGAAACTAATAAAAATTAATATTACATACAACAAAAACTAATTAATTACATAAAAACAAGTAGGTATCTTGAATGAGGCAGAAAATAGGTATATTTTGTTTATTTACTTTTTCTGAATATTACCCTCAAGATGCATTTTTTATTTTTTCCTTGCTTAGCACTTTATTTAATTACTTAATACACAAAATATATACATTTGTTAATGCAAAACTAAAGAAAAGTAATTTAGGAATTACCGTTAGGACACAAGTGGCGCAACACTGGTTATAATTGTTATATCAATATAATTTATTTAATAAAAAAATAGCATAAAATAACATATAACACTGAACGCAACTGTGTTTTTTTTGCAAGAAATGTAGAAGACATTTCGAAACAAATTATGTTATCAATGTAAACGTCTGAGAAAATCGTTTGCTCAATAATAATCCAACTACTAACATGCTTCAATTTGTTTACTTTTTCTGGCTATTTTTGGCAAAATTTTATGAAAAGTGGATGCTCCGAGTTGAGTGTAGATGCCGTATAAAATTTCATAGAGGTATATGTGAATATACTATTAAAAAATGGGTTTTGCTAAGTCAAAATAGATTCAATTATTGGCAGGTTATTTTTTGGAACTAACGAAGAGTGTTTATGGTGGTGGTCACCACGGTGACCGGATCTTACACCACTCGATTTCTTTCTATGGAAGTATTTAACGAAAATGTGTATCAAAATAGACCTGGAAATATTGAGGGCCTTAAACATAAGATAAGTATGGAAATAATTCTACTTCGTAGTTTCATTTTATAACTGCAGAATGTCGTGATTTCCTTTAAATTTTTTACATTTTTATTTAGTAACAGACGAAGTTAAGCCATGCACTTATAAACGAATTTCTAGTCACCAAAATGAGGTTCGTTTCATATCTTTTCGATTTACAAATGAAGCGGTGGGAATTCTCGTTTTTGAGACGCGACTCCTAGTCAAGCTTTATTTATGAATACGGGCCTAAATCTAATAATAATTTCTATCTTAACAATGTGAGAAGCAACAATTTTTTTATCACCTTCATCTTAATACAATTCAATGTTAATGAGTAAAATTATTGCTAGATGAAAAGTATCTCTTAGAAGGATTTTGACAGGAGAGATTTAATCTTTATTTATTTTTAAAGAAACTTTACTTTTTATTTATGTATAAAATATAAAACCTACCTAGGACATAAACTGCGTACAGTATATAAAGTAAAAACAAAAACTTTTATTGTATTTTGAAATTCAAACAATTAAATCTAATGGGAAACGAGAATTCGACAAAAAATCTGTGGCAGCGGTGGGATTCGAACCCACGCCTCCGAGGAGACTGGTGCCTTAAACCAGCGCCTTAGACCGCTCGGCCACGCTACCTATATGCAAATCGCCTAGCAAAGAGCATTTAACTCTAATCATATTATTAGTTAAATTATTTTACTTGTTCGTATTTGGCGAATCTTAATCGCAGTTAAATGATCTCAAAATTAAGTATACTGCTTATGTAAAATTAGAATTTTACATGTTAATTCATATTATTAGACAAGAAACATTATTTAAAAAGATTTGCCATGGTTAAAATTTAATATTATCTACCTATATGAGGTGTTAGTAACACACAGTGTATGAACATCGACTAAATTTAATACAATCAACTAACATAAATGCCTATATTTTGTAAAGAAATATCTAAAAAAAAATGGTGAGCGTCACGGGACGCTCGACAGAAGTGATAAGTTCATAAATTAATAGAAACCATAAAATATTGTTTTTGTTTTTTTGAAACTTGTTTAACCCAAGAAAAATCCCTTCCTGTGAAAATCGACAATATTGCCTGAAAAATTGGCCGTAGATATGAAACTGTACTTAATAAATCTAAGACAAAGTAAAATTAGCTATTTAACGCATGATGTCAATAATAATTTTATTTCATAATTTTAATATTCTTGTTAGTCTAATAATTTATAAATGGATCAGGAATAGGTAAAAGTTTATTTAATTTCCTTTTGAATGTAAAATATCTTTTTTATTTGCAACATTTAACATTCTYTAACGAGATGTACATATTGCTCTTCTTGGGTTTGTATAAACTCTTCTCCTTGAGTTTCTGTATTTTTTTGTCGTAATTTTTTATTTGCTTTGTATAATTTTTGACGTTCAGCACTAGTTCGTGGTTGATGAAAGCTACTTTGAGTTGATTTATTACTTACTGCTCCTTTTTTAGCACGAAATCGTTTTTGGCGTTCAGCATTACTTAATACTTTTCGCATTATAACATGTTTTTGTGACTGCTCTTGTGTATGTTGTTCATGAATGTCTGCTACAACTTGTATCTGAATAGGACTAAAAAATCAATTAATTTTGGTGATTGGAAGACGTTCTATCTGTTTAAAATAGACGGTAAAGCGATGAAGAGCCATAGAGACAGAATACACTTGACACATTGAACTGAACTAATCCAAGGCTAAAAAAATAAAACTAAATTGAGAAGATTTAATCATAAATGAATCAAAGGGTATATGAAAGGAAAAAATCCATTTTGATGCGTGGTAGACACAATTAATCATAGAAATAATATAGAGAATTGAAAATATGCCATAATAAATTCGTTTTACATATTTTTCAACTATAAGCTGAAGGGAGATTCGTCTTAACATCAAAATTGCGTTGCGGGATAGAAAATGAGAAGACGGAACCCATGTTTTCTGAAATAAATAAATAATATTTTTTCAATTAAATTCAAAACATATTTATTATATATTATTATAAAACAGTAATGATGTTTATCATTTTATGTTAAATATGAAAGATTACAAAATAGATATCTACATATTGATAATTTGCTGTTACAAAATAAAATAACAAATAATAGAACATTATCTATATTGCATAAAAAGTTATTATTTATAGTTGTGACACTTTATTTGCACTTAATCTTGAGCGTTTTCATCAATTGACCCTGCCTTCTTTAGAAAATATCCGCTCAACATCTGGTTTAATAATTGTCTCCGATGAAAATCACTAAACAAGTAGGTAGTAATATTTTAGAAGGTCGGAACTTTGAATCGTAAAATACAAAGCAAATGGATATCATCTGGGCAGCATCTGGACTACAGACGTAGAGTAAGACAGGGAATCGGTACCGGGATTGTATCGATACGATTTAAGTTAATTTAATCTTTTCTTGATACGAATTTGCGTCCACAATCAATCAGGCGATTTAAAATAGGTCCAACAGTTTTTCAAAAATTTTATTGTAGTGG
>NW_026017110.1:20025161-20034524 GCF_020466585.1 Dendroctonus ponderosae | reverse complement strand
GCTCGCCGTGACCGAGAAAAATCGGTTCACCCTCCCATAAAAAGTTCTCACTTCAAAAATATTACGCCACTGATTTTTCTAAAACTAAATAATATTTTTCAAGTTCCTGTTCAATTTGGTCTCTTGACTTTTTTCTACGACGTCCCGTTTGTTAGTAAACAATTTAAAATCGATTTATTGCACAGCATGATCGGGTTTTTATTAAAAAGTTGGCTCTGCACTAGTTTTTGTCACTGATTGACAAAAGTTTCTGACAAATGTCACTGATTGCTGTCATTTAGAGTGTCTGAGTAACTTTAGTTGTCATCTTCTCTTTGGGATTTATGTAATTTCGAGTAAGTTCATATAAGTTGAAAACTTTATTTGTTGAAATGGTTGAGTTTTCCAATGCTGAATACTGATAATGCTTTACATTTATGGACTTTGCGACGGAAATAGTGCTGAAGCGTGCCGCGAATATCAGCGGCGAATTTCAAACAGGCGGCTTCCAAATATCTGTGTCTTTGCAAACACCTATCGAAGGGTCAGTGAGTCAGGAAAAATACAAGGTAGGCAAATTCACGTAGGAACTCCAGCACGTTAGGGCACCAATGTCTAAGAAGCCATTCTCCAAGAGTTTTTCAAGAAGATCCGACGACAAGCGTGCGCGTCGCGGCTAGGCGTCTTTTATATCACAGTGAAAAGTTCGGGCGACATGGAACAAAGAGAAACCACCTGTCTACCATTATACTCCGGTTTAAGACTTGCTTGAAGAAGATCCTTTAAGAAGAATGGGCTTCTGCCGATTTATGTTTAACGCTGATATGGAGGACTCAACTTTTCTCAGCAGAATTTTGTGGACGGATGAATCAAATTTTAATCGAGAGGGATTACCAACCACCATAATGCTCATTACTGGGCCGAGGAAAATCCCCGTTTAACGTATAACCGTAATTACCAAAGACGGTTCAGTACTCATGTTTTGTGTGGTGTAATAAGCGATCAAACAATCGGGCCACATTTTCTGCCAGACATCTTAAATGGGCAAAGATACGAAGAATTTCTTATTAATCACCTGCCACCACTACTGGAAATAATGTCCTGCACATTATCGGCAACTGTAAGGGAGTACCTTGGTCAGCGTTTTCCTAATCGATGGATGGGAAGAGGAGGCGCCATCTCATGGCCTGCCAGAAGCCATATCATGGCCTGCCAGAAGCCATATCATGGCCTACCTAACTCCGTTAGACTTTCACGTATGGGGTAGAATAAAAGAGTTGGTTTTTGCCGGAGAAATACATACAAGGGAGGAATTAATATAGCACATTACAGATGCCGCTATTACACTTATACATATTACACTTAGACAGACATTTTCGGCTAGGGTAACCCGGACTGAAATAGGAAGGAGGGCACATGCAATGTTAGAAGAAGGGGGCTTCATTTTGAGCAAGATCTTAAGTAGTAAAGAATTAATGAATAACAATTTTTTTCCCTTATCAAATCAATCTTGGTGCTCATTTCAATACTAAGAATAAGTAAAATTTTAATTAACAGGCAAATTAATCTAATAGGGAAAAAACAAATAAAGAAACTCTAAGACTGATGTCAACTGCGGCTAGTAATAATTTTTGTCATAAAATTGATACAATCTAACTGCGCAATTTTTGCTGTCTTTATACTAAACCCTACTTAACTTCAACCCGACTAAGCTATGAAATAAATCGATTACGATTAATTTGTTTACTCGCAAACGGGACTTTGTAGACAAAAAAGTAAAGATACCTTTTCTCTTCCAAATTGAACAGCAACTTGACAAATATTATTTATTTTTACAAAAACCAGTGGGGTAACATTTTTTTATTTAAAATTATCTACAGACGTGCCTGTACCCACGCCAGTGGAAAAGATAGAAACAACATTTTTATGATAAAACGTGTACTGTTCTTAGTTGCATAAGCCTGTCAAATTTCATTATAATATTCCAAGCGGCTTCCGAAATATTAATAAACAATATTTTTTTATTAAAACTTTAACACCCTGTAGATCGGAAACTAATGGTTTTCGGAACCTAGTCTATTAACGAAATATATCCAGAATTACTTGGGCTATCACCCCCTGCAAGGAATGCATCTACTTACCAAACACCCTGTATGTATATGTAAAATTAGAATCGTTCTGCTGTGACTGATACTGATTTTATTGTCGTGTAAGGCAATTTGTATCATTTATTGGTTTTTTTTTCTGTGAATCACTGTAATTTAAACGGTTCTTGAATTCTCAACAGGGACGAGAGTCGGGTTTGCAAATTTTAAATCCTTTTCACTTAATTTTTTTACAAACTAGTAAGGTTTACGCAGGAGACTTAAATGTGAAATAAGGATGTTCTGTTGTGAACACATATCTTGTATTACCTTTGAACTAAATATATCAACATTAAGGATTTTTTTCTGTAAAGATGAAATATTTGCTCATTCAAAGGTAAAATTCGCCCAGAATCCAGATCAAAGTGCGTAAAGGTAGGTGGAACTTGTCATTACTTTGTGATGGTCTATCAAACAGCGCCCAGAGAGGCTGCAAGTGATCCTGGGCTACCCTTTTCGATTTCGCACTGTTTTCCCATATTAAACCCTGTAAAAATATTTCTTTTCCAAACTACCTGTGAGGGAATTTTGGCGACCAGGATCCATCTGACTATTCCAGATCTACTAGACGGTGCCGCATTTTCCAAAAAAACGGAACGTTTAAGAATTCCAGTGGTCTGGATCCAGATCGCAATTTATTTCGTAATAGTAGATCGGAACCAGAGTGTACTTTATATTTTGCAACATTTATGCTGTGCAGCTTTGCTGAATTTAAATAATTATCGGCTTTTACGGATTGTATATTGTGGTTTTTGCAAAATTATTATTGCGGTTTTTGCGGATGTTATACATATAGCGTCTTTTTGATGATGCAATGGTTCTTGAATTTTCGATACAGACGGTTCGATTTTTCAAATGTAAAATTATTTTCATGCAGGTTTTCAACACTCTCGACTCGTGAAGTCTAAAATGGGCCATCATGCACAGCTCAAGTGCGTATCAAATATGTTTCAGTCTCCCAAATTTAAAGAAAAAGCGGTTCCTTTATTTTGCAGATTGCTGCTATTTTTTGTGTTTAGTTTTAAGAATGTATATTTGTTTACCTACTTAACAAATTCCACAAAAAATTGCCTGGAAATTTTGAAGTGTTTTACTTTCTCATATAAATACGGTTTAGATTTGGACATATATTTCAATTATATGTTCAACTGTTCTCAGAAACTTTCAATTGCACGAAGCCTCACTTCCTTTTTGGAAACCCACTACATAAACAACTAAAATAATCTTTAACACACAGTTGTTTCTAATGTATATATTTTATTCCAATAAAAATGGAATGTACAACAGCTCGTATATCAATAATATCAGATACACTGCCATAAAACGCAACGTGAAATATGCGCTATTTTAACAAACAAACTTCATTAAACAGTTAACAAAAAAATAGAAATTTAAAGTTTGTGTCGCCGAACTCCAAAATTAATTTATTTTTTATTGGGTTTCCAGTTGGGATTGGCGTGAATCAAGATCTTGATGGGATTTCCTGCTTGAGTTCTAGCTACCTCGAATGCTTTAACAGTTTCTTCGATTTTAAAGTGATGTGTGATTAGTGGCTTTACGCTAATCTTGCCTGAGGCCACCATATCGATAGCTATTGGATAACTGAAAATAACAGAAAAATTAAGATTTACCTGACTAAAATTATAAATAAATCTGTTACATCTGGTGTAAGTTACATTTTCCGGAAAGCAAAGAATGTTTTTTTCATCATTCGTTTTTTATATATGTAGTTACGATAAATGAAACGTAGAATTCAACGTTTTTGAAACATTTCAAAGTATGCATTAACCGCACTAAATGGCAAACGTATAAAAAATAAGCGCCTAAAGTCATCAGGCATTATTGAATTAAATTATTAATTTAGGTAAAACAATTCAGTTACAAGAACTTACACAGCGTGGTTTTATTATTTGGTTTTCGAATAGATACGAATTAACAATTGATGTCCAAACGTGTGGAATCAACGTTCGGAATTGAACAATTTTTCATTGTTGTTTTACAGTAGTAAAACCTTTACTGAGAAAGTATTTCAAATGTTCCTTTCGTTTATATTAAATAGGCAAAGTTGTCCTTTTCAGCACCTAATATTTATACTTACTCGTTGCTATATCTGAAGACACCTCTAATATCAACTTCACGGATAATCGCGCTTGATAATGGTAGAGTTTGCTCAAGTTGACCCATTCCGATCAATACGACAATTCCTTTGCTTTTTGTCACCTATAAAACGATTCACGTAAAATTGCAAGTTAGCTTAGAAAACAAAAGTAAAAAAGTCCGGCTTGTCAAAGTTTAACTCACCTTAAGAGCAATTCTCACACTTTGTTCTGCCCCAGAACAATCGAAGGTTTTGTTTGGCTGTTCTCCTAATAGCTCCACAATTTTGGCAACAATTGCGTCTTCTTCCATGCCTTTTTCTATCTTAATTACATGATGAGCCCCCAATTCCTTGGCTGTCTGCAGTTTCACATCCCAAATATCTGGATGGATTAAGAATTAATTGAAGATTAAACTCAGAAAGGATCACAAAGTTACCTGTGACAATGATTTTAGAAGCTCCCATAGCTTTGGCAGATAGTAAAGTGACCAGGCCGATAGGTCCTGCTCCCAAAATGAGCACAACATCGCCTACAGTAACGAAGCCCCTTTTTGTAGCATGTACTCCTACGGACAGAGGTTCCATGAGGGCGCCATCTTCCAAATCCATGTTTGGAGGAAGCCTAAAACGTGATATTAACTTTTAACATGTTCTTCAATTTCATGGGTCTTGTTGGTTGGTTAATGTAGGTACAGATTTAGTACCTACTTGTGACAAAAATCAGCCGCATGCACATAGTATCTGCTCAGATTGCCATCATCTGGTGGTGTGGCACAAAAGAAAATATCGGCGCAAAGATGGTAGTCTCCACTTTTGCAGAAAGCACAAAATCTACAGGGTACACCAGGCTCAATGGCAACTTGGTCGCCTGGTTGGAGGTGTTTCACGTTTTTGCCTACTTTAACTACAGTGCCGGATGCCTCATGACCTAAATTGCAATTATTCGTTAAAATAATGTTTTATTTTCTCTTTCTTCTTATTATATCTTAGGATTGAATGTGTTTGCTACTGCAGTTTAAATAGTTTTTACCGAAATTGTCTTCCAATGATAGTGTTGTAATAGGTGGTGAGGCTAATTCGAAATAGTGCAACTTACCTATAATCATGGGCTTCTTAACGACGAATGGTCCAATTGAGCCATGTACTAGATAATGTACATCAGATCCGCAAATACCGACCACTGCCATTTGTAAAAGAACCTCTGAAAAGAACATTTATGAGCTTGTTTTATGGGCAATGTTTTTTGAGGCAATAATGTTTAAATTGTACCGTAATAATTAAACATTTTACCGTTACCGTAATAATTAAACAAAAACTACAAAAAATGTATTAATGTAAATTGAACCATCTAGTCACTTTAATGGAGCGAATGGTCTTTCGCGATGTGATACTTAAAAGGACTTACATGTTTCTTCCATTCTAGCTTAAGATTATTAACGCCAAATAACCGAAGTACAAAACAATGGAAAAGCGTCGAAGCTTTTGATTAATGATAGGTATCCATTATATTGAACATTCTCGGTAAAATTTCGATTTTTAGTATTAGCCTTTTAATTCCACCCGTTATTAATGTAATTTTCTCACGATGATTTTAGTTATACAATTTGTTTTATGGTACTTTTCTTACTTATATATGCACTTCATTGCATTTAAATGCTACATAAACTACGTCTATATTTTTTCTTAGTTTTGTTGCTGTGGTTCTTCTTTATACATGGTGTACTATTTTCACTTTAATTATTTCAGAAGATCGAGAATCATCGCGTGCGCGTTAAATTTTAGTGAATCAAAAGCAATATTCATACTACAAGAATATAACTTTTACAAAATCATTCTCATTTCAGTTTTGTTATCTAGAGTGGAGTAGATTTTACTTTAAATTGTAACTAGAAATAGCACTGAATGTTGTAATATGCGAAAAGAAATAATTAGAGAACAATAAAGGCAAATTTACGGCTCACACAAATAGGGAAAATGTGTAAGTTATACTGCATAATTTGCATCTTATGATCAGATATACAGATATTTTTTTTACTGTCTCTTTTACCAATTTAATTAAGTATATTCAGTTGAATAAATAACTTCAAAATAAACCTGAAATCGAATAGTTTTGTGAAAAACGTATTTAAGTTTTTTTAATCATAATAAATAACGCACTTGATACAAATTTTCTGGAACATAAATATATTTTTATTTGCGTATCTATTTTATGTTTAATGTTGTGTATATTTTATTAAAAACTTTGATTTACTCGTATAAATAAATTCCCAGATCTTCAAGACGGTTCAATAGTTAACTTAAGACTCGGCCCAGAAAGTAACCCATCTTTATTCAGCAAAAATTCTTCAAAATTCGAAAATCTTTTACATTCGAAGTTCCAGAAGTTTTAAATCGTCACATCTCCGAAACGGTTGAAAATACGCATCAATCGTATGAACCTATTAGATAGCACGTCTCGAGAATTATCTTCGACTAGTTCGTTTTTGGTGCGTACCTTCTATCTCTAAAGTAAAAGCCCAAAATTAAGAAACCTTTAAAACTGCTTTTTGAAAACTGTAGAGCATTTTGCATCTTTGATCATCATAACTGAAGCAAGATATCTGTAAAAACATACTGCGAACTTTTAATAAAAACTTAAAATCTTAACATATCTCGAAAACAATTGGAATTACAGAAATAATAATTTGGACTTTCTCGATAGAGCAATTCAAATGCTTCCTTTCACCAATGAGGACTGAAGTGAAATTGGTAAAATTTCGAGGGCTGTTAAATTGTTGCCATATCCGGAAATGACGAGTTTTCTCACAATTATACAATAACAGCACTTTTGTGTTGTGCGTTTAGCCCCAAAAACATACATTTCGCTTCTATTTGCTCCCATCCCTTTAGAAGAGTATTTCGTTACTAATTCATCGTTATTATAAAATATGTGAATAACTGAAGATTAATAGTATTCTTCCAACAACTAATAGTTTCTCGAAATGTTATTCTCCGACTTATCGATCGATTTAAAAGCACGGTTATTTTAGTTCGAACCTAGTGGTGGTAAATAACTTCACACTAATTGCGGAAAATCCGATAATTACAATAAAACTAATTTGCTGCTAATGATTAATGCAAGTGTGCGTGTGACATTGAAGCATGCAATATTTTATCATGTTATATAAGGAAAATGTTCTACGTAAATCTAATAATATCCACACAAACAAGCCTTTATTATCGGCTTTAACTAAAGCTGCTAACGTAAAAATGCGTTTATCAGGAAACTTATCAGAAGAAAATAAGTTGAATGTAATAATACGGACCTAGACGGGTCATTGCTATTGAGTAAATTCATACTGTTTTGATCTTAGCTTTTTGAAAGATAATTGCTGCTATTCTTGTACTTTAATAAATTAATTATAAAGGGTTATCTTGACAAAATTTCATATCAGCGATCGGTGGAATATTTTGGCAGCAACCTCAGCAAGTTCAAAGTTGTCTACCAATTATTCGGAAAAAACAGAAAATTATTGTTTTAGCTCGATATAGGTATATTGTATGTATATGTATTATACATACAAGTGTAGTGCTAGGTGTTTATAAGCACCGATAATTTGAAAAACAAACAAACAAATTCAGGAATATTTACGATGTTTTGGAGCAGTGTGGCTTAATACTTCATAATTAAAGTATCTTGCTTCTTTATTGATAAAGCATGTAGATGCCGGAATGTGTTGATTTGCCGAAGTGTGATTGAGTTATTAAAAAAATGACTTTTATAATGTGATAATAAAAGGCATATAGAGCCTCGAAACTTGCGAATTGTCAGGCAGTATTTCTGCATTATTAATCTTTAATTTTACTTTCAATTTTCTAATTTTTTCTAATTTCTCAAAAGGTATGTACATTTTTTAGTAATTTTAGAGCACTTTGTCACTAAAATTGTTCATTTCGGAGATAACATTTTCTGTAATAGATAGCATGATTTTAAAACTATCCTCTAGAATAGAATATAGAAAGTAAAAAGTCGCGTAAAAATTTAATAACGCGGGTGGGTGGGTCTTTGAAAGAGCGCATAGAGCCAATGCCGTCTTAAGAACAAGGCCTCAGTGCTAAAATCTAAAAGAATGATGACGTCAGACAATGTAGGCCAGTTTTTCACCCGTAAAGAATGCATTGAGCTGTAGACTAAATCAGATTTTGATTATTGAAGAGCGATGGTTTCGTTATATCTTATCTGGTCTTCTGCACAGATGTTATACCGCATGGAAGGTACTTCCGCGGGTTTGGCGGTTAATACAGATTTTTCTGGCCTTCATAATTACATTTAAATACACATATAATAGGGCCTATCCTGATTTGGGGAAATAGTAATTAGAGATTAATAAAATATATTATTTTTTAAACAATTCATTCGATAAAAACTTACGGCAACGCTGGTAGCTTCAAATATACAACCGAAAGTATTTGTGGATTTTCGGTTCTGAAGAAGTCTGCCTTTTTTGATGTTTTTTAGTGAAATTTTGTATCCACATGAAGAAGTAATCAACATGGTGCTATATATTTTTTTTAATTTTTAAGATTTATAGAAACTTTAAATAAAAAAACTTTTCTTTACAACTTATTTCTAAATCATCTTTTCATTACTCATTTTCTCGAGGATATAGTAATCATTCAATTAAAAATAGTGCGAATATTATTCTCACCAGTGTTTAGTACCAAGTACACTTAGAAACAATTATTATAAAAATTAATAATCATTTACGCAAAAAAACGAAAATTACAAACTTTTGTCAAGTAAATGAGAACTAAGTACCTTAGTTACGACTACCAAAATCGTCAACTTTCCCGACCGCAAACGAATTTCATAACCCGGCTTGGAAGTACTTTTAAATTGTATGTACTTTCCTGACTGTGTTTCAATTCCAAAATTAAAATCAAATCCTGGGTTCTTCAGTCATTTATTGTTCATTTATCAATTTAAAAAAACATTTCGGTGTTTTCCACCATCATCAGTTTTAATGTGTAGCGTTGTTGCTACTTTAAAGTAGCAACAACTTTAAAGTAGCAACAACGCTACACATTAAAACTGATGATGGTGGAAAACACCGAAACGTTTTTTTAAATTGATAAATGAACAATAAATGACTGAAGAACCCA
>NW_026017110.1:19999117-20025111 GCF_020466585.1 Dendroctonus ponderosae | reverse complement strand
TAAAACTGATGATGGTGGAAAACACCGAAACGTTTTTTTAAATTGATAAATGAACAATAAATGACTGAAGAACCCAGGATTTGATTTTAATTTTGGAAGTACTTTTAAACATACTTTTCCTTAAAAAAATTATATTTTCTTGAGATAGTGATGTACTCAATACATTCAGTGATAGTGATTCAACGCCCTCGTAAATGGTAAATAAACTGGCCTACATGGGATGACGTCACTCGTAAGCGCTAGGGCCTGGTTCTTATGACGGTGTTGATAGAGCACGATCGTGTAGGCCAGCTGAAAGACATTAATAATCTGAGGGCCAGGTTGAATAATAATTTTGCGGTAGGATAATTCGTTAGTTTAATCTACCGGTCGACTTTACGTGCACTTGTTTATTATTTTTTAAATCGATACTAACAAGTATCGGTTTAATCGATATTGACTTTGTGGAAATAACAAATTATTTGATTAGATTACATAATTATTTTGTGCAGCAATTCATTGCTTATGCACCACCCGCCGCTGAGTAACAAAAAGCTAATTTAATGAGAAGACTTGTGGTTGATTTCTTCTAGAACAAATAATCACAATAATGAAAATACTCAAATTGTGCTTCTGTAAAATTATTTATAACTTTGGAAAAAGCATAAATTCACGGGTCATTTGCTCCTAACAATTTTAGATAAAGCATTGCAGAAAACTACTTTTTCCAAAGACCGCAAATACTTCCAGACAAAATATTTAAAAAAAAATGTAGCCAAGTTTTCATTGACTTTGCTTTTTAATTGCGGCACGACGACCATGTTTTGCTATACGCACTGTATAAATATGTTGACCTAGTTTTTAATTCTCGTTTTTTGTGCTTGCTACTTATTTACTGTCCAGTAGTAAAAAATAATTAAATTTATTCAATAGGACGAAATCAATCAAAGCATACTTAATTAAAAATTCGTGTAGATATTAACGGTGATAAGCTTTAAACAAATTAATTAAAAAGAAAGCAATGACAGCAAAAGAAGCCAATAAAAAAACTGTAAATGGCCTTAAAAACCCATCGCGTGAATAACTATAGAAGATACTTACAGGACACCCTTGAGATTTGTAATTAAACCATAAAAAATAAAAAGCATCTAGTTAATTTATACAGTTTTAATTATTTGACCTAAAAAAGTGCAAGCAGCTCGAGTTAATAAATGTTTAGTAGGCTTGAAAAGAAATAGAAATTGAAACAATATCTTGTTTTAGATCGGCACGGAATCAAACTGAATGTCTCATCAGCAAGGCAAAATAGATTGTCCTGTTGTCTATATATTGTTTAACTTTGAGTGGTTGGAATAACGTTTGAATTTAAATAATGTAGTGATGTGGCGATTATAATTTATCAAAGCTCTTTACATTTACTGCAAAAAAGTGTGCCGGTCCTTCCGACACCTCCAACAAACATTTGTCTATACAAATCTAAATACAAAAATTCCAATTCGTTGCTTACAAAACGTTTTCAAGTACGTCTATGCTTATCAAGCATTTTAAGTTCATTAGTCTGATGTGTTTCTTGCATACAACCAAGAAATTGATTCAACTGTAATTAGTTACTAATTAATAGGCGAACTTACGATCATCTTTAGGTACTGGTATGGGCCTTTGTTCCTGAAAAACAAATAATTATTTGCAATTGATTTATTCACAAAAAACACATATTTAATGGCGTCAGCTCTCATGAAATAGTTAATTCCCGATAATATAGAATATTCAGTATATATATATATAGGCAAAGATATCGAATAAACTAAACTGCTTAACCAAATAAACTTTACACGACCAAATGTGTTCTAACTTTGAAGCTGGATAATTTTGTTATCACATCAGGGGGCGTTTTTACAAAAATTACATACTTCAGGTAAAGTTTATACATTGTGGAAAAGAAAGCAGTGCAAATTTTCTGAAACTTTTGGTATTCTTCTAGTTGAACCAGAAATCGTTTTTTTTATTCCAACACCAAAGGCATAAAGACAGATTTCAAAGCTCAAAAGGGTTTTTCAATTGTTCGCCAATCTCTTTTACTTACAGGGTGTTCCCAAAAAATCAACTTTATAGTTTTGGGGTGATAACAGTTTTTCTCTTGGACCGATTTTCAAAATATAGAGCTCATATTGAAGCGAAACCATTGCATTTTGGTCTTAAGTCAATTGTGAAATTTTATCTTCAACATGCGCATTAGATTTTGAAAATTGCAAGACCAAATAGTTGATTTTTTTTGAGACACACTGTAAACGAAAAAAATTCCTAAAATTGGCTAAAAATTCCAAAACCATAAGTCTTTGGTGACGAAAGGTGAAAAAATCTAGTTTTAGATGAAAAAATTTGCTATCCTGTAGAAACTTTATCTGAAGAACTCAATTTTTGCAAATACCCGCACTGATAGAAAAAGAATTGATCTAACCAGCCCTTTAATCAGAAATCAAATGGTACGCATCAATCAGAAGTTTTCCAGTTTCAGAGTTATGGAAATCTGGTCGTGAAACGTTCATTTTGTTGGGTGGTTTATATGATTGAAACAAGAAAACTTTCGAAGAACGAAGTTGCATTTTTTCATCTGAACCTTCTAAAAATGTATTTAAATTTTTCGTTTTCCGGCTTTAAAATGTATTTGCAGAGATGAATGAAAAATACCGGCACGGAGTGAAAAACTAGATCTAAAAAGAACATAAAATGTAGTAATTCTAGCAAGTAATCTGCATTAGCTTGCACAGAAACTGAAAATCGCAAAAGTATAAATCGTTTAACAAAATATTTGTATGGAAATTAGTGAACTAAAGGTGAGGAAATCAAATTATGATGTTGACTTTGCGTTCGATTCATTTGAATCGAACAAAGTAGTGAATTACGACTACAATTTACACAGGGAACATTTAATAATGTTGCGATGAATTTCAAATAATTAATTCAATGTGGATTAACTAGAAAATATCATAATGCGATGATTGTTTTGTTGAGTGTTTATGTTAGAGAAGCTCTTGATTTTCGATGGTGAGCTGCCAAAAACATGATTAACAACAATAGGTAGATTAATAGATAACATGAAACTATTACACATAGTGAAGGTAAAAWTAAGTTGAGAAAACAGAATGGAAATTGCGCAGTGTAGTGTAAGCTAACGATTTATAAAAAAAACGTTAATAACGACTTACTATTGGCTAAATGCACAAAAAACTGAAGCGTAAAATTAAATGTTTTCAACTTCATTAAAATATTTCCAAGGTTAATGAACTGTGTTTTGTTTTTGAAAATTGCAAAATTAACTTTTGAGGATGCTTTTAGATTAACACACAAACGAAGAAATTGCTAATTTATGGAGATTTTTATTATTAATTTATTACCTTAATCCAGCATTTTAGACCGTAAAAGTATATAATAATTTTTGCTTATAAAAGTTACTTATGTTGAGTGCTATTTTTTTTAAATAAATTCTGAAGTTTTCGTGTTTGTTAGTTTCTGATCTATTATTTTTATAATTAGTTTATTGCGGTCATCTCAAGACATAACTTTAGAAAATAATAGTAATAAATTTACAATATACTGAAGGGTTCTTTAGAAAATTAGGTACGTTGATTGAATTTCCTAGTAATATGAAAATGTCTAAACATTAATAATGCCTTAACTATGACGGTTATAACAACGATTTTATTTGACAATGGGAAAAAATAATTAAAATGATGGATTTTGCACAATTTTTTCATAAAAAAATAGTCAATATCAACTAAACAACCTTTTATGTGCAATTTTATAACCGTTTTCAAGCCACACTTCGTCTAAAGCCTTTCAAAAGAATAATTGCTTGTGTTTATGGAACATTTCTGTAGCTGAAGCATCAAGTAATTAAACTTGCAAAATAAAAAATGAACGCTTATTAAACTGGTTTAATATGCTAATATAATGTTTATTAAAATATTTGCTTGTAGCGCTGCTAATCCATGTTAATATAAACCTATGCTATGCCATTCTAACCCTTTTTGGGTTTAATATTTTGTTAATCTAGTTAACGTTTAAGTTTTTGAATTTTGAGTGAAAATGTGAGTAATTAGATTGGAAAATTAATTCATTATTTAAATTGGAAGTTGATATGAAAAAATCGTGTTTTTCTCAGTGAAATGATTCCCAGCAAGAAAACTATCCCGAATTAATTCTACTTGGTACTTACCAGTCTGATATCATTAATGCCGTATAAAACAGCTGTTAAATTATCGTTTGATGCCATGGATGCGCCTTCACAAAAACCAAAGTGGTACTGCGACGTGTTTATTATTTGTAAAACAGTGACAGATCGCTGGTACTACTTTAAGTTCCACGGGAATAACTCTGGGATATTTATATTCGAACAGCGTTGTTAAAGTCAACTGTATGGGGGAATTGTTTATCGGATCAATTTGTCGGATTTGTTGAGTTCGTTTTATGGATAGATATGTTTTCAGTGTCGCGTGAAGATAAGAGAAGAAAAATAAATAGGTTTTGCAACATTTTGAATTAATCTATAGACATCACCAAGAAACCGATATTGTTCTCTGATAGACAATAATCAATAAAGCAAGAGGCATAGTACCCCCTTATTGTATACATCCAACTATTATTTGATACCGAATTTGCACCCGACGAATGCACGATTTTTTAAATATTTTTTTGGAACGTTTAAATAACGTTTCAGTTACTTTTTTTCAATGAAACTTTTCTGAGTTCGAAATTTTCAGTTACATAAACATTTGCGATACATCACAACATACAGTGTAGATAACTGAAACGTTTCGGGATGTAAATACATATACGTTTCTGAAACAAAAAATTGTTTCGCATGTATTCTTGTCAATAAATATAAATATTTTAGATTGTTTACTGTGTCGGTTAACTGGTAAATGTTCATTGCATTATTGTCCAGTTTCTTTCTTTTTCCTAGGGAACCTGCATATGCCCATGCATCACATTGCGAGTCCATGATTCTACAAGGCCGTACAGATACAAACGAAAATACAAGCTAGTTGAGTCATATGAAAAGAAACTTTCAGTTTGAATTATTGGGAATTTTGCTTTCGGATAACGTACTAAAGGTAACGAAAAGTCTAAACCAATTTGAAGTTTAGGCCTTTGAACAAGGCAAAGGAATATTTTGCATTTTTTTATAATTGTGCCATGTGATTTGTTTGTGTGTGTATGATGTGGTGAACGTTTGTATCCGCTTCTTCTTCAACCCGAAAAACTGAAAAATACTTCGTATTGTTGTGGCGAGAGCTTTCAAAACTCAAATAAAAATTTTAAACTAGTTCAACTTTTTTATTTTAATTGCTAAAAAACTTCACACGTTTGCATTGAAAAGATCTTACAGTTTTTGTCAGGAGCGACTTTTTGATCAAATTCTCTTCCTCTGAAAGAATGTCGCTAAAATGTTTTTATTGTTTATAATTAGAAAAATAATAAATATGTTAAAAACATTTTTAAATTTAAAGACTAATAAACCACATGTATTATAATCCGAAACCACGACGTATACTTTTGCCACATTTGAACTTTATTGGGAATTTTGCTTTCGGATAACGTACTAAAGGTGACGAAAATTCTAAACCAATTTCAAGTTTAGGCCTTTGAACAAGGCAAAGGAATATTTTGCATTTCTTTATAATTGTGCCATGTGATTTGTTTGTGTGTGTATTGTATGATGTGGTGAACGTTTGTATCCGCTTCTTCTTCAACCCGAAAAAGTGAAAAATACTTCGTATTGTTGTGGCGAGAACTTTCAAAACTAAAATAAAAATTGTAAACTATTTCAACTTTTTAATTTAAATTGCTGAAAAACTTCACACATTGCATTGAAAAGCTCCTGCAGTTTTTGTCAGGAGCGACTTTTTGATCAAATTCTCTTCCTCTGAAAGAATGGCGCTAAAATGTTTCTATTGTTTATAATTATAAAAATAGTAAATATGTTGAAAATATTTTGAAATTTACAGACTAATAAACCACAGGTATTATAATCACATTTGAACTTTCAACATATACGAGTTTAAGAAAGTAGATCGTGCTCAAAGTTGCCTTTATCTTAGACAGAAATAGAAGAACAATAGAAACGCTGAAGGTCAAGTCTATACAATATGCGGCAAAATTAGGTAAACTGAATTGATTAAGTCAGTTTATTATCACCCATCGATGTACTCGTTAACTTCGTGCGAAATTCCAAGTGTGGACAATAGTAATCCGATAATATTATTGATCAACATATACAGCTGTAAATGTATTATATAAAACGTACAAAAAATTTTATCTGCGAAATAAAATAGTGAATAACAGCAAATTGAACGAGCAATCAAACGGTTCAATTTTAATTGAGTACAGTTCCGATGCTTTAGATCAACTTTATTTCCAGAAGAATATATTTTATAACAATAATACAAATCCATAAAAAATATTTGTATTATCACATTTAGAAATGTTTTCCGGGCTTTGAAGGCGTAGTCCATGGGAATTTCTTCCTATTAAAAAATTCCTTTCTGTTTTTTGTATTTGTACTGTATCTGTAATTCGTATTATCGTTGAATGTAATATCAATAATACTGATTTTTAATTGTGAAAATTTCAAGATACTCAAAGTCGAGATGGTAGGTAGATACTATCTTGAGTGCAGCTATGGAAATTAGACGAATTTACGAAGGCAAAAGAGTACCTAATTCTCCGTTCAACTTGTCTCGTTTTTGTTGATTTATAGTTATCAGTGTCCATAATTAAATACTAGTTATAAAAAAACTTGATAGTTTTAAAAACACATTTCTCAAAGCACATAAAATATGGATCCTCTCAAACATTTACAGATACCTACAGTAAACAGTTCATTCTTAATTTGTCTATAAAATAATGAAACTGTTTCGAATTCCTATAAAGAATTTGGTTATTTTCAATTTGCTTGTTGTATGTGTAAAATGAAAAACTAGAGAAAAACATGTTTTTTTATAGGATGACCGGTTAACAGATAAAACGTTGACGTTTCTTGATATACTAATACAGCTTTGCACACCAACCGCTCACAATTCGGAATGTTTTCATTGATATAATATATCTATATATTATATCATGTTTATAGAAGATTTGCAAAATTACGTAAATTGATTGTCACTTGCTGATAACAAAGCATTATAAAAGCAAATTAATGTGGGGGACACAACTAAAAACGTGTCGCAATTTAAAATTCATTGAAAAGTATCTTTTCGTAATTGGGTTCAGTTTCATTGTAACGCTTTTGAGTGTGATAAATTGATTTAAACAAAACTTCTCATTTGCAAGCTTAGTTCAAGCATAAGCAGACCCTATTTTCTTTGAGTATCTACCATTATTAAACCAAAAGGTAATGACTGATATTTTAAAAATTTAGGACGCAAAGTCGAAAGTTTTCATTTTCGTCATCGAAGTTCGAATTTTTTTACAGTAAAGTATTTAATTTATATTTTTATAATAAGAAGAATAAGAATTGGCTTTAATATATTTGATAAATATATTAAAGCATTAACTTAGTGCAGAAAAATTAAATTTTCTCATCTTCGTTCAGCAGGCACATTACCCTATACATCCTTTGACAGATTACGAGATATAACGACCGAATGTGTAAATGGAATTATACATTAATTATCAATTTAACTAATGAAGTGTAGAAAATTTTTGATCACTACAGTCTTATCATTTTAATTTAAACTTATTTTTTTCAAGACGTCATCACATTAAAATTCAGTACATAAACAGAGATAAGTCTGATAAAGTGCAGGTCACGAGATCTCAATTTGCAGTTCACAGATATTCGAACAGACATTTTTTTAAATTGCCTTAAATTGTTGCTAAAGAAAGTATCTACACATTGCTGAAATGAACATAAAAGAACAACAAATTAATTAAAAAATATATAATCATATTTAATAGTAAAAAATATCATGTTTAATACGAACCATCAAGCACATGGCAAATGTCCCAATGGGAATTTCAGATTTGATTCATTTAATGAATTCATTTTTTATAATATGAATTAAATAGCAGTACATACATACATTCGTTAATCTTGAATGTGTATGAGTATGGCCTTAACAGCTTAACAACCTTAATATCAATTAATGAGCGGTTATTTAAGTCGACCCTTCCGTGAATCAACACATTCAGTTTTTTTCAATTAATGGTCTCAACGCATGTGGTCGTACGAGTAGTAGACGATAATGCATCAACTACAAATAGCAATTCAGGGTCAAAGTGCTTAAGCGATGAAACAACCAAAATCAAACAAACTAACAAAGACGTAATTTGAGCCAGTTAAAGACAGAACACGTGTTGCGTACTAATCTGGACATTGCAATATAATTAATATATGTATGGTGATATGAAAGACTAGTTTTGCATGCCTAACAAATCCATTACCACGAATTGCGCAGATAGGCCCGTGTATTCATGTAATAAGCTGATATTTACATGTAAAACCAACGATGAAAACAAGTTTTTTGCGATCTAAATGAGAGTTGAAGTAGATCTACTAATCTCTGGTCATACAGTGTAATAACGATTAATAACGTTATTGCATTGTGGCAATTGCAAAAGGCTCATTGCGTTATCTTAAGTAATCTTTTCGCTCTCAAATTGCACTGTGATTTATTCATTCATAGTGTAGGTTTACTCACGCCGATGGTGCGATCGCCTTCCAAACAAACGCAGCATCATCAACATGTAATATATTTATTTAGATATGAGGTTTTACAATACATCGATATTACAAACTGCAACAATAAAAGAGAGAAAAAGAAATGCATAGAACAATCAAAATGAGTAGCGGCGGAAATAAAATGAAAACAAGCGGTTTATGACTAGAGCTTAATCTGCGAGTACGTCGAAATACGAATATCAACAAGAGCAACTCTCTAATGGAAAAAAATTGCAGTAATTTCAAGCTTAAAACACTAAAATAATTGAGACGCAATTGTGAATATAATAATAATGATTAATAGCATATATGCTACCTATAGGTACCTACTTTAAAATAAATCACAAATAGTTAATTTTTATGAAATAATACATTGAATCACTAATCCTCTACTACCATAAACATGCATGTATCTTGTTTCAGTTATAGCAAAAATATGAAACAAGTAACAATAATTTCTTGAAGTCGGAAAGTGCATCCTCAGATTTAGAATATATTTTTAATTTCCGCAAGGATATATTTAAATAGGTATCGATTAATATTAAAATCTTATCTAGGTCCTTTTACAACTAACACAGTACAGATAATACAGTAAATGCAATAGCATAAATTTTAACCAACGATTAGTGAAATAGCTTTGGCGTTCTTTTTGCGTAAATGTTAATACATAATTTAGATATCAGTTAGATCGCAATGGCATTAAGATCGAAACACATGCACTAATTTAACAAAAGTGAAAAGTAGTTTAATCTGCCGTATACTAAGTGATACAAATTTCCTGGCAATATGCAACTATTCCATTTCTTTTTCAAACGATTTAACTTCCTTTAGCTCGTTTATAAAATAGAAATTTCCTATTTGCACGTTATAACATCACAATACTTAGCTTACGCGGTCTCAGTAGTGTGCTTTTTATGATGGTTCAGCAATGTTTCTCTATCAGGTAATTGTCTAACTTTCATGCTGCCATCGACGCCGCAGGAAAACAGTCTTCCATGCGAGTCTATTTGCAGTTGGGTGACACCTTGACCGATGTTTTTGAAAAATCCTCCTCTAGCATGCTCTGTTTGCAAGGTCAGTAGAACATTTGGTACGGCAACTCCCCAAATCTGAAATTAAACAAGCAATTGTTAAAATGTGTTCACTTCTGCTTCTGAATTGCAAATCTTCCTATCGATATGCACTATTTTTAGCATTGAAATCGTTGCAAACCGTTTGTTTGACCGTTATTGATATAATATTATAATGTAACTTTCCACGACTAATAGTCACAAATTGTGGCGTGTTGTCAACAAAATTTTGATAGAACCCAAAAAAACTATCTTGGTATTTTCAACAAACAGGTTCTTATCAGAACCAGCCATGACAATTTCTAGCCTAAACATCGAAGGTATCACGAACAACAAACAAGACATAATCTCCGCTACACACAAATGGGACGTGCTGTGTCTCCAAGAAAAGCACAGAGATCAAAATAATGGCTCAATATTGACGGAATGCGCCCTGTTGTCGAAACACATAAAAAGTATGGCAGCACCATTTTTATAAGAAATAACATGACCCTCACACCAACAGGAAAAAAGTGACCATATACTGAATGGGTGGAAATCAACAACCTCTCCCTCCTCCATGATCCAAAGCTACAGTACTCGTTTAGTAGCAAAATCGGGAAACGAGAGTATAACCCCGATAACTGATTTGTAAGTCAAACAATCCAAGACTCTTGCATAAAAAACGTATATGGAGCAATACCAAAAACACAAAATAGACCTATTGCCGTGCAAGTACACTCAGTTAACAAAACAGCGGAGCTACCCTTTCGTAAACGATTCAATTTTACAAAAGCAAACTAGATGCCGAAAACCTAGTTTCAACATCACAAAATTTCTTAACCTGCAGAGGGTATCAAAGCAAGAGCACCTGCAGAGGGTCTCAAAAAAATAGATGAAAACCCTGGAACGATTAGACATGTCCCACAGTAGCAAAATGGCTTGGAACCTACTGAAAAAACTTATTGGAGATCTGAAGCAAAGTAAAGCTCCCTCAAACGTGACTCCCGACCAGGTAGCCCACCTGGTAGCCCACCTGGTAATACCCACCTAAATACATTAGCCGGACGCCAACAGCCGAGAAAAAGCACCCTGATGCGCCATTTACTATCAAAGATATAAAGGACCTTAATAAACGACTAAACTCTGAAAAATTGTAATCTAGCCGGTGTGCAAATCGCGACTTGTGCCGTCTCGATGAGTCAAATTTGAAAAGTCGCATTAGGTGCCGTTTCGATGTATAAAACTTAACAACTCGCGTTTGCTGCAGTTACGATGTCTCACCTTGTCAAAACGCGTTTTGTGTTGTTACGATTTCTCAAACTTGACAAGCTTTGCTTTGTACCACAGAACACCTCTGAAGAATCTCGATGTCAAATTTTACAATTTATTTTCAAACAATTTCCTCTTCAGTTAACAACTTTTTCCTTAATTGTACGTTGTAGTATAAGTCTTTACGAGTAAAATAGACCCTCAGAGAACTCAGTCCGAGGTTGCAAAAAAAACTAATTTAGAATCTGGCAAGAGCCTAACAAATAGGCAGGAACAAAAAGTTATGAATATTTTAGCTAAAATTTATACCACTTAATGTACAAAAATCTTCAAAAAAAGTTATAGTACGATTTGTTTAAAGCAAAATTAAATTAATTATAGAAAATTTAAAAAAACGCAAAAATCGGCGGTTTTTTGAGCAAACAAATGAACGGATTTTAATTTAGTTCGTCTCATTTTGTAGGTATTTTTAATACTTAAGACAAAATACGAAATGTTTTTTAAAAGCATCAACGGTTTAAAAGTTGATTGATTCATTCGGTTTTTAGCACTTTATTTGATTGTTTAAACAGTGTTCCACAGCCGGAAATCGCGCGCAAACGATTCTGCCAATATTCTTACATCCTTCCGAACAACTTTTTTATTAATTTTTTACATTCATTTATTTAATGTCTGGAAAAAATCTAATCCGACTGGACTATTTTCGAAAAAAATGTGAGGGCAAAGTCAACAGCAAAGTGAAAATTCGATGATAAATAAATTATTTTGGACGTAATAATTGGGGTTTTCTACTAAGTACTTGGGTACTAAGATTATGGGTGCAAGAAAACGACCAAGCAATGCGACATGAGGCGTGGATTTGCTTTCAATTTTCCGGGACATAACAGCCTCTACTTAGCAGGAGATTCTAGATAATATCTACCTATTTTTTAATTGTTTGTGTTCTTTCACTTAGAAGGAAAGACAACAAACCAAATGTTACGCAAAAACCTTTTTGCGCATTCACCAATCTGTCCAATATGCCCGACGTCCACAACAACCATTTCGAGAGCGAATTTCCCTAATTACCCAAACCATACGTGAAAACACGCAATGTGTTATACAGCGATTTTCGATCTTGTTTTGGGGTTTAATTTGATAAATTCAAATGTTTTAAGTAGCTGTCCTTTAGGTATTTTCTAAATTTTTAGATGTGATTGACAACGGTTTCCTTTGCGCAATTGAATTAGTAACATTGCCGGGCAATTAAATCAAAATACAAAGAAAAACATACCTTGATGTCTCCGTCTGCTGAACCAGTCGCAAAATAATCCTCATGCGGATCAATTGCGATGCACTTAACTGCGCTCTCGTGAGCGTTGAATTTGTGTCGAATTAACTTCGATCGAACATCAATAAGACAAGCGTCGCCTTTCTTTCCAGCCGAAATGAGCACCTGCAAATTATAATGTCCCTATTAGAACCAAAAAGTTTTCTTTTTTTAGACTCAAATATTGATAAACTTGAAGTGAAAACGGAATTAATAATAGCGCTTATACTGGTAAATAGAGATGTAGCTTTTCAAGCATACCTGATGTTGAGGTGCAAAAACCAAACAGCTCGCACCTTGATCGTGACAAACAAACGGATGCACCAAAGCTTTATTATGAGGCATTATCGAGTCCCATATGCAAACATTCTTGTTCTCTGAACTGTGGCCAGCTAAAAATAAAATTTTGAAACACTTAGTTTAGGTACAAGCTGCAATAATATATAATGTAATTAATGTATTTAACATTACATCGGGTTACAAACCTGTGGCCAATAAACTGCAAGACCCCAGAAAGACGAAATCGCTAATTCCCTTGTTGTGGCAATTATGTGTCTGAAATAGGAAACGACATTAGATTAGATAACATATTAATTCGAATTATCAAATAGATGAAATCCTAGGCATCCTTTTGCCACGATTTTGCAATATTTTTTCACGTAAAATGATTAAATCAAGAAAAGCACTTACAAAGAACGGCCAAGTGGCATTAGAACTTAAACCGACTTGAAATAAGCTGAGATTTCCATCAGAATCCGCAACTCCAAATTTGTTGCCGTGTTGTGAGAATCTGAGCCTGGTTACTTTGGCGTAGGTTCCTGCAGGTCGAGGAGTAGCTACGGGTTGCTGATGACCCCATTCCCATAACTGAACCGAGCCGTCAGTACCTCCGGTTAAATCTATAAATAAATAAATACAAACCAATTCAATTACATTAATAGTTACTAAATAATGTTTAAACAATATAGCAATTGCTTTTAAATAAAAAAATACAAGCTATATCTTGGGCACTAGTAAACTTACAAAGGGGTAACAAAGGATGGGAAGTGATTCTCCGTACTCCATCCGTTTTGTGCTTCAAAACCTAAACAAAAGAAAAATATTAGCAAATAGATTAAAAATAAAATAAAATAATAAAAGAATGCTAACAATAAATACACGGCTACTTATTCCAAGAGTGTGTGAATTTTACTGTGCAATACAGATGATAATGACAATAGTTACAGTGAAGAGACAATGAGGGCCTAGTAACGAAAACACAGTTGTTTGGCAATAGATAGTGAATGCATCAAAAAATAAATATCGAACAAACTGACGTTGAACAGCTTCATGCAAATGTGAAGAATGGTTCTAGTGCAACACAGGTTTCTATTTAATGGTATTCAAACACTAATATTCTAATAGCTCAAAACGTTAAATTTCATGGTATGATATAAAATTTTTGAGAGAATATTGTATTTGTAATTGTTCCAAATAGTATGCAGCTAACTGTACTCGATTGACCCAAGCTAGGCTAACACTAATAATTTACACTTCACATACATGCCACCATCAAAAACACCTTAGATTAACATTTCATGTAAAAATAATTTTCAAAGTGTAACAAAACAAAATTCTATGTTGAAAGCGGCTAAATTTGTTTGTCGATCCGATCAAAAAACCATACCTGTACCCATCACTTTTAACTCTTGTTATATGCCTCATATTTACTAGGCACCAATTGACTTTGATATTATCAGAACTTGAAAAATCATTTAATGCCACATTTGTGTACAAGGTATATTCAATAAGTCGTTTTGTTAAATTTTCAAATAAACTTTGAAACATTCAGATGAGCAAAATGTTCCAAAGAAAAAATGCAAGTTTAAATATGAGTGCAGGTATTCGTTCGGAAGCAAGCGAGCTTCTGATAACTGTTACATTTATATGCAAAATTATCAGTTTTGGTGGTGGCTGCTGCAACAGAACTATGAAGGAAACAAACTAAAAACTCTACTTATTAAACAGCGAAAAATAATTTATCAGGTTTTGGTAACACAGACCGGTCGAAGCATGTGCGCCGACCGACGCAAGACGAGATGAACAAAATTGGCATCATGACAGCCCGGGAAGCTTAATCCCTTCATCTAGGCAAGCACGTAAACCAATTGTTCATATTAGTGAGGAAACATTGACACTTGGAATAAAGTTGCAACCTAAACTAACTACTTTAATAATAAATTTTACGTAAACTACTTTAAAGTTTCAGGAAGCCTTTACAACCCCATACACCAAATTGAACTGCCCGACAGTATGAAAGTAATTCCACACAGAACAAACACACTCGTAGCCAAGTGGCTACATGAAACACATCCTGGGCCCTAGGACACCTATTTCTCCAACAGTTCATTGTATTGAATTTAAAACCCTGAATAAATTTATTGCACATTGAACACAGATAAATTAGATGACAATATTTACAGTAATAACCACTTTACACACACGTTCGGTTCTCAAAAGCGAAACTGTGCATGAACTACAAACTGTTAAAACACACAATTTGACGAAGTCACTCAATGCATAAATAAATAAAATGTGTGCATGTACAATTTAGTTTTAGGCAACGGTGGATAACACCCAGAAGCAAATATGAAAATAAACTACTTGTGTAAAACAACCAAGAACAAATAATTGTCGCTTTTCCTCATCCATCACATTACAATTATAACAAGGAAAATTTCTGCTTCAGGGTTCCGAACAGAAACTAACTTAAATCGCCTTTCATCAATCAAAATCGTTTCCGAAGCGAAGTCATTATTTATATAAAAACTACAAATTGCAAATGAAAAAAATGTGCTTGTTCGGCAAAAAATCCGAAATTCTTGTAATAGCAGTTCGACATAATATATTCAATTAAATTGAAACTTACCACAGTAGCACCTCGACCGCTCTGACTACCTATTCCGGGCTGCGGACTGCTCGGTTGTGTATCTTTGGATTTATCCGCGGCACTTTGAATAATCAAGAACGGCGGCACGGAACTATCAGGGCACATGTTCGAAAGATTCAAAATATCAAGCTCGCATTCATCTTCCAACCAAGACGGGAATTCTAGTAGTAAGGAAATGTCCATTTCCTGTAATTCCCGAGGTGTCGCCACCACAATTAAACCGCCATTCAACTAAAAATAAATATTGCACTTAAAATCATATACTGCAAGTACATAGTTAATGAGTGACTGTATATTTTTATTATAATGTACGAGTCATTAAAGAAAGGTATGCATAATAAATCCTCAATAAAAAAGCACAACGCCCAATAAATAGACATTTGTTGATTGATTGGCTTTGTTTCCTGGAGCAAAACTATCTCATTTGTAATATAAGTAAAGACTGGAAGTACTAAGCGGATAACATATTTCCAGTTGAAAATGGACGTGATTTGATTAGAAAATTGCATTAAAAACCCACACACTAATTTCTAAGCGATCAAAAAATTATGTTAGCATATACATGTACTCATTGCGAACTTACGTGATTTAATGAAAACGCTGAAATCGAATCCTGCTCCTTGTGAATGATCCTCACTGGCTCTAAAGTTGGTTCTGGATGTGGCAAAACCTCCTCCAAAGTAGGGTTGGACCTGGGATTTACAAAATAATGGCTTTAGAACTTGCTCAATTTAATTCTGCTAAGTTTACTACCTTCGTTTGCCCCCAAATACGGCCCGAATAAATATGTCCTGAACCGATTCTTGATGCACTAAATAAGTCCAAAGCAAACGAGCAGGGCTTGCTGAACTTTTAGTAGTGAAAGGCGTGTTGTGGGGCTCCAGCAGTTGCCTGAAATATAATGTATGAATATATAGACAGCTGAAAGCTGTTTTAGTGCCTACCTGTATTTTTGAATAGGAGGACCAGTAACTGTGCTTTCCACAAAACATCCAGGAATATATTCGGGAGGAGCTTGCCTGAGCTCCAATTCGCGTTTCAAATTTTCCTGCCAGTTGTTCAAGCTCCTAAGCGAACTGTGAATCAATGGACTTGCTACTGGTAATTCGGAAGTTTCTAGTCCTGCGATCTATAATGTGGTGTTATTTTTAAGTTGCCTGTACATTAACATTACTTCATCCCTACCGCCAAAAATTCCAACATTCGATTCTGCGCGATCCTCAAAACAGCTAATTTTAACACTAGCCAAGAGTAGGAATTGGGATCTGCGTGTTCATTATTAACGGTTTTAGCGGTGGTGGTTGTTGTTACCGGGCCGTCAAACACATCCTCATCTTCATCTTCCTCCTCATTTTCACTTTCAACTTCATCCACGTAGTAGTTTGATTCCGGCTGCAAAAAATGTTTAATTGCGCTTCTTGCATAAACAGTTGCAACGTAGGAAAAGCCATGTTTTGCCTGCTCAGCAAATACTCATTCTATATTGTAATTCACCTTTTGTAAAAGAAACGCTAGAATGCTCATTTCGGGTGGCACAAACTGTTCTCGATAAGTCGGCCTGTCCTCTTTCATAACGCTAGTCTGTTGACCAAGTAATTTGGTGTTTAGTTTGAATCTTTGTTTATTCAACCAATTTGCTGCTCCACTTGATTCTTCGTTAGGAGTCTGAACACTAGTTTGGGATTGAAGTCCCGGATGATGACTTCCTTGGTTACTCGAAAGACTTGCTGTACGAAGCAACTTTTTTACACCACCTCCAAATAATCTGTAATTGTAAAAATAAAACCGTAGATTTCGATTGTTTTCTGTATTACACAGGGTGTCCCTGAAATGACTGTACAACGCTTAACAACAAATTCCTTAACCGAAAATAAGACGATCTAAGCAAACTTACAACTTACTATATCTAATGTTACTTAAACAAATTATTTCGTACATTTGACAACTGATGAAGTTGAACCGGGGTTAATCGTAAACTATTTTTTGCTTCTGTAAAAGGGCACATTCTCGTATCGCTGAGAAAGATGGCATGTTTCTACTTGATGATTATGAGAAAAAAATGGACCAATGAGGGTAAGAGTTTATAGTAACAAATATCCAAACCGCAGAATCCCCAACCATCAAGCATTCGCGAATCTTTATAATCGCAAAATTCTTAAATGAAACACGTCGTAATGGACGGATCGGAAGAGCCACCGATGCACCCATAAATTAGCCACGAAGATCACCCGATTTAACGTCGTTAGATTTTTTCTGTGGGGTCCTTTAAATCAAAAGTATGTGCTTTGCTCGTCGCTACAGAAGCCGACTTACTGGAATCAATTTTCAATGCTGCAGATTATTTGTAAACAAGCCCGACACGATGCGAATATTAATTAACGGGTTCGGGAAAGCGGTAAACATTTGTTAATATAATTAAATAAATTCAGAATTCATAAATCTTCCATGTTTTTTTTTTCGTTTCTAATAATAAATTTGGAATAAAAATATAAATTGCTGGGCATCGAAAATTATTATTTGAACTGAAACTGTAGGTCTGATAAAAAAATTACAAGCAAAAAAATTTAAAAATAAAATCAGCTAGTAGCGCGTCATTTTGAATATTTCCACGCACTAAAAAAAAGATCACGCTTTCGTCAAAACACGTCAATTTATCTAGTAATTGTTGATTTTAAAAATATTTAATACCCATGTAGGCGTTCAGAAATTATTGGGAAAAAACTATATTTATTTGAGAATTTTTGGCGGCCTGTAGTAACAAAATGAAGCAACAGTAAGTTTGTCTAAATCGTCTTACTTTCGGGTAAAGAATTTGTGGTTAAGCGTGGTACAGTCATTTCAGGGACACCCTGTATTGTGGAAGTGAATTCTCATGAATGAAAGATATATTTTAAATTAAATAATTTCCCTACCGTCCCCAAACATCCGGGTTCAATGTGTGGGCGGTGACGTGGAATAAAATAACGCAATCGCAAGTGACCAATCCGTACAATAACAAAGCCAAATAAGTGGCAATGAATGCTTCACACAACAAAACTGGCAGTCTGGGCGTATCTTCGTCCTTTTCGCGTGCCAGAAGAGATCTTAGACTAGTCACACCGGGCCACTTTGATGGTAAAGTCACTATTTGTAGACTTTCATTCACGGAGATTTTTCGTCTTCGGCCAACAAGATATGTGGAAGTAAGATCCTGCAAAAGAGACATATAGTAGGCGTTTTTATATATACTCTTATCTGAAATGTTTCATAAAAGATAAAATATCAGCAAAGAAAATCTGGAGCAAAATGTAGGGATCCCAAATAAAAATAAGTAAAAAGTAGAATAGATTACAAAGAAGTAAAACGAATTAAACATCGCTAACCTGTGCTTCTGGTATGGAGGCCTTAAAGGTGTCAGAGTCACATAAAGATTGATAAATGCAAGCTGACAGAGCAATTGCTAAGTCCCGTAAAACTAGCATCTGATTTTGATCTGCGTAAGGATTCCGCAGCTCAACCATCTAATTAAAAATATATTATCAGAACATATCTGGACATTCAGTATAAATAAACTTACTGTATGCAACATATCGTGTGTGAGACTCTGCAAATATCGAATAGGATCAGCAATAACAGTTTTGCTACTCGCCACACTGGCTGCCAGCAAAGGCAGGCTAGTGGGGAAAGGCAAAGGACTAAGTAACTGCTGATGCGTTTTTTCTTGTTGCAATTCTTGCAAAAGCAACATTAGCTCCATTCGAACTGAAGCCAGACCGCCAGTAGCGCCGTGCAAGGAACAGTAACTCAGAAGAGTTCGGAGAAGTGTTTCGTTAGCTAAATATTTATTAGTCATTAAGTCACAAGCTTGACAAAATATTTAAAGTTGTACATACCTCTTAGCCAACGCTTTCGTTTGGCCGCTCTTTGCACCTTCACCTCAAAGTCTAGTTTTTCTTGAACGAGAATCTCATGCAATGTGGGTTTCGGATTGATCTCCACCGATTGAGTGTTTTCCAAGTCGGACGAAGGCTCTAAATCCGACGAATCGATTTCGTCTGTTGTAGTGTAATTACACAGTTCTTTCAACGCGTCCACTTCTTTTTCCAACCAAAGGTACAGTTGATAACGAAGTTGGCCACCTGCAAACACCCACATTAACCATAACTTCAATAGAACTAACCAAATACTTGATAGATGGTTCATAAAAGTGCGAAAAAATACAAATAATGATTGGTATAATAGAAAATTTATTACGTTCTCAAAAACGTTTCTTTGACTGGAAACGATTCTGATCTAATAATTTATTTAAATCTTATGTGGATGATTTAGTTATTTTTGGAACTATTAACAAGCGTAGAAAACATGCAGAGCATGTCCACAATCCAAACTGTTCAATTCAAATCTTTTGGGTTCTTAAACTTTTCTCGATTAAGTTTCTGTAGTTAAAAACTAAAGAACAGGGTGAAAATCCAACAACAGGTTTAATTAAAAATATAAAAACAACATTAGGAAAGCACTGAGAAATTATTGGCAACAACTTAACTCCGCAGAAATTAAGGAAAAGCCCCAAAAGGAAAAAAACCTACGAAAAAGTCAAGCAAACATAACTTACCATCAACTTCAAAACCTGTAGCCAAAGTGGACAATTCTTCCATTAGTATTTTCAAGCAAGCGACGAACTTTAGTTGTTGAGCCATAATATCCACTTGATTTTGGGCTTCCTCCTCTCTTTCCTCTTCGACAGTTTGCTCTCTTAGAAGTGTATCTTTCTTGTCTTTGTCGTTTCCGCTGTCTAACTTCAATGCTAAACCACCTCCCGAGTCATCAGACTCACCATCACCTGAAAACAGTTAATGTCACACATATTATTTGCGATTAAGTAATCTAAATTAACCTTCGTCATCACTCCATTTTAGCTCTAAGTCGTTGGTTTCAATTTCTTTGTTCGTGGACCCGCCCCAATCAAAATCAGTTGCGCTTTGATTAATTTCTCTCTTGCTATCCCAGGAAATGATACCAGTCGCGATTTCCTGATGTAAATCTTCAATTTCAGAGGGAGTTGTCACTAAAAGCGTATTTAATTATTAGGACCAATTAAGAATGTTGTTCAAATGATTCTTACGAAGTGTAGCTTTCTGTCTGCATGGCACCACATGTGGCAATTTAGACAAAACCTCTAACGCCAAAGCTGGACATCCAGCTCTAAAGTGTCCGTGTGCAGTAGCAAAATACAGCTGTCTTTCCAAAGGAGTTATAGAATCTTCTAGAATAATCTGCTTTCCATCCTTCCACACTTTTCGCTGGCCGGAAGCAGCCAAATTTTGACGCACTAGGAGTGGATGTGTCCGTAAATATACGTAGAAGTTAAAAACGTTGGGATCCGCTTCTTTGGTTTCCCGGGCTTCATCGTCATGAGCAGGATGCTGAGTGCCTGCATTACCTATTAAAAGAGTGTTTAGAGACGGCTGATACTCTTTCAGAGTCCATAAAGCCATCGATCTCAGAAAAGGATCTGGATGAGCTTTAGAAAGGTCCTGATTTGCACCTGAAAAAAAGCAATCAGAAACAAAATCCAACTCAATCAATTAAGAATTAACCATTTTCATCGCAACCCAAAATTTCTCTGTAGAGCAATCTCTTCAGGCCTGGGCCATCCCCTTCATATAGCCTGGTGATAATGATGGCTACTTGCAAATCTTCAAGCTTATTAATGCAAATTTGGACAGCATCTTTCAGATTCCCAGCGAGCAAAAAGAAAGCAGCCGCATGCTCAAATCGCTGTTTCCCTAGCAAAGCGTACGCATTCTTTAACGCCGCCTTTCTCCATCGGTCTTCCGAAAAGTTGTTTGAGAAGAAATCAGTCATTCTTTGATCACGTTTAGCTCTAAAAAACCAAACGTTTTTAAGTCGTTAAATATACAAAGATTCTTATCTGTAAATGAATCAGAAAACAATTTTAAAGCATATCGCGTTGCTTACGCTTCATAAAAAAACACTAAATTTCAAGATAAACATGGTTACAGTGGGTCCAAAACTTATCACTCCATTGGTTTACTTCAATCAAGGAGATTTTTTCGCATTTCTTTTGGCGTAATAAATCAAACAATGCAGTTTTGACAAAAATAGTAATTTTCATAATTCAAAAAGCAGACTTTACATACTTAGTGCCCTTTCCCATTGAACGTTAGAGCTGCCATAAACTTACCTGTATAAACCCCATAATAAATTCTTCTTGTTCATAGCCAAATAATAAAGAGCGGCATCCATAGGATCCTCATTAGACTGATATGCTGCTTTTGCTAAAACTTGCACGCACTGCCTTAGAAGATTTAAATTTCTGATCCACCAGCCCACGCCTAACTCGCGAAGCTGAGTCCAAGTGGGTTCACTCTTTGCATAGCTGGGAATAAGGTTCAGTAGTTCTTCCTGACTTTCCGAATGAAAAGCCCAGGCAAGATTGTTGTTTCCCACTCCGTTCTTCTGGAATTGAGACCTCTGAGCAAGAGGTAAACACCTGAGTAGATAACTGTAGTGTTTCATCGAAAGTAGAAATCGCAAACCGCAATCGTCGAGATTGTCGGTCATCACTTCCTCATTTTGATTGATTAGATTTTCCTTTACCATTGCTGATTTAGCTGCATCGATGGCAAATCTGAAATGTAATATCCATGGTTATTAGCTCTTTAGGGAGTACGTATGGGGAAATTTACCTTTCAGCTAAATCTGTGTCACAAGTAGCTACAGTATCAGCTAATGCCAGTAAATGCATCTGGTCCAAACTGGACAAACCGGGCAAATGAATGTGGGTTAATAATCTGGACAGAATCCGACCCTGCTTTGGTGTAAAGTGTGTAAGACCGACATTTCTTTCAGATAGTCGTCTTTCTCTTCGGCAACTTTCCTCGTCATCGTCGTCGTCCAAATTCAAAGACTCTTCAATCATGCTGTTATCAAACAGTTCGTTGTAGTCCTTCTTTTCCTCCTGGATTAAAGGTAACTCTTTATCTGCCGCGAGCAGAGTCCATAAAGGTAAAGGTGGTATGTTGCTAATTTCATCATAATCCAACGTAATATCGCTAATGCTAGCTCGATGTTCCGGACTGCCTGCAGGGTAACTAACTGACAAAGTCCTAGACCTTGCCCAGCCTTGGATATCTTCAGATGGCTCTTGGTTGCCTCCAATGCACTTGACCAAATGGGCCAAAATGGCTTTCACCCAACGGATTCTGCCGGAATTCAAGAGCTCCATCAGTTGTTTCGGGTGATATTGAGGCAATACTGGACAAGCTATTCGCGAGGCTTCAAACAGACCATAATCGGGCATGTAATCAAGATTCTGGTCTTTGTTTCTTTTTCGATCGAGAATCTGAAGGTTAACAGAACTGATTCGACCCAATGTGGGAATCGCAGCTAGTTTACGTTGATTTTCCTGCGTTAAGGTCCTGGAAATAAAGAATCTTTAATAAAATGTTACATTTTATAATAACTTCAGTGGAGCAAAGGATGTTCAACATGGATTTATATTATTTTTATGTATTTGATTTTGTTGCAAATATTTCTACGTTGCCGAGTTTCACACAGCTTTATTTGAGAAATTGGTTAAAGTTCAATTAACGTGCCCGCACGTCAGGTTTTTTATGTCCTCCCCGTCATTCACCTCGATCCACACTAGCAGAAAATAACAAGAACATCTTACCTGAAATCCATTTCCCTGTTATTGTCAGTTTCTGTGACGCCGTTTTGTTTTTGGCTAAGTTGCTGCGGCTTCCATTGCGTGTAAACGTGCATTTCCGAATCCATACCAACGACTAAAATGCCGTCTCTAACCCAGCTGATCTGCATGGGAAGCGCTGGTAAGCCATCAGCAGTATGTAATTCAATCTTTCTTAAAGTCATCCATTTAAAATCATCTACAAACAGCAAAAATAATTACTTCAAAAAATTCGATAAATTGTAAAAGAGCACTCACCCACAAACATAGGCTGTGCCAAAGAACTGGCTTTGCGGAGAATGGGCCTGAAGCTGTTCATTGATTCTTTCATAGCCTTAACGTTGGCTTGAGCTAAATCTGTAGACAATGGTGTGTATAGCAATATTTTGCTTCCACATGCGACTGTTAAAATATGCGAACCATCTTCATTGGACACCCAATCTAGTTGGACGATGTGCTTCTGTGTTATTGGGCAAATATTGCCCATTTCTGAGATGGATTTTCTGAGTGATTGCAGTGTAGTAAAACTGGGCACCGCTAGGAGGGTTGGTTTAATCGACTCAGTCGAGAGCATATTATTTTGCCTGTCGTCTGATAAAGTGTGAAACACTTCGTTGATTCGCTGCTTCTTTTTAAGCGTTCTAGAATCGTACAAGTAGCTCAAATCCAGATGTCTGTTTATATCAATTCTGGGCAAGTGTATGTTTTTCAGGTGAATTACATCTTCCAAAATCCATTCGGTTCCTCCTGTAGACTCACATTCGTAAATGGCAACACACAAATTGATATACCTAGAATCCTGATCGCTTTTGTTGGGTCTTGTGAAACTTTTGCCGTACTTGTAAGCGCAAGCTAATCGTCCAGAGTACGCAACACTGATATTCAGTACCTGCCCTTCGATTTCAATAGCAGATTCCTTAATCATGTTCCATTCCGCCCAAACTTTGTTAGAATTTACCAAAACGCCGTCTTCTTCCAACATGAGATTAGACATTTCACTCACTTGATGAATGAGTGTAGAAACCGCCCAAAATCGAATCACACCGTCACTGCAAGCCGTAGCAAAACAGTACGGGGCCAAACAAGCGGGATAAATCGACGCTGAGCTTAAATGGCCAGCGGCAGCAGTCGCATGTACGATTTCCACGGCATCTGGTAAAGGCAAAATTTGCTTAATCTCCCTTTTAACAGTGAGCGTAATATGAGGAGTGACTTTAGATTGCTTCAGATGTAGCGATTCAACACTGTTTCTTCTCGACAAGTCATTTTCATCTTGAATCAAAACGCAATCGGGCACATACATCTGGCTGGCTGTCATTGATAGATCTGCATCGGTAGAAGCGATTGTTAATTTCCATGTGTGGATGATAGTATGCTGATCAGTGCAGTCTAGGAGGACAATGAAGAAAGGTTCTTCAAAAACTGACGACTGTTGCAGGTCAACCATTGCGTCCTGGTTTGCGGCTTTAGCGGAACTTCTTTGTCCTGAAATAAATACATATGATTAAATGCAACAAGCAGTGAAAGTAAGAAGCGAAAGCAAGTAAAACATACATAATGTAACATACAGGGTTACACATTCGAGGTAGTAGGATTGGAAGCTCGTAAACCGTAAGGAATACGAAGTCGGATAAAAATGAAGAGTTCTTGTGACCGAAAATTCTAAGTGAAAAGAATTTTTTCGCGGCTTCAGCCGACAAAAAATTTTTGGAATAAGAACAGCGGGACTTGAACCTGCGACCTTCATGAATCCGCCATGATGCTCTACCAACTAAGTTACGAAGCAGACAAGATTTACACCAGCCATCGAACAGTAAATCATTAAAGCCGCGAGAAGAAGTCGGTTAAATTAGAAAAAGAGTTGCTCATTTTGATGCTTAACAAAATGGAGTTTTAAAACTGGTAAAATTCCCACTATTTCCAGAAATATTCGAAGAAATCCGATTTGTTCAGCTAACAAATTATTTTTTGAGCTAATCAGAAAAAAATAATTTGTAATGTAATAAAAGAACCAACTTCTTTATTTTTTAATTCGGACCTGTATGATTGACATCGGTTTATGAATTGCGAACCGAATTTTATGTGTTAATAGAGGCCATAGAAGTCGCGTCGAAACCTTCGTACCGATAAGGCGTGTATACAGTGAACCGAAAGCAAAACGATTTTTTCTGTTAATGTGAATGTTAGTCTGTAAAAGAATTTCGAGAATTCGTCAACATTTCGTCGTCGATTTAACTTAAACTACAGGGTTACAGCAAAATAAGGATGAATCCTGGGAGTTCGCAGGAGTCCGAATCGGACTATGCCTCCCAGGACGGCACTTTCATTAAACCGACCTCGAAAAAGCGCGGTCGAAAACCAAAATCCAAGCCGTCTCAACCAACCCCTACAACACCAACTCAAGAAACCAAGAGAATAGCACTAGAGGAGCGTACACCTACCACATCAACAACAAAACCACCAACACCAAAACTTCTACACAATCACCACCGTCCAACTTTTACGCACACATTTGTGGCGCATTCAACACCTACAACAACGCGGATTCAACTTGCAGTCCGTTGGGAAGAGCTCAACCATAATAACAAAGACATCATAATCAAACAAGACAACAACTTTTTAATCAAAACCAACCATGACAACAAAGCCACAGAGACACTTCAATGCCTAAAACAAGACAACCTAATAACAGCATTTAACCTGCAAAAAACCGACTATCAAACGACAGCACAACCAAATCGAGCAAACCACCACATCACAGCCTCCTACTCAGTAGTTGCTACTGGGGTAGACCTCGATATTACCGACGACATGTTTTTTAATCACTTAACAAACTTGGTCTACAGATCAGATTTTGCAAAAGGATTATTTCTCGGCAGAAGATAGTCCAACACTATTGATGAGACTAATAACAGGAGATCTCACTAGCTACGAGAAATTGATGAACGACCGCTCAGTGCACTTCCTTGGACGTGTATTTAGAATCATCGAAAGCAAGCCTCCAGCACCCATTCCTGCTCCATGCAGTAAATGCAATTCTTTCG
>NW_026017110.1:19990155-19998118 GCF_020466585.1 Dendroctonus ponderosae | reverse complement strand
GCCAACGGAACAGAAAGGACAAAACGATACGTACAAACAACTGAACAAATTGCACTAAGACTAATAACACGAATAAGACACCCCCAAAACCCCCTGGACAACCCTTCCAACCAACTACTATACGAACGCATAAACATGACCAAAATTTCGGAAAGACTAATACACTTACAGACAAAATGGACAAACAACCCTCACAACTGGACCATACTGAATCCCCTTTGCCTAACAAGACGGGCAAAACATTCCCGTTTTCGTACCCCAACAGATACTTCACTAGAACACCTACAAACGCAACTGAACTAACGACTAAGACCTGTTTGTTTTGTGGGCCAGGAATTTTTTATTTTTTTTTTGTCACTGATTGAATTATACCAGTGTTAGGAATAGGACTTAATTTTAGAATAAGCTAGGCTAAGACATATATGTACTACTCAACTTTTTCTATAGGAAATAAAGATTATTTATATATATATGTAGAGGCCATAATAAAATAAAATATCGAGAAAACCGTCGCATAAGAATGTTATAAATGTTTAAATTCTACGAAAGTTGTACATATAAATATGCAAAACCGTGCGCTTACCACCAGCATTAACAATTTTAGAGTTCTGTATTAACAGAAATTCGCTATTTTATTTTACTTTGGCTTTATATTTGTACATTATCAGTAGAACCTTTTATTGTGTGTTTATATGATTCTGGCATCATTCCTTCATTAATATAAACTATTTTCCTGGGTTTCAGTCATTTATTTCAAATTCGCAAATTATTTTTTTTTGAAGTTTCTGTGTTTTTCCATTATCTTCAGTTTGTATGAAACAATCATTTTGTCCATTTACTAACATATGAACTATTATAACATTTTAAGGTTTGAAATTTAGAAAAAAAAACGGTCACATTGTTTATCAGCTCAGCCTGTCATACTAAATATTAAAACTAAAGATAAGAATTCAGGAACACAGAGTCTGGGAAAAGACCAGAATTTCACCTGTGTTCCTGAATTCTTACCTTTACTTTTAATAATTTTAGAGTGTTTCAATATGACAGGATGTGCCGATAAACAATGTGACCGTTTTTTTATCTAATTAAAACATTTTGAAATCTTATAATAGTTCATACGTTAAAGTTTTAACAATTGGTTGTTTCAGACAAACTGAAGATGTGAAAAAATGCCAAAACGTTTTTAAAAATGAATAATTTGTGAATTTGAAATAAATGTCTGAAATCCAGGAAAATAGTTTATTTTAAAATTGAAAATAGTTAGGAAAACTTACAAGAGCATTCCTTCAGTTTCGTCAAAATTTAATTTGCTGAGGAACGAAATGTGCGTTTAAATCGATCCAAAACCCAATATGTTCAAGTTATTTTAATACAAATTTTCAGTAAATCCAATAGATATTAGTTATAAAAAATCTAAACTCGAAAAATATTTTTATATTGATTAATTTACGTTTTGTCATTAAACAAACATCATACCTGTGATCAACTGCTCCTGATAAACATGCAAAAAAGTGGTATTTTGCCACTGAATAGCTTCAGCAATAGTTTCCAATTGAATTATACATCCAGGTCGGGAGGTGCTTTGCTGGGAAACAATATTGATGTTTTCCAAAAGAGTGTCTTCATTAAACGAAGACATGTCCGACATATCACTCATGTGATCGCAATGCTTTTGTCTGGTCTCTTTGAATGATAAATCAGCCAATAAATTTCTAGCGTCAATCACCGCTTGATATACTCTCAAACATTGTCCATCTGAAGCTACAAAGCAAGCGCTTGGCGAGTTGGAGAGATTGCCAAGTGTGCTTGAAGGAAGCAAAGTGGGTATCCAAGCGACGTTACTAAAAGCTGCCGGTTCTGGCGAGCTAATTCTAGCTAATTCGCAAATTCCACCTGATTTTGATAGTGGACCCACTGCGTCTACTTTCCAAAGGATTAGTTCACTGCAAAAACCCTGAAAAAAGCGCTTTCATTTTCTTCGTGTAAACAAGACTAAACAAGAGATATTTGCGCTAAAATCGAAATACTTTAAGATATAATGGCTAGGTTGTTTCTAATAATTCATACCTAATTCATGAGAATGAACATAAAATATGTATATTTTACTTACATTCGATTTTTGATGGCTTTTGGTTTGATCCACAATATTGTGATGACTCGTAGTTAAAAGCAAAGGTAAAACTGGATGGCAACTGATATCATTAACTCTGAATCGATGCCCTGATGCTCTACTCCGATGTCCAATACTCAAAACTTGAGCAAACTTACTCTGATCAGCGAACGTTAAGTGCCATAAATTCAAAGTGCCATTATCATGCTTGGTCACCAAATATACCACAGGAACTGAATCGTTTTGATCGTCACCCAAACAGAAACTCTATAATGATTTTTTGGTAGAAATTTTATAAGCGAATTGTAATTTGTTTACTACCTCTAGCTCTGGCTTATTTTCATCTTCCTCCTTAACACTGCTTAAATTTCGATTATAATACTCTCGGTTCACTGCTTCTTTGACTAAATGTTTGACCAAAGGGGTTGTGCTGTATAAACTCACGGTAGTAGACATACTCATAGAATCACCAACAGGGAAAGCTGATGGAATTCGGGTTGAAAAAGACACCTGGGCCTGACGGAAGGAACCCGGATGAAACTCGTCCAACCACTCAACCACCCTATAAACAGTTTTAAATTCACCAGTTTTACCTTCGACATCTAAAATTTGTCCTACCAAATTAAATAACTGCCATCGACCGGATGTATACTGAACAATAAATCTGGACTATGATGCCAATCCCTCAAAAAGCTTTCTATTCTCGCATCTACTCCGTCTGTGGCACCAGATTCCATCATTGGTTCCAAGCTGCTTTCATCTGAATCCGGATTTTCAACTACCGGCCTGCAAATTCCAATGGAACATTTCCCAAAGTCTTAATATTTTGAAGCCTCTTAAATACCTTGCAAATTCCTCTAAGAAAAGTTCAGCTTGAAGGCTGAATTGCATTTCTTTATTATCCAGCCAATGCAATACAAAGGCCGGCCTGGGATTGCAATAACTGATGTTAGGAACCAAAGGTATGTCTGTTTCTGCATTTACAGAAGCTGCGAGATGGAAATGCAGCCCTGGCGTAACACCTAATGATAACAAACAAGGCATTGCAGTGTCAAAAACAATGCGAAAAAAAACGACGAAAAATATGTAATTATTTAATTGCGTGCACATCGTGTGATCTAGATGATAGTAAATTGAATGTTACAACTTTAATTTATAGACGAAATAATATATGTATGTAACTTTTAAAAACTGTTACTTCATTTATTTTAAAAGCGTGTACAAAAGATAACAAAAATTGGACGACACGTTCAATTCAACGGGTTTCCAATCCAAAGCTCTAATATCCAAACGAATTAAATAATTCAAATATAAGACAGAAATGTGAAGATGCAGATGAATTCATGAGCAAATTAACCAAAACAGTATCGTCACTGAGTTGATACAAAACATTTAAAATTTCTGAAATGGTTCCGATCTGAACTATCAAAATTGAAAAAGAGCGAACTAAGCTTTAAGAATAAATAGGCTGAAGTTATATGAGAACCTTGCTTCTATAATCTTACCTGTTCCGTGATATCCATAAGAATGGAAGTCGTGGACACTATAAGTAGATGGCAAAGTGGGTATAGGTTGGGATGATCCTACAAAGCCATGCAGCTGATGTTTTGCATTCCTCCGTATGTGGAAACATGTCCTAAAATAACAAAGTTTTCTTAAAGTAACTAACTCGTGGTTTAAGAAAAAATGCTGTTAGCGAATATTATGCAAATAAAATAACACTCAGTGAGTAATACCATTGTCTCTATATTAATACTCATTCAACCGAACCCATTGAAAGGCGCTGCCATTATACAATAGACTTGAATAAATTAGAATATAGAAAAAAAAATAAGAGGGACACAGATTGACAATCGAAGACAAATAATGTAATCAAAAAGGCGGATGGATGAACTGCAAGATAAAAGTTTTCACCAATATTCTCAAATCTCCTTACATCTCTGTTTCATAACAATATCGACGTAACTTTTAAGAACACTTTAACACTAATTTCCTGCTTATTACACTAATTTCGTCTTTCTTCCACTAATATGTACAGTGTGAGAACATGATGGTATTTCAATTTATTCTTCTAAATTGGTGATACTTTAAACAATTATTAGCTTCAATAGAAAATGATCTCCTCAAAAGGTATTTTTTTCGGTTTTAATACTTTAAAAGTTAACGACTGAAAATTATATTTCTGATAGGACAATCTTCTGAAGGTTATTGAGTTGAATGTAGAAATACCGTATAAATTTTGATATTTATTGAAAAATATGTTTACTATGGTTTCGCTGGCGTATATTTTCCTCAGTTGAATGAGTTAATATATACACAATGGTATTTCTCCGAACAAACAAACGGATTAGGCAAATTGGGACCAAAAAATCAGAATGAAAATAATCGCTTCATATACCTTTACTTCTACTAATATACAGTACAAAATTACTAAAGTTGTCCAATCGCAGATATTTTTTCTCTGGCTGAGAAGTATCTTCCAATTATGTAATTAAACTGATTGAAATAATATCTGCTGCAAGCAGTAAAAATGAAGACTAAAATGTTAAACGCGATAAGAACTGATTTAAAGTCAAGCCGCATATAATGAAAAATCGCAAAGAAGCGCGTCGCACTCATCAGAGAATACCCATTCACACTTACCCACAATAAATCATCCTGGTTATATTATAATACAAAAAAATAGATATCCATTTGCTAACGGCAAAAAATTCAAATTAACTCGCATCATCAAGACAAACAGAATTAATGAAGGACTGTTCAATATTTTCCTTTCCACTTATTCTTTATAAGATGATTTTCATGTAACAACTAATATTGACCAGTCCCACTTTTGACTTAGATATACATCTTTTAATCGCGTTAAAGCAGTTTACTTACTTCATATGCTTTAACCTTTGCATAAATCTATGCTTATGTCTGTGAGTTCGGAATTTAGGATGATGTGCCTGAGGATCTAACTGGGACAAATTCACAAGTCCATCCTCAGGAAGTACTGTTTCAACCCACAATCGACAAATATTGTCCTTGCATGATGTTAACAGCATATTAGAAACGGAACCTCTGCAAAAATCAAACATTATTGTCTAGGGATTCTATTAAAACTCAAACCATCATACTTAGGCATATATTTGCTGGTATTCCTCCAGGACACATGAGTAACAGCTCTAGGATGCGCAATGTAAACAAACCCATAATCAAGTTCTTGAGGGCCTTCAACACTCTTGGAAGTGAAGAGAACTTTAAAAAATTAAATAAGAAATAGCTCCAGTCATATGGAAAAGCTGAGAAGTCACTCACAATGTTTATTTTCATACCATATCTTCACCAGTCGATCATTTTCACCGCAAGTAGCAAAAAGCGTTCCATCTGGTGAAAATGCCAAATGCTGGACTGGTATAGCAGTATTTGCCTTCCAAACACATTGCCACGATGTTTGTTCTTGTTCTGATAAGCAACAAATATACAAAACATTCAAATTAATTTCTGAACGGTTAGTGGAATACCTTGAGGCTTATCCGGTTCATCCGAGGTTTCATTCTCTTCTCCACCACCACCGAGAGTGAAGGTAACAGGAGGCTGTTCTTCATGGGCCTGCTGTTTAAGGTGCCAAAGTTGAACATCATTGCCGGCTGTTAAAAGACGTGTTCCTTCGAGGTTCCAGCTCAGCGCCCGAATTGGCGTGTCAGTTTTCAAACTTCCAGTTTGGACCCATCTATAGTCTAGTCCCTAGTAATGAATATCTACTATGTATCTAGCTCTTTAATGGGGACGATTCGAAGGAATTATTTTGCTTATAAATTAGAGTGATTAAAGTAGAAAGCTGGAAATTGAGTTAGGTGGTTTTATACATAAGTTCAAATAAAATAATATAAGGGTGAAAGAAAGATAACAAACCGATGCAATAGACGCCTGTTTGGGATTTTTTTAGGCTCTCGACCAGTTAAAAACACGGTTTTTCTTCTTTTGGCTATACTTAAAGCACTTAAGCAAAAACACTCTGTAGAGCTAAAAAGTAAATCAATTTCGAACCGGGCCATTCTATTTTCAACAACATTCCGCGGTTTAAATACTTATTTAAAAAGAAAAACTTTCAGCACCTCAACATTGTAATAAATTACGAAGGATCAGAAGCGGTTCAATCAGACCCCCCCTTGTGCTGGGTTTCTGTCGACTGACGATAATTTTTCTAATTTTATAGACAACAAAAGACCGAATTTCTACTACTTGACCCTCCCCCCCTTACTCGAGAGCTGGATCCGCCCCTGTGTACATTAAGGTATCTCTAAAGTGTCTAGATGTATAATCAATGTTAAATTGCTGCTTAATAGTCAAGGATTATGCCTCAAACAACTTTTCAACTCTATTATAAAATCACACTGGTTAAAAATAAGTGAAATATGAGTTGGTTAACTTGACTTAATTTGTTAAAAGTGAAAGAATTGTGAAAAAGCAAAAAATACTAACACCACTATACCTTAACCCCCCGGTGTTTTTTAGTTGGCCTCTGAAATATTAATGAGTTTCTGACAAAAACACGTAATACAATGCCAGACTTAATAAATTACTTAGTGATTAGATAAGTAGACGGTACTAGATTACTGAATTTATTGGCAAGATTCAGTCAACAGTGAATAATTAATTTAAAGCGTACATACAATTACCAATTTCCTTACATATCTGGACACATGATATGTTATCCAATTGTTCATACAATAGTACATAAACATATATATACTTATTAACAAATAAGTACTCAAGAATTGCCCCAGTAATAACTTACATGTGGAGAATTGTTGTGTATTAAAGGTGTGGGCTCATAAATGCATACAATATTGTCATAAGCAGCAGCGATTTTTCCAGTATCACTGGAGCAATCTATAGAGCTTATTCGGATGTAATCATGAACAGCACCAGGTATAATTTGCACTCTTTCGAAGGTGGATGCTAGAATTACGATGTTACATCCTGCAGCGTAAGCCTAAAATAGGTCGTAAAATTAAACTACATAATTCTGGGGCTGAGCTAAAACGCAAGATTAAACCACCTTAACTGGCACTAAAGTAAATAATAAAGTTTATTTAACATCTAGACCTACTGTAAAAGGAACTCCTTCAACAGATCCAACAGCAAAGCATTTATCGCCCGCATTGCAAGCACCGCTTACAATTTGATGCAGATTCATTTTTAGATATTCAAAATGCACTTAACACTCGAGATCATTTTTATTGGACAATGCAATTAAAAATTGAGGTCGCACTAATTTATCAATAATCTTTTTACATTTTTTGACAATTATCAGCTGACCAGGGCCTGCTCACTCTCGTGCAATGACAGTTCTGCGTTAATATAGTTTACTCAGACCACGGCGCGCTGTTATCGCGCCTCTCAGCTGATCTCAGCTGATCGAAGAAGTTATTTTCAGGCTTGCCAGGTCTACCGTTTTACGGTGGGTCTCCCGTTTTCATGAGAGCTACTGCTCTACCGCTATGCCATAAGAACCTACTGCTAAACGTTACGTTAAACACTTTAAATATAACTATTATGTATTACACTATTTGTCAACAAATCAGCTACATTGCACCGCGATTGGCGATTGGATTACTGTTTTTTTTTTTCGTTTTTCGTTTTTCGGTAACACCTTCTTGGCTGAAGACCACTTCAAAAGTTTTGTTTTTAAATCGATTCTATAACTATCTATCTAATCTATGTTTTTTATGTCTATTCTACCGCTTTCGTAGTACTTGACCTGGCAACACTGGTCATCTTGTGAAAATTGTAACCATATTTTTCCAATAACAAAACAAAATGGTTACTTAAGTGATTCTAATTTGCTTCACAGGAATTCACAAT
>NW_026017110.1:19983023-19989156 GCF_020466585.1 Dendroctonus ponderosae | reverse complement strand
AAATCAGCATCTTTGAAATCAGCACCCACGCTGTAAACGTCGCCGTGGCGCCCCCTCGGGGATCTTCCGTTCATTTATGAGTAAGGTGACTCGTAAGCAAGGCCTAGGTGGCGCTAACGACAAGCAAAATCTTGGTCTGACCTTGACTATTTGAGTGAGACCCCCATGGTGTATTTTTTCTCCCATAACCCTAAAAAGTCTAAAATAAAATTGCATATGGCGCCAAATTGAAAGCTAGGTGTCTCAGACCGCAAGAGCGCTGCTAAAAGTGTGGGAGGTCTAAATAGTATGTAGTTTGTGGAGCTGACTAAACAAAGAAGCTGACTTTGTTTTGACAAAATGAATCGACTTTTGGACCACTGTCGGAAAAACGATGAACCGTCGAAGCTGTGAACAACTTTTTACTCGCACAATCTCTCGAATATCAGTTCAAATTATCTGTAAAGACAACAAGGTATATGTGTTTGTAATTTTTCTTGTGATTTACATGTAATATTTATTATTAACTGTAAGGTTTGTTTCAACAAAAGTATGCTTATTAGATTTAATAAAAATTAGTTAAAATGTGGTCAATTAAGATTTACACTTGCAATGTGGATGTTTTTAAATGTTGGTTTCTACTTGCTTTAAAAATATTGCAATTTAAAAAACTACAGTGACTTGTGATTCTATTGATTGAAGTTATTATTTCTTACGTATAAATTAGTCTTTACCGATTACAGTCACTTCTATGACGAGCTGCTGGAAAAAGAGTAGAAATAATTATCCCTGCTGATATACCGATCGGTCAGCCAGATGCTGTATCACATTTTGGTATTTTTTTACATTTTTAATTTTCCCTCACATCTTTTATAGCAAATTAACATTAACGCGAGAAAATTTTCGGTATGGAAAACAACGCCTGCTGCTACTTGATTCCTTTTTTAATTGCTTCAGACAACAATTAATACTTGCAAACTAAGAACTTTTGCAATAATTTATTGCTTACCTAATCACTATTTTTATAGGATTGGAACCTTCGACAAAACACAATGAAATAACCAAAATTTACTACTTCTTCGGCATTTTCTTTTTCACCTGACGCGCTTTTCTGTATATAAGGCTTGATAGGATAATAAATAATAGGATATTGGTAAAAAAACAAAAACAAGTTCAATTAATTTGATGTGTATTGAAAATAGTTTCTCCTTAAGGATAGATGTATAAATTGAACTCTTGCAGCATGACAACTTTTAGATAAAAATGAGCATATGCCTAACAAAATGTCTATATTTAGGACACCAAAAAATATATTACGTTCATACTAATTATTCACTTAAAACAAACTTTAAAGTATGTCGTCGTTGTTGGAAAAATTACGAGTTTTCTTAACATTTTCATACTTTACATGACTTCCAGCCCTACGTCGCTCGTGCTCCTTCAAAGCATCCTTTACTAAAGATGGCACTTTTCGGTCCTCCCTTCGCTTTTCATCTGCTATCTGATATGAATTTAGACCCTCAGACGTCGAATCAAATTTTTCCGACTGCGAATAATTGGCATACGTAAGATTGGCTGGATCTAGCGATGATTTCGAGTCCGTATATTCTCTAATATCAGCTTGATACGGATCTGATAAAATAAACTTTATTAATGCGTTTTAATCAATAAATCGCGATATTTAATTAAAAGAAGTCTGTATTCTGTATTTTACCGTTAACATTATTTTTTGTTTTGAGGAAATCAAAGGAATTCTGGGAAAAATACTACTTTGTATTCATGTGTAAAAGGAAATTTCTATATAGTGTATCCAGACACGTTAACGGTCAGTTAATATGCAAAAAAGTTGCCTTCTCAAAGTTTTAGAAATCTGAAATTTTAAATCAGGAAGAATATTTTAACGGAAAAGCGACAAACTTCTTGTAAACCGGACACTTTTTATTTTTATTAATTCTGAATATATAAAAAACTTTCAAGTACTTTCATCTACCGTTTTCTTTTAATAGTAGCTAGATAACGCAAGTCGTGCAAGTAGATCATGAGACAATGTTCAAAATGAGGATAAAATGTGACAAAAAATACTTTTGAGTTTTGCAAATAATGTTTAAAGAGCGAGCAAATGCAGAAACATATTTAATTTTTACGAACAGAAGAAAATGGGTTTCAATATAATAAAACCCTCAGTAATGAACACTTTAGTAAACAAATGAAATTTAATTCCATAGTCTGTAGTGTAAGGGGTCGCCCCGGAATTTACGTGAGATTTTTTATCATTAAAAAAATAATAATTGATTTAATTCCAGACAAAATTGGTCTTATTAGGCGATATTAAATCCCCCAAAAGTATTTTTTAGAATTCAAATAACTGACTAATTGTTCTATGTAAATAAATACTAAAATAAACATAGACATAACACTTAATTTGACGAATGAAGATTAATTTGAGTATTTTACTATTTAACTATGGAAGTGTAAGATATTGAACAAATTATTTTAGCGTTAGTTTTTAGCTCAATTAGTCCCTGATATAAACGAAAGGAAGAAAGCTATGTTCAACTTCAAAGCAACGTATAGATTAAAACTTTTTAAAGAAGTAAAACAATTGGAAATATATTTTATGCGATTTATTAAAATTGTGGAAAAATGGGGAAATCTTCCAAATTCGATGTTCGTGAGAAAACTGCCCATTTTCCTAACTGGTGCTTCACTTGGCAAATGGACTTTTTAATCTTCTATCCATTATTAGGCAAAATCGCATAAAACTAAAAATTAAGTTAAAATTTTGCTTTTGTGTGAATGATTGCCCTTTATTTTTTTATCCAAAACTATTGTTGTTTATTGTTTATCCAGCGTGTACAAATGAGTGCTCAATTTATTCCTTAGATATGAACAAAATCTTGTGCCTAAACGTGTTATTTTCAAATGTTTCTATTTGTGTGAAAACTGCCAATATTTTCCAACTGAAATTTCACTTGCCAAATAAGCCTTTTATTTCTCTATCCGGTGGTATGGTCTTGAGATATAGTCCAAGGTGTGCATTGTTGTTGTTAAACAATTCTTTTAATATTTTCAAATGTGAACCCTATTGTTAGAAGGAAAAAATCACCCTGTATTATGTCACATACTCTTAACTAGATTCCTTTCCTAGGTTTTTATCAAAAATATCTGTTGCAGCAATTAACGATCTGATCGATACTGACAAATTGGTTATCTTAATTTTCAAAATAAATTAAAATAATAAATTTATTGCTTGCATACTTTCAATATAACCGTAATACAAAAACCCTAAACAGTTAAATACTTAAGATGCAAAAAAATCCAAATTAGAACCCATTCACTTCTACTTACCCGTATTAGCATCAAACTCGGTATAAAGTCCTCCTTGGTACAGGTGGCTCCAATCAGTTATAATCCCGTCACTTGATGGCATTGCATATTGCGAATAGGTGCTTGGATATGATGCTGACTGATTATTCCAATCCGTCATGCTTTGTGTATCAAAAGGCTGGTCATAAGTAGTGCCAATATATTGATACTGTTTCTCTTGACTCTGATCCGTCCAAGACTGTCTGTCCAATTTTTCCCTTGATAAACGTTTCATGTTCTCTTTTTCCACCCGTTCCTTTTCCTGCTTTGCTTTCAGCCAGTCGGTGAAAAGGGTCATCTGATTATCAATCAGCTCTCTCATTATTTCTGTTTGACTTTTCTTGCTTGTGTGAACCGACTTGTATTTCGCTCTCCTGCGTTTTGCATCGCGTTCTAGAAGCAATCTTTCTTTTTCAGTCAATCCTTTCTTTTCTTTTATGTCAGTCAGATCTCTGGAGCAAAAAAAAAACAGTAATCAAATAAATGTGCCTCTTGCCATACAAATTCAATCTTTTAATACTGATAATACTTACAGAGTGAATTCTTGCGGCTTTGGAGGAGGTATTGCATGTTTAATGGAGTATTCATACAACGCTGATCTTTCATCAACCGAAAAGGTACTGGTGAAACGATCTGATGTAAGGGGATCCGAATCTCGACCATTCCAAGCTGAAGAAACAAGGTGAATTTGCTGATATTAATATGTCTAAATCAAACTTTTTTTGTAGAAAGTCAAATGTGTAACTACTTATAACACAAAATTTAAAACCGGCAAAGTGACCTTATTAATCGTTTTGGCAAGTACATCAGAACTAAAGTAAGAGTTAGCTCTGAATATACTAGAAAAACTCGCGTATGATCCCGGTGTTTTTATTACACTTCACAAAAAGGATATTTTAAAAGGATATGTACCTATTTTTATATTTTATTTTGCTCATACTACATATGTTAAAATGCACATTAGTTCAATGTGCATCCAACTGCAAGGGAAACCCTGCACTGAAAAAGAATCAAACCTATTAAATAAAATAGAATTTGTATTCCCTAGGTAATCAATACTGCAAATGATCAAAATTTCTATGTATTAAATTATGATTACACGCACTTTCATTTTCAGTTCTGATTACTATAAAAAGCATCTGGCTGATTGATAAAAATTGAAAAAAATGCTAACCTAATCTAAATTCGGATCGGTTCACTCTGGATGCACCAATGATTTCAGCTTTCTTTGCATTTGATATTTTAACGCAACATTTCTTGCTTGATGGGGGCTCTGACAAAAAGTCCTCATTGCCCTCGTAACCCGCCGATCTTAATGAACACTTTTCCAAATGTTTTTTTAATGTTTGTTGCGGAATCAGATGATTTTTATTTAGTGGGCAGAGTATTTTGGGTTCTTCATCCTGAAACAGAAAGAACTTTTATAACATATACCATATACATACAGAGTACTTTTACTATGTATCTGAATACATAGTAAAAAATTAAATGGGCAATCTTGAGCTAAATTCACAATACAAAAAATTCATAGGAATACATGTTTTGTAATGCTTGTTTCGATCTACAAAGTGTTGCAAAATCGGTTTTTTCAATTATTTTTTATTAAAAGCTGTTGAAAATGTTTACACATCATAAGCCAAGTGTACCTTAGGAAAGACAAATTTTCAGTTTAAACTTTACATACAGGATAATTCAGATTTATAGGTCATAAGCCCTCATCGTCGAACACTTTTTATTCGGTTAATAATTTGGGGCTTTTTGGTAAATTTTTGAAATCGCCATTTTTTTCATCTTTAAAATTTAAAATTATTTTAAATTTCCGAGTAAATGTTGGCGAATTTGGAAATGTTTATACTAAAATGTAATATATTTGTGTATTCTTGACAAGAAAAATAGTATTCAAACAATGTTCCTTATATCCTTAGACCAAAGAAGATGCACGTAAACCTTCGTTTACAATATTGTATCAAGGAGAGAGAAAATTTTTGCTCAGACATATATATCTTTAGGGTAGAATCAATATTAAATGGTTTGGTAAAGGAGGATCATATGTGTCACATGTGCTTACCTGTACACCTTACTGATTAGCCGTTCTTTCCCCCAATTATATTGATTTGAAAAATATGAGCATAAAGCATAAATATCACTGTACTTTTTAAATGAAATGAACATTACATTGTATTAAAAAAATTTGAATGTTAGACTGTACATTTCCTCTCTGCTAAATATTTGTTTCATCTGAAAAAAACTAGACTCGCTAACTTTATTACAAGAACTACATTAGCTCATATGATAATCATTAATGTTTCACCAATTCTTATTTAAACAAAAATACACCAGGACCCACTATATCTTAATTAGTCTTTGGCAATGAAAAGGCAGTGAGTGCGCTTGTTTACCTGCAACATAATTTGGTCGAACTGCAAATAGGCCTTAACTGCCCAACTCAAATATAACAAAATCAACGGTTCGAAGGTAATAAATGCAGAAATATATACCTGCAAAGTTTTGGAGGAAGTCCAACCCAAACTCTGAACAGCTGCTTTAACATTTTCTTCGGAAGACCGTATATACTGTTTTAAGCTGTGCAACTGTTTCTTCCGTACCTCCACATTAAATTCCATATTCCTAATGCCAGAGTAGAAACAATAAAAATAATACAAATCACACTCTAAAAATTGAAGACATTAACGCAAATTTGACGCACAAACATAACCTTAATTCGTTCTTGAAATCAGGCCTTGAACTTGAATTTGTGCTAATTGACAATCTAGATTGTTTTTTTTTT
>NW_026017110.1:19980284-19982024 GCF_020466585.1 Dendroctonus ponderosae | reverse complement strand
TTTGATAATGTGTGCAGATCACAGATTAACCTCTGATAAGCCTTGTTCTATGGTTCTATGCTCTTTGATGCTTTTTTAGGTTAGGTGTCATAAAATTTCTCTTCAAGAATTCGAAATGTTTTCGCTAAATAGGGCTCTGCAGAAATTGTCGATTGTTGAATTATCAAAATTACAAAAAATCAATGTTCGTTTTAAAGCGAAAATAGTGGATTTGCCTCAGATCGGACATGGCGTATCTTTTAGAAGAAAGGTCCACTTTCCTGATGAGTACACGGTAAAGCCCCTGGAAGTAACGAATCTGGGGGGCAGAGATCCCAAAACTGGTCGAGTGGTAGTTAATGGGATCGGGGGTGGAATTAAACACAAGTACCATTGGATTGATTGGGTACGAACTGGACCCAAGGAAGGGCCACCACAAGTGAGTATTGCTTAGAAACGTTTCAAATACACGGCATATTGAAGGCAGGGTGATACCTAGATCAAATACATTGATATCGTCTATTTCAAGAGAAGTAAATGAATGTTTGATGAATTGATCCGTGCATTTGTGCAGTTGTGCACTGCACTAAAGCAAAGGGATATATATTACAAACCTACAAGGAAAGTGAACGAGCATATTTTTTAGTACAAAATGTAATTTTAATTTTTTTTTAATCGATTCTAACTTTGATCAAATCGATCGATCGATCTCAACGGCAGTAGCCAATCATTGCAAATTTGTTGCAGAATTCAGAAATGAGGGAGAAAAATTGACTGTGTTATTAAAAAAACCAAAGTTGATGTTGGTAGCGCTTTTATGAGACCCCTCTGTAAACTTAATTGTACCATATACAGATCGCAAAATTATGTAACCACAATAGTTTTATTTTTTGCCTATCTCTAACCGTTTAGACGTAATAAAGCGATTTTACATTAATGGGATACTGTAGAATATTCTGTCATTAAAAATGAGATGCTACTTGATAGGCTGACTCTAAAATAGTTTTTATAAAAAAGCCAGTTGATTGTCTTCTACTTCCATAGTCAAATGTATACCTGGATTATATGTGTTCAGATTGTCTAGAAACTTGACTAGATTGTCGCGTTCATTTTTCCATTTTACAAAAATATCATCATAACGTAATAAAAAAAAATTACACGTTGGCTTTAAAATCCCGAAAACTCACTGCTTTTATACAAGTAATTGTTTAGGCTTCTTAGGATATTTGCAATATGCTTAAATCTGTTTGAAAGCAAATGGATTCAAGTTAAAATTCTCAAGTCTTCTTATATTATCATGGTTTCGCTTCAAATTGCATAAGAATGTGTTTTTTTTTCACATATATTTTCTTTATAGCAAGTTTTATTTCTAGTCTGCATTTTTATAGCAAGTATTGTAAACTTCTCACTTTTGTTTGTAGTCAGTCAAAAAAAATAGCTTTTTTAGTATCAATGTTTATTGATGTATTATCATTAAGCGGATATACTCACATAATCTGTACATAATTACTTTAATTTACTTGTTAAGATATGGAAAGCAAAATGCAGCACCCAAAAACATTTCGCACCCGTGACTTTTCTTACATGTTTAAATTAGTATAATTTTTTCATATCAATCTCAATTTTAAACAAATCGCTGCTCCGTTGAAATCTTTGTATAAAGCACAATTATCAGACTATGAAGGCTTTCACGGCCGGTCAGATTACATTTAGGAATGTTTTCCGGGCTTTGAAGCCGTGGTCTATCGGAATTTCTTCCTG
>NW_026017110.1:19978915-19980234 GCF_020466585.1 Dendroctonus ponderosae | reverse complement strand
CAGTAGCGGAGCACGCACTGCTAGACGGCCACCAAATACGCTTCGACGAAGTTGACATTCTGCACCAATCTGAAAGATACTACCCGAGACTCACCAGGGAGGCCATCGAAATATTTAAACACCAAAACAATTTTAACAGAAAAGAAGAAATTACGGCACTCAATCCAGATTGGAAGCGCGTTTTGCGCCAAACAGCATGTGCGCCGAAGCGTTGGAACCCCCACCTATCCCCCACGCATGAGCACACACGGCTGGGCTGCATCAATACGACTGGGAATCCAGCAGTTGAATCATTCTTAGTCGGAAAGCACGGGAGATCACTTCGCCCACTGCCTCATCGCCTTTGAAAATGTCCACCGCAGTTGTGGACGAAACGTCAGGAAGAAATTCCGATAGACCACGGCTTCAAAGCCCGGAAAACATTCCTAAATGTAAGCACAATTATGTTTGAAACCAGTTTCAAGTTTTTTGCAAATTTATACAAAAATTGTCTGAATGCATAATGTTTAAAATCAGTACCCATCAGTTTGTCGATATTCGTAAAGACGAGCCGAATACTTATAGACCTGACTTTACTTTGCCATAGAAACGCACTGATGACTTAATTTTTAGGTCGAAAAAGTAATCAAAATAATTAAAGATGGATGTAGAACAGCTCATGTGGCCTTAGTAGCTGTCGGAGACCGACTCAAGTATATCCTCGCAACGGAAAATATGAAAGCTGGAGATCTAATATGCACTTCATGTAACATTCCTCGAATACCAGGTAGGAGAACTTACTGAAACCATAACAATAAACCTGTTTTTTGCGTATTTATAAACAGTGAGGGCGAAAGAAGGCGATGCACATCCGATAGGAGCTTTGCCAATGGGCACTCAAGTGCACTGCATTGAAAAATATCCAGGGCAGGGTGGAGTTTACGTGCACGCGGCAGGCAGTTGTGCGACCATTTTACGTAAAGCACCAAATAATCGGGTGATTGTTACAATGCCCAGCAAAAAGGAATTCAGGTAAAACCAGTTCACGCTCTACTAGGTGGTCCAAAAAGTTATTTACTTTTTTAAATCAATTAAAAAAATTACAATCATCCCACATAGCAAAATGATATTCCCAGAATATACCTGGAACATTCATGTGATGTACATGCATATTCCTGGGACATATATGAGTTACATTATGAACATTCCATGCATGTCCCAGAAATCTGTCAGAGTTAATACACTGTATGTTCTGGGAATGTACATGGTATGTTCAGTGAATGTACATGTGTATGTTCTGACAATGTACCTGGTATGTTCAGTGAATATACATGTGTATT
>NW_026017110.1:19976082-19977916 GCF_020466585.1 Dendroctonus ponderosae | reverse complement strand
TTCACCTATGTATATTCCCAGGATATTCCCGCAATGTTCTGTATATTTTTTGAACATTCTGGGATATTCATAGAATATCAAATGCTATCTGGGAACTTTAAATAATGTATTGTCCAATGTGCAAATATTCTGTGAATTTTGTGTATTGAATATGACATTGTCTAAATGGTCCCGATATTTCTTCTGGCATTCCTCAACTCACTCTGAAATTTATTATTTTTGATATAACGCGACTACCAGTGTCTATATAGTTGTTTTCTAAATATTTCCTTATTTTAACGGCGTCGCCTAAAAAAAATCACACTGAGTCTAATCCGGGCTTTGCGGCGGCCACTGTATGTTTTCTCTTTGAAATGTATTCTCTTCTAGAAAACAACTTTATCCGTTAAAGCGCACGAACGACGCACAAGGTGAGATTGCACGTAAGGTGACTTCGTCTTGTTGCAACCAGTTTTCTTGAGTGGATTCTTCAAGTTCTTGAAGAGCAGGATTAATCAAGAACATGCTTCTTGCTCATGCATCTTCGATGCTTTACGCTGTCCTTGGTAGTTCAGAAACGCTTTTCTTTAACGTAGAACCCGTTTTCTTAAGGTTTAGAGCGCACTTATTAATTAATCTACGGCGCGGAATAGTGGTGGGATAATATTCAATATACATGGTGATTCATTAATTAAGCAAAATTATCGTTTAAGACTGATCTCACTTTTCTGGAACAAAAATAATGGGTGGTTTTGAAGCTAACGCTTCATATTTGCCAATTTTTGGAACGTTTAAGACCATTTGCAGACTTCCATTTTCTTCTGTTAAGGAAATATGAACACCTTTCCCTTGCAGTTCGTAGAACGAATCAAGAAATTAAGAACTTTTTGGACCACCTAGTTTAATTATTTTACTGAATTTTTTTTTATGTAGTTTCCCAGAAGTAAATATGTGCACAGTGGGCAGGCTCAGCAATGTGGCTCATGCTGATACCCCGATAGGGTCGGCTCAAAAAAATAGGGAACTTGGTAACAGACCACGATCAGGTAAACCATGATTTTTAGAAATTAATTTATTGAACCGGGATTTATTGTTTGGCAACTCTTGAAATGAACTTATGAAACTTCTAGTTAGCGTGGTTAAAGGCCAACGGGTAAACGGTGCAAATAATAATAATAATACGGGAAGGGCTGAAAAATTTTAAAAATGTTTAGTCAAAAAATGTTCTTAACTTTTTACTACGATTACACAGCCCCACAAACCAATTTTTTTATCTGATGCTGAGACACATCTATCCTGTAGTATTTTCATCTGCTGAATCTAAATCCGCGGTCAGTTTGACTCTATCAGGCCAGAATGAAGGTGATTTAAAAGTTAAATTGAGAAAGAACCATTTAGGCAGAAAAATCTATAGATCTGTACGGTGTGTTCAAAAGAGCCGAAATGGACTGATCAGATTCAGTGCAGCTCTTTCGGTTATCGAGATATTTGAAGTTTTTTGAAAACCATATTTTCTCGAAAACTGTTAAAGCTGGAAAGTTGGATTTTATAAAGAATACCTTTTTCCGATAGGACGCTTCGTTTTCGAGACAAAAAATAAAATGTAAAATTTCGAAAAAATCACAAGGGTTTCTTTCTCCCACCAAAATTTTTAGCGAAAAAAAATTGTCTTTTTTAACCATTCCTTGACAGGTGGTTAGATATAGAAATGGGTGAGCTACAGAGGGAAGACGAAAAAGTTTGTACAGACTATGCTATATATACAGGGTTGCTCATTAGTGCGTCAAAGAGCGATATCTCAGTAAATATGAAGTTTACAAGAAAATTCGTCCAACGAAAGTTTTTCACGTTTAAA
>NW_026017110.1:19972781-19975083 GCF_020466585.1 Dendroctonus ponderosae | reverse complement strand
ATATATTCAGCTATAACATTGATCCTGACTTGATAGAGTCAAACTGACCGCGGATTTGGACTCAGGACAGGTCAACATACTACAGGATTATAATTGTCTCAACACCAGATCCAAAAAAATTGGTTTGTGTGACTGTGTTATAAATAATCACATTTTTACCAATTTAAGGTTGGTGGCAAAGGAAAACGGGAAGATTTGGCAGAAAAATTAGAAAGCCTCCTCCAGTGAAAGACATAAATCCTATTTCGACCCCGCGAGCAGAGCGAGTCGCTCTAACATACACTCACCCTTTTGTTCATACAAACCAACCATGCTTTCACTATTAGCGATAAATGTCCTTAAGTTACTCGTTTTACACGATTTTGTTGGCATATTTTCAATAAATGTTCAGTGTAGACGACATAATAAAGTTATTATGTAAATTATTTATTGTTTTGTATAACTCTATATATAATATGAACAAACACTTGCAAATGCAGAGCTGGGGACGAGACACCGGAAAATATGCTACTGTTTGTCTGATAAACTACTGAATAATAAGCAAAATAATTAAATAGTTTCCCGGTTTAATTGACTATTGAATTATTTATTTTTAGTAACAGGGTTTTATCAGTCGAATTAACTTTTTAAATGTTGATATAAGCATTAAGCAACAAACCGTTTCTGAAATTCTGTTAAGAGGAAATTCCGATGCTACATATTTTTCAACGTGGATTTAGTATTAGCAAATTCTTGATTTGGGCTGATTATTTACATTTTTCGAAAAATTACTTAGAACTTTAGGAGGGTAAATATTGAACAAAGCTTCTTTGGGCATTCGACCACGTATTCTCTTCCTTCATGATCTTATTTTTCAAATAATGTTAGAATTTTCTGAATACACATTACGACAATCGTTTTGAGAGGCGGCCCACAACTTTCGCCACCGAGATCAAGTATAAGATAAGTATTGTTGAAGCAGATATAAAAGACAACACTTCAGCACATTTTGACTTCCCACACATTTCCTTCAAATATTTCCAATTCATCTTGAATTACGCTGTATTTTTGCTGTTTATGCGCTTTCCTTCGTGATGAACAATTCAATAGAAGCATTCATATAAATGAAATGCGAATTTATTACGGCTAAATAAGTAATCTATTTTGCATGAAAATTATTAATTTCAAACTCGATTACGCCATGCAATAAATCGAGTTAAATATTTTATACAAATGAAAATAAAGCGACAAAAAGTTTTTTTTAGGTTTTAGACCAAGCAGAACTTTTTATGAAGAATTACATGTTTTCGTAAAATTAATAATACAACAGTTTCCCAATCTCACGCTAAGTAAGTTGAAAAAAAAATACACTGTATAAGAACATGAAATCTAATGCATATCCAGATTGTATAGGATTTAAAAAGATCAGTTCCAGTTTCTTGACCGATATCGAATAATTGCAAGATGGTTGATTTTCTTGGGAATTCGGTCTGGGCACTGGTGAAGAAAAATAAAAATTTTAGCTCCCTGGCTTTCGGCAATTTATTGTGGCCTTCCTCAGGTCCCAGCCACCTTATGCCTATATGCCTAGTTGGCCTACCTAAGCCTTGCTGACGAATCCAATAGGTAGGACGAGGACGAAACGTAGCCCTGATTCATCAACCCCGCGCCATAACTTGTTCCATTATGCTTGTCTTTATCTATGCCTTTATGTATGCAAATATGATGGGATGCGGGGGGATCTTTATCGTATTCTAGTACGAAAATGAAACCATCGAATTTAGTTTTTCGCATTGTTCGCCATCGTTTGTTTTCATTCGTTTTCCGAAAATCCGTTTTGTTTCGTCTTTAGAGATAGCGGGTGATGTGATGATTAAGGGCAGTAAAATGTGAACATTTCTTGCCTATCTTCTATTTTCATCCTAATCACTGATTACAATTCATCTTATTGCTTAATTAAAAATTGGCCATTTAATACTTTAGCTATGTTTGATATAAACAAATATTGAAACAGGTCTAGACTAGGTAAATAACGCCTATACAAAATTAAATGTAGTTCTTCCACTACTCCACTGCGTAGATGGAACAAATTATATGTTATTTCAGATTGGAGACGGTTGTTACTGCTGTTCCCGATATTTTCTGTCCTTTGAATATTGCGATTTGCCGAATCATGGATGCATGGATTCGAAAAATCATCAGGTCCCACGTCCTACTCCTATACATACTGTAACGGAAATGGCCTGGGGTACTTACGTTTGGAATGGGGGATCGAAATTCATGGTATTTCAGTAAATGGGAGCCCCATTTGGGCCCCATTTAC
>NW_026017110.1:19969798-19971801 GCF_020466585.1 Dendroctonus ponderosae | reverse complement strand
TTTATCAATCAAAATACGTTTCGGTGTATTTTTCCACCATCATCAGTTTTTATGTGTAGCGTTGTTGCTGCTTTAAGCCTTGGCATGCATTTTTTATTATTATGGAAACCCAGGAATGAATTTGATTTGGAATTAAGGAGAGAGTAACTAATAATGAATTTACGGATTTTTTCTTACGCTGCTGCTTTGAGGCCCTTAAATTCGGCTGAATTAAAGCGTTCGTCGTTTTTTAAACATTCGGTAACCATAAAAATATGTACACATGGTAAATTGTTTGGTGACGCTTTAAGGAATCCTTCTGAAGCCATTTCTTAGTTTAACACAAACTATAAATTATTTAAATCCACAAAATATTTAGGGAAACACAACCACACAACTAAACACTATGCACAGAACGTAAACAGTCCGGCATTTATATGACCAGAGGCGTCACAACCAATAGGATTGCGTTTTAGAGATTCATGAATAATTTGAATTTTAACTGAATTTGTTTATTAAATAATTAACAAAATAGCAATAGATAGTGTCGGAAACTATGGAAACTATTGTTAAGAGGGCAGGTAGAAAAAGTCTGAGTTTTGGTGACTCTTGACAGTTTAGAGAAGTTTCAGTTTGATTTAAAAAAAAAGACAAGTTGTAAGTTGTAACGAACCAAATCTGTTTAAAATAAATTGATCAGCATTGGAAAACCCCGGAACCAGTTTCTTTGGAAATAGAACCGTCGTAGCGCAAATAGCGGCTAGCCTTTTGTGAGCGCGACAGATAGATAGTATACACTTATTTAATCTTTCATATATATGTATTACCATAGATTAATGTTCAGTTTGTAGGAATTTTTGATACAATGCAAACACCCTATTGACAGCGCCGTGGGGAATCAAACGGCAGGTATTTGCCCTTTTGCTGTGCTGAAATATCGAAATCCGATGTTTATCCAAAAAATCCGAAATCCAGATGTACTGGTACTAGCATACTAGCATCGTAGGCGAGCCCTGTTATTTCAAACACATGTTATTTTAAATATCGATAACAGATCTCGACTGTTCCATATCGGTATCTGTTCCAAAATATCTGTGACACGTATTTCGTGTCATCCCTAGCTTGGAGTCTTTGACATTTACCAGTGGTGTATCAGGTTAGGTTAGAATAATAAAAAATTGCCATTTTCAAAACATGGGTAGATTTTCTGCGAAAATTTTTGGATTATCTGCAGACATCCTAGATGACAAGTACCTAACGGTGGTGCGTTATTCTGACCGTGAGCTATCTTTTTTGTAAATAATCACTGCCCTTCAGCTAATGTAAATGGTAAGTAATAAAATCTGTATTATTTATCACGTAAAATACTGTAAAACTCAGATGATGTAACAAGATTGCGGGTTTTGTCAATATATAAACTACTTGAATCTTTTCTGTTTCATGAAAATAGGACACCAACCAAACATCAAGAGCGGGTTCTGAAGGGACCAGTGGTGAGGCTGAAGGAGAAGAACAAGAGGAACCATCGTCGTCGACTCACCAGGTATGCAAACAAGGACTCCATGAAAATAAATCTATTATTTGCCCTTTCTATTTTTATAGTTTGAGACTCAGCATGTTGAAGAAGAGTTGGTTTCTTTTAGGACCAGATGGAAGCAAGAAATTGAATCACATCCAAAGAACAGAGAACAGGAAACAGTACCAAGCACTCCAGTGAAAGGCATTGAACTGGAAGCTGAGGAGAATATTGCTAAAGGATTTTATATCACAGGTACCCAGATCGAGCTGAAATTCTTGTTTTATAGGGTGATCCAAAATTGAAATACAGTAAAGTCCGCTTATAATGAACCCGGTTAAAGTGAACTTTCGGTTAAAACGAACTTTTTTCCTTTAATTGAAACGTCGTCCATAAAAACCAACGTATTTTCTTACTGGTTATAACGAACTTCCGGATATAACGATCACTTTTTAGGTTAGTTGTATATTCACTTTCCGTTTATAACGAACTTCCACGCTCAGCAACA
>NW_026017110.1:19962300-19968799 GCF_020466585.1 Dendroctonus ponderosae | reverse complement strand
ACCATTTCTGAAATGACAAAAAAAGTGTCAGAATCTCGGAATTTTCTACAATCACGCCAAGTTCCTAATCATATCTGAGAGTCCTTTTGTGATCTTGAAAACTAGATAAATAACATCTATTTTTGCAGCAGAAATGTACAAACAAAAATTACCGACTTTATGAAGTAGGTTTCAAATTGAATTTTGTTTATCTTTTTGTTTTCTTTTTAGTTATACCGACTAACTTCTACTAATCTATGTAAAAATAACGAAATAAAATGCACCACGTGTATTTGTATTATTATTCGCTTATAGCGAACTCCGCAGATAACGAACCAGTTTTAGTTCATTTTTCAAATTCGTTATATCCGGACTCAACTGTAGTACGGAAGGATTAAGTAGAACTCTCGGAAGTGTGATTGTTTGTCGCTTTCAAATTGTTTTAAAACTGCAATTTATTATACTAGTATTTTTGTAATTACAATAACTGATAAGGGGATAAATGAAAAAACTTCATAGGTACTGGTGTCCGAAATAATGTGTGTAAAATCCCCCGAGTATGAAACACACGCGAAACGTATGCTATAAGTTTATGCATACCACTTTTTTTGGTGATATCGGCTTCCAAAGTGTTTTAGTAGAATGATGACTCATTGACTAGTTCATGGCCCAGTCGCGTTTCAGGATAAAAATATTCTTACCTTTTCCACCACTTTTCATCAATTCTCACTGAAATTTACATCTTTTTCATGAGAAAAGTTTCCTATCACATCGACGCCACGGCGACGCAGTTCAAAATAATTTCTCGTGTTGCCAAATCTATGTTTTGAAACTGTTGAGTTTTTATGTCGTCGTGAAATGGAATTTCTTCCAGAAGGTTCCCAATCACAAATGGCTTACATCTTGAGAGTTGTTTTGCTCGCTTACACTGAACTTTCAGTGAACACTCAGTTCAGTTCAATATAAGGTTTCGAGCCAAACACCTATGAAGATACAAACCAGTTGTGCTTGCATGTTGATTCAGTATCATAATTTAATTTGAGGAACTGAATTGGAAAAGGCTGGTAAAGTATATGAAGCCATCCAATATTATCGTAAGGCTGTACAACTTGATCCAGACATTGAACATAAGATTGATTACAGACCTAGATATCCTTTAAAAGATCCAGAGACTGAAAATTCTGAAGGTAAACCATATTTAAATATTTATCAGTTTGTTCACTCATCTACATATGTTATCAATAGGAAATGTAGTGACTGACGAAAGTGATAGCTCTGAGGATTCTGAAGTAATCGAAGAGGCGCAACTTTTGCAAAGGATTCAAAAGAAGCTATCCAAAGTTGGACATTTCTGTATACCAAAATTCACACAATCTGTAAGATGAATGCATTTATGTAAGCCAATCCAGAATGATGCCATCCTTGATTTCAGACCACTCATATATCGTCGTTGCCCATAGAATTACTATTGTACATTTTAAAATGGGTTGTTTCTACCGACTTGGACTTGCGATCTCTTGAATTATTCGGATCAGTTTGTCGAGGATTTTATTTATGTTCGCGCGATTCTGAAATATGGAGGCTCGCTTGTCTAAGGTTAGTTTTGAACATTGAGGATATGAATATGCAGTCCTTTTGACGATTGGTTCCACCTTTCTTAGAATATGGGGTTTAAATTGCAATCTAACACCTGGCGAATACGGCTCGTGGCGAAATATGTTTATCGACCGACCTAGGCTGAATTTCAACGGTGTCTATATTAGCAAAACCACTTACATTAGGCACGGCGAGAACAGTTTTCAAGATCAGTTTTATCGACCTTGGCATTTAGTGTCCTATTTCCGATATTTAAGGTGAGTGAAAAGTTAATTTCGATATGAAAGAGTTCACTTTTGATGTCAAAATCTTGCACTTCGATGAAGGCTTTCGTGCGAAACATCTCTGAGGATGCAAGCCAGTCGTGCTTACAAAACGTCGGGCAGAAAGCCCGGTCTTGAAGGTGTCTGAAATTAGCACTCGATCTCGATATCTGTACATTATGTATCAGAAACTAGTTTAAATTTGGGCTGATTTGTCTCCAATTTTCACATTTCGCATTTCGATCTGAAACATTCAATAAAAAATATAACCATTAGCAGCTTGAACGATGAAAGTACTTTACAATAAAGACAAGTTTCATCAAATTTCAATATTTGGAAAAATAACTTTATTTTAAGAGGAAGTTCAAAAAAATAAATAAACTCTAATATGTGTTTAGTTAGTTTTCTTTATAGTGTATTTGGAACGTTCCACAACAATAAATGTTGAGTTAAAAATGATGCTAAAATGACTGTAGTTAGTAGATAAGCGGCATAATTTTCCTCTTCAAACAGTGCAGTCAAACTACATTTATCTGCTCTAGAATAAGAATCAGTTGAAAAATATTACCAATTGTTTCCACATCGTTGAAATATGTAGCTTTTATTGGATTTACCGAGTGATTTTTAATATTATAGTATAAAAAATGACTGGTTTACCCCATTTGTTATAACGAATACTTAGTGTCTGTTTTAGTCAGATATTCGTACCAATATTACTATTTCTGTTAAAAAAGCGGAATTATTAAAAGCATAGTAAGAACATCATATTAGCAAATCAGACAGTCTTTCATTGGTAGCAGTTTTAAACTTCACTTATATGTTTTTAAAGTATTTTAATTTGTAAAATATTCTTTCGTCGAACGATAAATAGAAATGAGCAACAATTTGTATTGAAGAACAACGCAGAATGGTGCAATATTATTTTAGTTTTTATTAATAGGATCGTCAGAATGTATTTTATTTTATTTTTTTACCTTCGCATTTAAAACAAATATTTTTTGTTAATTCAATTTTCCGGAACTTGAAATACTTTTCTAACTGCCAATTTTTTGGGAACTTTGCATTTAGGTTTTTTCCTGAAGGAATGGTGTTAATGTTAACTTCGTCGGATGACCCTGCACTGTGCGTTAATCAACTGAAAACGCGTAATGCTAGAGCACCTGTTATGGTTGGATATTATAGACTGAAGGAAGATAAAGTAACCATCATACTATGCAATTTTTACTTTTTAGTTATTCATTTTATCAAATTTTTCTGTAGGTTACTATAGTCGTTCAAAGGCAAGAAACGACAAAGACTGTGCAAAGTGGTTTTAAAAAGGGCGGCAGAAGACGGGAAATAGACAATTCAGAACAAACATTTCACATCGTAAGTTTTAATTCTTTTCTCCAGGTTAAATAATTTTTATCTGCATATTTATGCGTGTTTGTTTTCAGGAGTTAAATATTCAAAACCACAAAAATCGCCGTCATGTTAAGTTAGTTTGGTCTTACTATTCGGTCTTAACACGATCAAAACAGGGACACGAAAGCACCAGCAATGTCGACCTAATTGGGAATCGTTTTACAAATTTATGGTTTTCACGAGTGAAGAGTTTTACGTCAGAGTCCGACCAACCCCTAAATTGATCTATTTTTCTATGTATTTTTGATGTAGATAGATAGATTGACATATTTTACTATATTAACACTATTTGGCTTCATAATAGGAAACCTGTTGTAAATCTTTTTTGTCTAATTATAAGCCGATTTAAATTTTAAAAGTTTTTTTATGCTCCAAACTTAATTGCTGGTTATAAGAGGCTTAAATAACATATTTGCAGTTTTTGTGTCTTAGAAATTTCACAAGAAAGACCTTATTGTTTAAGCGTGGTAGCGCCAGATTTTTAGTTCCGTATGAGCAAGCTGATTATAATCGAAGAAATCCTGCAATAATCTTTGAATAGGTAAGTGTCTTTACACACCAATGTTGCTATCCGCGCGTAATTGTTAAATTACTTTCTTGGCAAATATAAATATCTGAAACGAAAATTTATGACCGTGGTTCGGGGTGAAATCGGACGATTTTTTTCAGTTTTTTTAATAAAAAGTATAATTTTGAAAAAAAAAAATTCCCTTAAATAGTTTAAAGTCCTCCGTGGCTCCTTCTAGTATCTTCGAGTGTCCTAGCGACGTTTTCTTCATTGTAGTTCTTAAAATTAATGCTGCAATAATGCATGGTGTCCGCCTGCACTTCTATAAAATGACTTTTTTTACTTTTTTTTTACTTTAAAAACATTTTCTAATGAAATTGTCAGGGGTTTAATAATAATAGAGCACATCAGAAAAAATAAATCATTTGAAATTTAAATTTTTAGTATTGTCTTGTGTGCAACTGTGTCTTTTATAGTTTTCAAATTCCAGGAAAAAAAATTCATAAAATTCTCACCCCGTGTTCCACGGCGAATTTATCCAGGGAATATTTATACTACTAGTGACTGTAGGAACTTAACTGACGGGAATAAGAGGGTTGGGTACTTTTTACGCGGTGCATCCAATGATCTTGACGAAAATGTTGACCAATAACGGTCTGTCCGAGTTCGCCACAGAGTCCGACTTCACCCCGAATGACCGGTACATTTGCATTTTATCCTTATGAAAATCAGCAGTAGGAATTTTAAGCTACAATATAGGAAACATTTAAAATTACACATATAACGGCTAAATTGGAGTATAATACACTAAAAAAATACTCGGCCACTACAAGAATGTAATTGTGCAAAATAGTTTATTTAATATATTTTTTTGTTTTAATAGTCGAGATCTTATATGATGCTCATAACAGGTCGAGAACATTACATATAAATTCGTATGACAGAATCAATTAAAAAAAGTTTTTAGTTTGTTGATTGTGATCCTCTAGTTGTTTTAAGGCACTTTTTTATCAAAAATTAATATTCAATTTGAAGCAATTAAAGTCTCTTCAATTTACCATTTACGATATGTAAATATATTTATAACGAGTAATCAATAAAATTTGTAAAGGTTCAAATATCTTAAAGCCTACTTGAATGTAAATGTGTTACTAACAAATCTAACAATAATGGTGTTGCTCTCTACTATGATTAACCTACTATAAATAGCTGCGGCTTCAATAAATCTAGCTAGAGTCCTATATTTGAGTAATTAGCAACAATTAACTGGTCAGCTATATAAATTAAAAAATTAACACTAGCGTATAACGGCAGGGAGGCGTAATCACTCTAAAACTTTAAGCTTTGTACCACCATAAATTGTAGTTTGTCATATCACTTCTAACATCATTAAAGCTAAATTGGTGGAAGTACGAAAGGAGTCTACCCGATTTTTGGAGACGACGTTTAAATATAATAATTTAAAAATCAGATTCTGTTTTCACAATTTTTTAGTTAAGTTTAGTATTTTTTAAGATGTCATAAATTTCATAAAACTCAACAAACACTATTAGAAAATCATTTTGAGATGCTGATTTTTTAAATATTCGTTGAAAGAAAGATTACAGGAAATACTTGATCAGTGTCTTTAACGTCAGCATCTTCAGCTTTGAAGCAGTTCAAAGATTCTTTTCCTTACAAATTACTTGATAACTGTTATGTCGTTCGAAATTTGATTATTTTATAGCATTTTACATTTCATAATTGAAAATTTAAAAATGTTTTGCTTAAAATTTCGAATTTCTTTGTTTCAATGGTACGTTTGAATTTCATAAATCTATTTTATTTTAGTATTTATGAACTTTAACGCCGTGCGCGGTTAAACATTTTTTGTTATCCTCGTGGTTAAATGCCTATACGTACAAATTATGTTTTAATAGCAAAAGACACTGAACTTGTTTTACCATCATCAACCCTTGGAAGTTTACCATTTCTAAATAGAACCTATTTGCGTGCTTTACATAGCTGTAAAATAGCGCTATTTGGAATTTAGTTTAAACCGATCGGCACTAATCCTTACATGATTAGTTTTTTTCGGCGAAGCAAAATGTATTAATACCGTAGAACTACTTTAAATCTGGAAAACAATGGCATAATTGTAACATTTGGATCAATAACAGTTATTCTTAGCCATCCAGTGTAAATCTAGGGCTGTGGCTCGATGCATGCTCCACACTGCAGCAACGACTAATACGTGCATAATGTTGTGCGAATTCAGCACGAAGTCCACTTGTCCTGGAAACCATTTCTCAGGAACGTGAATCGCTCCGATGCAACCGCCAACAATCGACACTGCATCCTGAAAGGGATTCCGTGCATTTCCGTATTTAATTTTTATAGCCGAGATTACCTGTAAAATCACGTGCAGGAACGCAGCTGGATCACCACCGCCAATTTTTGTCAATCTCAAACACCATAATCCGATTCTAGTCAGGAATGGAAGCAGAAAACAGAGCCGTCTGTCCCATGGAGACCACGCTATCATTGCCTGGAAAATGCGTGTTTAGCTGTTTGAAAAACATCTTTAGAAAATCAATTTGGATTTAACGAAGTAATTTGTATCAAGAACAGAAGCTATACGGAATTGTACAAACAGCTGAAGTGGTTGCTGTTTTGAATATACAGGGTTATTCACGCTATACGGCACGGAAGTTTGCGGCTAAACCGTTTGATTTTTAAAAAGTATTATTTTATGAATTGTCCGACGCCT
>NW_026017110.1:19949178-19961301 GCF_020466585.1 Dendroctonus ponderosae | reverse complement strand
AATTATTTAAAAAACCTTTAGATTTAGACATTATAAATCTTATTAAAACAAACACTTAATTTGCTCATAGAATCCAAAAATGCAATAATATATAAGGTATTTCATTTAGAAAAACACAACTTTGATACTTTTAGGGCTTTTGGGACACTCTGTACATTACAAAAATATTCTTAAAATGTGCACCCGATAGGCGTCTGTCGATTAATCAAATAATACTTTGCAAAAAACAAACGGGCTAGCCGCAAACGTCCGTGCCGTATAGCGTGAATAACCCTGTATAGTATAATTTACTTCAAAACCCAAAATAACTCGAACTTTTCATTCAAGTCCATATAGAAGGAAATCTAATAATTACCTTGTATAAGCCCCAAACACTCAACAAACAATAGAACATTATTATTGACCATCGTATTAGATGTGGAACGCATTTTGTGGAAGCAAAAACTAATGGAAGAGCACCTGAAAGTCCATTAGAATTTTATCAAACGCACACCGAATGTCATTAGTAGCGTTACCTATACTCTGACTGGTCCAAATCCCCAACATATCAACCTGAAGGAGAATATAATAAGCCATGGGACCATAATGTAAGTTCATAAACATGTGGTAAACAAAGCTGCCCAACCAGGGGCAGAGAATTCCTGCTATATGGCACCAAGCTAAGAAAGTAAGTTCTTGCGAATGCCAAGGAAGCACGTCAGGAACAGTGAAAAGGATGTAGAATATTGGAATAGCTAAAACAATGATAGCTGGTAAAATACCAAATATTTTAATTTTTTGCAGCTTACCATGGGTCACTATGTTGATGGTTTCATTGTGCCATTGGAAAACGCTCCCAATGCAGCCCAAAGGAGACTGCAATGGACGATACCCAGACAAAATATGCGGGTTAAATTTCAAGTGATTGGGAACATCATTAATGCACAGTAGAACTTTAGCTTTGCCTGTCCTAGAGTCAGCATCTTTCCTAGTCTCTCCAGGAAATCTTCTTGGATCATCATTTATTTGCAAATCGTCATCCTCAGTAGGTTTCTCTAAGCCATTTTCTTTCTTTTTAACTCTCAAACGCGTCTGTTCTTCTAAATACGCGTCTACTATCATTATACCAATTCACCCAAGGTAAAACTGGAAATTTTCGTCATGTTATTTTCGGTAATTCTAGTCCGATTCGATCCAGTCAGGTTGACATGGCTGTGACACTTTTCCGTCACATTACTGACCCAGCTATGGATAAAAAATGTTTCCATGGCACAATGGAAATCTCAGCTGGCGTGCGCAAGAAAGCCACAAGTGGGTCTTGGATATTGATTCCACTGCAGTGCTAGACGAGTATGTTTGGAAAACATGTAAAATTGATCGAATGTTGCCCATTAACGGAAAATATAAATATTTAATTAATAATGGAATAAAAAAAACAGAAATAACGAAGACCATGAATGGTGTGCAATGTGTCTCAATAAGTAGCAAAAGGTCAGATAAGTTTCTATACAGGATGGTTCATGAGAAAATATATGTAAATAACTCTGAATAAAGTAATTTTCAGATAAGTTATCACATTCTATACAGGATGTTTCATGAGAAAATGTATGTAAATAACTCTGAATAAAGTAATTTTCAGAAAAAAACTATTTTTTAAATTTTAATGGATGCAGTAAATATCACGATTCTTTAATAAAAAAATTGTAATTTGTCGCATTTAAATATATTTTAATCATCTCATCATTTGCTACATCTATCTTGGGACACAATATTTATTAAATACACCTATTATGTTTTAAAAACTTATTACAATTTCTTTCAAATTTTAGAAAGTTTAGTTAGAATTTCACCTATTTTCCTCTGATATTCTTATAGTTATTTTCGGTTTTGCTAAAAAAAAACCTGCGGGTTTTTTACGGTCATTGCCTTTGGATGGGAACAAATTATGGATACATAGTCTTAATAAATAATACCTGGTGAAATAAACAAGTATTAAGGAAATAAATACAATTTTCTAACTGAATCACCGTGTAATTTGTAATTTTCTTATACTTTAAAATTAGTTGATTCATTTTGAATGAAATATAGTTTCCTTCCTCGGGTAATTCAATGCTGAAATCGTTTTTCATCCGTTTAAACATAGTAAATTAATGCACGGGACTTCCATTCTCATTCACTTGATAACTTTTACTCAACATGCTTCAGGTGACATTTTACATTTATTAAAATTAGAATCGCTTATTCACAATTTTATCACTTTTTATCAATCAGTTTCCTTCCTTAAATTAATTGCATTTCTTTATACACTGTTTTGACAAACCTTTTCTTGATAATTTGTCTGTTTTTTTTGATAAAATTCGCAAAACTAAAAAACGTAATTCTCCGTTCTGTATAGTTAATTATTTAGTAGCATTAGAAAACCTAATTTTTAAACTTGATAACCCAAACGCGTATAAAAACAGATACAATAAAGCGTCGCATTACACACGCAGCAATATTACAATGTATAAACAAATGGATTATCGAGTTACTAAAACGTGAAAATAGTATAATGAAAATAAAACTAAGGAAACTAAAGATAGGAGAGAAGAGAAAGTAAGAAAACCCTAGAAGAAAAAATACTCAGTAAGAGAATACGATAAATTAAAAAGAATAAAAACTCAATGAATAACGCAATGTTTGCATCTGATGCGTGCTCAGAAAATATCAACGACGTAATAGTTGAAAGGCTTTTGAAATATAATAATATGTTTGAATTGTATGTTTTCCAAATCTGTTGGCGCAAAATAGTTCTTGCAGAATTTTAAAAATTGTCCTCATATCGGGAATTATTTCCTGTTACGATGTGAGAAAAAAAACAACCAAAGGTTATACCAGTAATTTATTGTAAACGTGATATAGTATTGAACAAATAAAAATATTAAATGCAACATTCCAATTAAAATATATTATCAAGGCAGATAAATATGCAGTATAAGTAAATATTATATTTTGGTTATGAGCTTTTAAATAGTTCCGATTAATTTGCGATTTAAAAATACAGTTCTCTTTAACAATCTATATCGAAAAATAGCGACTCTTTCTACAATCCCAGTTTCAGTTTTTTGATTAGCATCCGGTCATAATTTTTGTATCACAACCATTTCGTATGTGACGATATATAGGGTACATATTTGGTAACACTTTTATAATTCCAAAATGACAATTTACAAAATATATGAAGTATGAAATGGTCTTCTCTACATACACAATAGAAATTAAACAAATTATATTCGATAAATACTTATAACTATTAGGTAAACCACAAGTTAAAGCAATTTGATCTGGTTTTATTAGAGAGCGAAACATGGACGCTAAAATAGTAATTAAAGACGTTTTTATATTAAGCAGTTTATTAGAATTATTTTATTCCACGAGATTCTTAAGGTATTCAATACACATCCATGTTTCTTATCAGAAGTAACTAATGGCAACTATTCTAAGACATGTAATTTTAAAAATATATTTCGCATTAAGAAGCCGAAAAATCACTTCTTTCTGCGAGAGTTAACACCTACAAGATACTAAGTACTTTACAAATTAGCAAATGTATTTGATTCCTTGTAGTAACAGATCTTTTTAAATTTTCGGCTTCTTGCTGATAATTTGGAAGCAACAACTACATAAGCCAATCTAACACATAGTTTCAAGTCTTAGCCGCAATGGAAATAGAGAACACATCATTGCAGGATCATTTGCGCTGTTTTAACCTTTGTTCTTAAGTCTAATTTAGGATTTTTGGCTTACACTAAGTACGAAGATCTTCTATTTCAGGGGTATATAACCATTTGGGTTGTTGGCTCTGTGCTTATTAAGCTAAAAACGCTAACGTGCGTTCAGAATGTCATTCAAGAAGAATTATTAAATTATAGTTACATATATATATATATGTATATGTTAAGTTGCCTTTAATCTGCAAAGGTAACGCTACAACATAAAACTTATTATACAAAATATATGAGATGAAAAGATCACTGAAATAAATAAACGAGATTAAGACAAGTCATAAAAAAGATAGATTTTTCCACAATTAATGGTGCCTCGAAGCATACTTTCTCGTTTATTTTATCCTTCTTATTGCTTCTAATTTTAAAATGTAAATACTGTCATTTAGGACACTCATTTTCTCCAAAACCATCCACAAGCAACGAAATTAATTAGTCTTGTAAAGTCAGTCAAAACTGATGTGAAAGTAGTGATGATGATTTTTAATTAGTAGCATTTCCATTAATGGATAAGGTAAATTTCAAAAATTTAATCACTCTGTAAGCACCTATTTGGCTCAGGTTGTCAGTCTATACATACACAAATATCATTAATACGAATTTGTTATGCAGAATAAATAATATGGCACATAGTAAGAGTATTAATAGATCGCGTGATGTGCGTTGAATGACATTGAGCTAAACATTTTCGGTGATTTAAGATTGAACTGGTCAACAATTGAAAATATTAGATGTAAAAACTGAACGGAATAGGCAATTATTGCAATTAGCGCTATACAAAGGTGGTTTGATTATGACAAATTATTTTTCCTTAACCGAATGTCTATTTTCGAAACTCGACATTGATTGGCTGGATTGGTTCATTGCAGTATTATTGTGCCTTTGATATCGGCATAGTATTATTGTTCCGATATCATAGGCTATCAAAGGTCTAAACCAAATGATTAATTTGAAAAGAAATCTGCTGACCACCTTAATATGAAAATGAAAAGTTAAAAGTATAAACGAATTTGGAAAATTGGATATTACTTTCTGAAGTCTTCGGAAGTTCTTTTTTGCAATCACTACCAAAAACATAATTATATGGATTCTGATCATACTTTTTACTGTTTTTCGTAATTTACAAGCTATAAATCATCTTTGAAGGTATGTATTTCAATTGGGACTATTACTCTATTAATAGCAAACATCTACTTCGATAACAACATAAACAACAATAAATCTTTAAATAATGAAATTGTTTTTCAATATCATTCGACAATTATGACGAATATTTGCGCAATTTGCTCGGTTTGAACACATTATGCAATTTTGGCAAGGGCAAATCCCAAAAAAAATGCCAGAGATCCTAAAACCTATATTATATAATAATAATGATCTAACATCTAATAAATCTTTTGGTAGATTCTGAATAGAGAGTAAAGGTACGTAATTGTTCATGATTTGTACAATAAGGGTTGAAAATAAGAAAATGGTTTGCAAAAACGCGTCAACTTCTTTAGAAACATGCTGTTTGAAGCGACAAAGGCGTTTTTGAAACGATGGCCACACTGCGATCATTTAAGATTTGTAGCGATTGGTTCGATTCATGGAAAATGTCAAAATTAGTCCAATTAATAGACCCAAAATTTGTACTCCAACAATCGACCCATACACAATGAAAATAATTGTTAGGCTGCCGAGGACACGCTCTTTGATCAACACGTAACATCCCTTTTCAAAGATAACATCGAAGTTCAGATTTTCTCCCATTTTAATTTCTTGCGTAACGGCCGTGCATAGAGATGGAGCAATGTCCTCGCGACAGCAACTAGTTGGAATATTATACCTGGTTGGTTTCGAGTTTATTCCCAAGTTGATATGTTTGTTCCGAGACCAATCAGTTGGATTGTCTGCACCACAACAGTGCATCTAGAAATAAACATTTTAAATGTAACTCAGTTACTAACTGTTACAATTTAAAAAAAATATAAACTTCATTACATATGTTCTCTAAAAACCCAAGAGAAAAGTTTATGGTTTGCAGATAATCAAACACGCTTTAGATGGTCTCCGAAAATCAAGCGGTTACAGTTCCAGACATTAGTCTGTACATGTCTTGCATGTGTATTTTGTAAGTTTACCGTTTTTGTTACAAGTATTCAAGCATAATACCAAAAATAGTGGAGTTTTAAAGTTATTGGAGTAGTTTTAAAAGTACCGATTATGCCAAAATTTCATGTTTTCCGTCCCATGTTTGCTCATTTCTCGGAAGCAAAATGAGCAATTTTAAAATTACTTTGACTTTTTACCACAGTACTTAAGTACATACACTGCATCTGCAAACCAGCGACTGTAGTTAAAAAAAAAAGGATTTTAGAAGTTATTTTCATTCACTCTTATACAAATTAGCACCACGGTTGCGTTTAATCTGCAACAATATTCATAATAATGGCAAATCACAATTTCCATTGCCTCAGTAAATGTTTCAAGAACATTTTTTTGCAATTTTTAGAATCTTCTAATTTTTCAGAAGCAGTTAACTACATAAACTGCGTTTTTTCCGGAAGCAGTACACGGCCAATTAAAAAGTATTTGATTACACTTATCTTAAATTAAAACCGCTTCTTTTCATGCATTGCATCATAGTTTAAATTTAAAAAAATGGTTTTTCTCCATATCGATGCACAAATGCTGATAAATCGTAACCTACAGAAACTTAAAAATTATATTTTTGCGCCAAAAACAAAAAATTGTACACATTAGTGTATGCTGTTAACAGATCAGAAATAATAAAAATGCAGAAAAATAAAAAATACATAACACAAACAAGCGTTTTGTGTGTCCCGGTAATCATTTCAAAACACTGAATATGGTTATTTAAAAGCAGTTACAAAAATAATAAAGTACTTCATGTTTCTAAAACCATATTTAGAAAGTAGTTGATAGTGCGGGTCTGCCGTTTAGATAAGCCAAAACCAAAACAACGAAGTATGAATTTGAATTTTTCGCACTCCTACTGCAAATGCTTTTTTGAATGGATGCAAGTCTAAGCAATCAATAAATTATCATGGCAATTATGAGCATTACCTATATTATAAATTTGAGTCATTGCTATTTTTAGAAACCAACTAACAAATGAATAGTTGAATATTAATCAAGAGCAAATAAGTGTGCGGTGTAAAAGAATTGTTCATTTCCTTGAAAGATGATGAATGCATTACCTTCGACTGAATGGTGTCTAAAATTTCCTTCATCTGCTTGTCGTTGTCGTAAATCTCCTGGACTGTGCGCTTCACAGACAAATGAGTGAACTCATCCAGAGTGTCTCTATTCATCCAAATCCATACTCCTGAAGTGACTTCAACAACTATAACGATCAGCAATAGGGAGAATGACTGAAAAAAATAGACATAAAGTCAGTCAACTAGAGCTTGATGTAAGCTGAAAGTCGTTAGAAAATTAAATTCTAGAAGCATTCCGTGATAGCAGATTAGAATGTTATTATACAGAGTGTTCAAAATTGTAATATTTACAATGTTGAGCAAAAAATGCCCCTAAAATTAAGTTCTTTGCCAAACACATGTTTAGTACCGAGTCCAACTAGCTCAAAGTAATATTTGAGACAATTTGGATTTGATTTTTAATTAAGATAATTATGACAAAAATACATGTTGATTGGAACTTACCACAGCAAGAGCCCACTTGACCTCTTTACCAGCGCCATACATTCCCAATATAGAGAGCAATACCAACACTAAAGTCATTACTAAGTAAATTATACTGACGATCATATTATCGTCCGGTTCTTGAGCGAAATTAAGTGGAATTGTTTGATCCACAAGCACCCATGTTACTAAGCCCAAGCTCACAATACCAATTACCTAAAATGGAAATAAATGTAAGCATTAGTTGGCTCGTCGATTCAACACGAAATACAATTTTATTGAAACTTTACAATATATCCTTAAAGCGGAGAAGCATATATTGCATCGCTTAAAAAAGTTAGTTTAAATTACAATTATACATATACAATACATATTGCGCTTATAAGGAAAGCGCATTTGAAAATAAAATAGCCGCGGGTAAATATAATAATAATAAGCGCAGAGCCTTTTTATTTTAAGATATCGATGTAGGGTACGTGGTAAATAAATCTTCAATACACACTCGCACTGAAAGAAAAATTAATTTGCTTTCCAGTCCCAGGCCAAGATTACTTGTTTACACTCGCATAAACAGTTTATTCTTGGTATGAGACTCTTGGTTTCCACTGTTGTATGCAAGCATTTAATGTGTATCCAATGAATTACCTATCGAATGTCGAAAACGTGTGTTTTTTTATGAAGTTTATCTACATTTAGTCATTTTCTAGTTTATCAGGTCGTCACGTTCAAAACTAAACGTATGCTCACGCTATAGATAATCCCTTTACTAACAACATTTCTTAATAATTAAAAACTGTTAAAACCAAATAATTTAATTTCGAAGCTTAATTCTATTAGAAACACTAATAAAAATAAGAATAAATTAATTGATTAACATAAATAATATTGAGAGCAATAGAAATATTTTTATATACAATATTTGAAAAAAATATATTAAAAACTAATATTTTATTGCTGCTCCGTTACCATGTAAAACTAAATTCAGAAGTGTGGGCATTGAACGAATTAATAGCTGCTCGAGTATTCTGGTGTTAGCTGAACCCAGGTCTATTCAATTTTTCCCATAGATCGGCGCGGTTTTGCGGCCCAACTTTGTCTCTATACATCTTCTTATGTACCACAACACATTCTCTGTTGGATTTAAATCAGGGCTCCCCGAGCACCAGGGTAAACAGTTAACTTCATTTTCAAACAACCAATTTTCCACTATTCTGGATCTATGAACAGGGCTTTGTCTTGTTGGAAAATAAAATTTGCTGATGGAAGGAAAAAGTTTTCTAACTTTATAAGATTCACTGTTCAACCTGCAGTCAATATTCCAACAAACTCCTGGTCCACGACCACTTACCCAAGCTCAAACGTTGACAGAAAAAACTACTGCTGTTCTGATATTTTCTTGTATATGTTTCATTAAATCTTGAATTTGGAGGCGCATATTTGCAGTACATTGCTAAGTGACTAGAAAACAGACATATTTTTTTTTACGCAAAATCTATGAATGCTACAAGATTTTACAAAGAGCACAACATGGTGAACAAATGGTTAGTGCATCAACCTAATAACAATTAGTTCATTTCATCCTCCAACTAAAAAGTTCTGGTAGTTTTTGTACCACGACACTTAAGAATTCACCACTTGTCCAAAACGGCTGAACTCGATTGTTCCATCAAAATATGAGTCTTACATAAGAACAAATTCACAGCGAGTTTCACTAAAATACATCGTACCATTCTCCCGATATTTCAAAAAAGATACATTTTTTGAAGAACTTTGACCATCAATACCAGAAGTGCCAGACATTTTTTGTTAATAAAAGTTAGGTCAGATCGTCTTCTTTTGGTCCAAAGAATATCGCATCTTTTGATCATGAGCTTACGGGACACCCTGTATATTATCAATTCAATATTTTCATATGGCTTTTTGCTGTGGATTTTAAATGTCACTCACTCTTACGTGCCACTTAATTGAAATTAATTAATCTTTTAACCTAGTGGAGGTTCAGCAACCATTTAAAATCCACAGCAAAATAGCCATATGAAAACATTAAATTTAAATTGACAATATTGCAAAAAATAAACACTTTTGGAATAGATAACCTGATGCAAAATTAATAAAATAGGCGGTTTTCATTCGAAAATAATTTTATGGGCGAGTTTCTCAATTTCATCTTGAAACTAAATTTATTTATCACTTTGTATTAATAGTTATCAAAATGTTAACGAAATTCTGTTAAAATAAGTCCTTTGCCAGATATACCTAGATAGCGGTGGTTCCCGGTGGGACACCCTGTATCGTGTGGCTCATTTACAAAAACATAAACGAATGTTTTGTATGAAATAATTTTATTCAAGATGTTAAATGCAAATCCACGACTTTGCTCTGAATCGTCTGGACTATAAAGCATGTGGTCTCGCTGTATGATGTGGTTTAAAAATGATTCCAAAACAGACACCAGAAACTGATTATTTTTATATGGGCGACAGGATATTACTTCATTTTACTATTTATAAATAGTGAGTGATTCAAGTTTTTGCAGAACATTAAGCAGGTACCTAAATTGAATGCAGGTATGTAGCTGAATAGCATTGAGATAGATCATTTCTTTAGTGACATTGTTATATGTAAACACACGTCTATTAATACCCAAACGACCAGAAAAATGTGTGGGAATTAGATTGTAGATACCCGGTAATCAAGGAGGATTTACCTCATGTAGCAATGCATATTTGCACAATAAAGTCACAATATTAAAAATACAATAACCTCCTCAAGTTGCAGTTATAAATGCTCCATATTTTGTATTGTGAATGATTGTGACGCTTTAGAAAACAATTTATCGACCTATTTTGCTAAAAGGCACCCAAAATGGCCTCTAGTGCCCTAAATAACAGGATACTTACAAAAAATATGCTGTTGAGGACAACATACAGCAATCTCATGCAGGAGTAGCAACCCATTTTTATGTTTCTTTGGCACAAAATTAATTCGGTTTTCTTGGCTTGCAATCAATCACATCAATCCCTATCTGAATAATCAAACAAACTCAGAAATCGCGCACAATTCCAACTGACGCCTGACAACACTAATTTCTGAGCTTCTTTCTGACGGTTTTCTGTTTCAGTCTGTTTATTCCCTGCTCCGGGAATCGATTATCTTTTACCGGAGCCTGCGCGATTGACTCAAACCCATGTGTAAAATCAACTTGAATGTCATTATAGACCTTATATTGTCTCTAATATTTATACTTATGCGTTATTTGTTATTCCTAAATATTGATAATCTAATAGAAAAAGTATTCGACAATAGGTCGCCTTCAGATGTTTTCAATAGTTTTGGCTACAACTTGTTGAAATTTCCCGCCATTGTAGAGCGGCTTGCAAAAACTACTCTACGGCTTCTCCGTCTTTGTTTAACGCGCTTCCACGGCCGTCCGCCATACGTGTAGTGGGATTCACTGCAAAGAAGTACAAACAAATGTGGATTTGCTAGGAATGTGCCAAATCACGACCAGTTTGTTTCACTTCAGTGATGGGCGGGTGCATCATATACAGGGTATTCCGAATTCGGAAGCGATCGGTTGAAAAGTTGTCCGGCCATGGAGCATTGGGATTGGTTACTTATATTTTTGCACGTTTTTTTTTTAATTTTGCATAATTTGCTTCTGCAGCCGGTTTATAAACAATCAGATTTCATTTTGTGGTTAAACCGCAGCTTAAATATCATATCATGATATATAAACTACCAAAAGTTGAGTGTCGATTGAAATTTGTCTCATTCCTATCAAGCAAAGGACGCGTTCAGTTGACATTGTTTACACATTGACAGATAATTGACAGTCTGGAACGATAGCACGATACGCGTTGTTTTAATATGTATGGAAAATATCTAATTCCCTGTTATTTATTGAAAATAATGCAAATTTTTATCGTAATATAACACAAAACTCTCCTAAAAGATCATTTAACATAATAATGATACTGTCATACCAAATGGTGCGGGTTTGTTGGTAAAAACAACTGTTCAAACCTTAGAAGTATACGAGGCTTGTGTTGGGATTTTCAGTGTTTGTTTTGATCCTAAAAAGGACTAATCCTGAAAAACATGGATGAAGGGGACGAAATGGCCGGGTTGGACCACCGTTCACCTAAAGGAAAACTTATTAAGCTGCTCGAGCAGAAAATAAAGAAACCAGAAATTGACGATAGTTTAGGAGAGGTAAGCACACAACATCCACTGTTTGTAACATTCACTTCCCACACAGCATGTGTGCTTCTATACTTTGAATTTGTTGTTTTTTTTCGGTAAAATTCATGCTGTAATAGCCGGCAAACTATGCAATTTATTAAGATTTTATCTCGAGTTTTATATAGAGATATACTTAATCTACAACTGATATACAGGGTGATTCAAAATTGGCGTCAATTCCTTTTAAGGGGTGATAGAGGCTCCCTTGGGGAGTACCAGAAAAATATTAGAGATTGCATAGGCACTAGCTTGTTTGGAGTTAACCATTCAAATGTTTGGTGTTGTAGGGTTTATTTGTAAACACCCATATTCGAGGTTATGAGGACAGGTTGACATTTTGTCAACAAATTTTGTTGAATTTACCGTTTGTCCTTGTCTATCTTATTGTCAGTATGTATAATTCCATGGTTACCGGAGTTTTAAATAATTACGGAGCAACAGGTATTTGCGCAATGTTAATTAGGCAGATTACCTTGAAAAACATTGCT
>NW_026017110.1:19944867-19949118 GCF_020466585.1 Dendroctonus ponderosae | reverse complement strand
TTTTTTGCAAATTTCTCAGTTTTTAATAACAATTAATTTATTTTACTGTTTTTTCCGTACTCCTATAACAGCGCCAGACAACACCTACAGAGGAATGACGCCAATTTTGAATCACCCTGTATTTCAGTGTTGCTGAATGTACTTAAGTACATATATATCCACTATTTAAATAGTATATTAACATTAACTAGTTACTGAATTGCTGTGACATGAGACTGGTTGCGATCGTTATCATCAGGGCTTCTAAAAAAGACAAATACCTAGCTAGTTTGAAGGATTTGATTGTGATTTATATCTATTAGATCTGTACAAAGAAATACACATTACTGTATAATGTGCTAATCAGAAGATAAAATTGAAAGTTTATTTAATAATTTTCACATTACGGTAATATTTGTCAATTTTAAATTTACTAATGAAATTAAAAACAATTGTGTAAGTTCTCTCGATGGGATAGTAAATTGTAACTTGGGGGAATAAAACTTTGACGAAAAAGATGCATGTTTACCATAAAAATAGAACAGGGCCATTGATGCATTTAGTTTTGCAACAAGAATCTGTTTTACAGTTTTGAGAGTCTCTGATATGAAACAATAAAAATAATATGAAAGTCCAATTTAAGATAACTTTGTACCGGATTAAATTGTGTAAGTAGGTAAATAAAATACAAAATATATTCTCTGATTATACATAATTTCCAATTGAAAAAATATATTAAGTTTAGCACTTGAAACATTGGTGCTATTTCCATCACAAATTTTGTTTGGGCGGAATAACGCGGATAAAAATAAAACATATCTGCAAACCCGACATTTGTAACCTGCCGCCGTAAATAAGCCGCCAGATAAGATACGAAATGTATTGAATAATTATACATGTATTATACATGCAGAGGAACCTGACAATCTGAATTGCTAAATTCAGCTCAACCGCGTTGCAAAATTTTATTTTTTTTTCATTCTACATAGAAAATTAATGTCTCAAGTTTATAAGGCAGTTTTGCGAATGTTCAAAAATTTAAGGCCCTGCAGCTCCGTTACTTTAAGTTTTACTGAAAGTTTTATTTGCTTGTTTACCGCTTTTTTTCCAATTTCGCTTTCTTCCTCTAAATGTTCAGCGTTTATTCCCGTTTAAGGACCGAGATCATTGATTGTTCCAATAAATTTTAAACTTTTTATACTTACAAATTTCAAATTTTAACACAGTATAAATAAATATTTATATGTCAGGTACTGGACCAGTTTTCTCAGCTAAACAACGATCAATCTACTTACTTGGAGCACGGCATTTTTCACATGAGTTTTGCCGAAGATGCTCTTCTCCTGCAAAGTTGTGGCCAGTTGTATGCGAAAAGAGTGGATAAGCTTTGGGATGAACTTCTTCAGTTTCACACACGCATGGTTTCATATGATGGAAGTACAGCGAAATACTGCACCGACAGGTACAATAACAACAAGCACACAAAACAACATAAACAAGTTTTACAAATTTTGTAAATATTTCATTCATTTCCCAAATGAAAAATTTGATGAAGCAGAAGGGAGTTGAAAAAATATGTCACATAACGACTCTACTTCGGATTCTACACAGAAAATATCATGATTCTGTTTTGCTTAATTCTGGCAAATTTTTCGGCCAACTGCTTCTATTTGAAGTATTTAACATGTGTGAGTGACTAAGGGCTAAGCATTAAGAATCCTGCATCTTTTAAAAACGTTTTTGGATTGAATGCACTGCAATTTTTAAAGTCTATTACCAAGCACCAATCTAGCGAAGTCAATTAATTTCAAATAAACCTTAGGGGAATCTTTCCCGCTAAATTTTACATATTTTGCGCCCATATTAAGCCTTGTTAGTAACCAGTAAGCAAAAGACTTCGCAAGTACTTCAATGTTTTTAGACGTATTAAAGAATTAATTCAACTGATTATTTATGTACTCAAAATAAAAATATATTCTTGTATCTTTGAGCGCAATTGGTATTGACAGAACGAATGTTTTATTTATGGCACTAAACTTGTGAGATATTATTATGTGTATTTTTTTATTCGTCTTAGTTTTGTTTCGCAGTAATGTTTCAATTCACGTTTCGAATTCTAGAAACTTCTTACTTAAACTAAATAAATTTAGCTGTTGAAATTATTTAAAAAATAATTGATGGTTGATGGACCATATTAAAGGAGCAGAAATATTGCATTCATTTCAGAACCAGACAAGTTACTTATTGCAGTTTTAACTGCAGCACATTTAATCAATTAAAATTTGCCAAATAATGTATATTATTTTATCTTATTGTTCACAGTAGTAATCAAGGATGGAAGAGTAGCCAGTTATAAATTTTCATTCACCTATAATTTAATATACCTGTTAATGTAATTAAATAATAATTGACCTATTTGCCGCTAATCTAAAATTAAACGAAAGTGACACCTTAAGATCATCAAGCTAATACAACCGGGCTTTTAGATCAAGAACATGTGATTCTCTTCACTATATACATATATGGTTTTCTATTATAAATTAGCGACAAACGAGAAGCTAGAAACAAGGAAATTGCTAAACTGGAAGAAAGGCTTAACCGAGGCAAGAGAAAGAAGATCGTTTTAGCCAGACCTGAAGAAGAGGCAGCTCCAGTAAACGGGCTTGCTCTCTTTGATATTGAGCAGGAATGCGTTGACGAATTGTTTGACAATGTTACCTTTCCATTTCCTGAAGATGATCCGGCCTGCGAAGAAGAGCCAGAAACTCCATTCGATTTTGACTTTGAGGCTATTGATGAGTGGAGAGCAATTAATGACATTGGTACAGTTTTATTTTTTTTCGCAAAACTTTTCTGTTTGTGCATGAGCTGTATTTGTTTTAGATGAAGAAGAAAAAAGGCGCTGCTATTATTCCACGTTTGTGGCACATTACTACAGATTACGATTTCGATTTAAACACTTTCCTACTCCAAACTCAAGCGCCATTATTTACGATTGGACCGACCCAGAAGAGTACAATACGAGAGAAAAAAAGCTTATTTCGTGTAATCATGTTAGACTCATGTTTTTTGAGAATGATCGATGTTTATTGCCCGACGAACACTTTATTGTAGCAAAACTAAGGTATGGAAATTGTGAAAAACTGTCAGCACGATATGGGATCATTTTCATTCAATTCTTTTAGGTGTGCCTACGTTTTGAAGAAGAAATGGTTCATAAAAAATAAGGTGGACCCCACTGCTCCATATGAAACATATAAAGAATCATGGGAGAAATACCAGCAGGAGTTTTTTGCGGACGAACAACGCAAAATTCAAAATATGCCTCAGCGGACATCTGCAGAGCTATTGAGATTTTACAAAGCCTTGGCACGGAAGGAAGAATTAGCACGAGAAGTAGGCTGTTTCGTTTCTTAAAAAAAAAAGATCTTATTAGCACATTTCATTTACACCAATTTATTAATAACCCCTAAACTGGTTTTTAAAGTAGTCGTTTTTTTTTGTACAGCAAGTGGAGAAATTAAAGGAGATGGGAGTGGAAAACTTACCAGGGGTTACTTTTGATAACGTCATAGTTGCTCCCACTGCGGAAGGATACACTGGGATATTTAATTCATATACTCCTGAGGAGTTCTTAAATAACCCAGATGAGAAGCCACCAGTAAAAGGTGCACTTCACATAATATCAAACAAGCAAAGTAAATTTATGTTTTTTGTTAATATAGAAGCAAATGTTTCTGCTAAAGCAATAGCGCCTGCTGTCTGCGAAGGTGATCATGAAGCTGAACTGAGCGAGTTGCTTGAAGACCCTTTGAGTAAGTTTATACGTTTTAAAATTATGCTTGAACGTAGTCGATTTTACAGTTTGTTATTAGTTTTCTGTTCACGCCCATCTAAAAATCGTTATGCAATGCAGAACATTTGGAAGCTTTGATTATTAATAAAACCTTTTCGGATTCACGCTAACTTTTTATCGATTTCGATAGGAGTGTTACGACGTATATTTTTTTGAACTGATTCATATTAATGATTTATCATTCACAAAACATGAAATGGCAACAACTGATGGAATGCATTTTTTGTATATGTAGTATAATTTAAATATTCTGGTAATTAAGATATATCCGATTGAATTTAATTAAACACGTTGTTCTCATGTTACCAAAGTTCGAATGAAACGCATTAATCCTCCTTACTTATGAAGTAAAAGAAATCATTATGTTCAACACTATCAAGAGTTTCTGATATTACAGGGTGATAATAAAAAAAAAA
>NW_026017110.1:19902057-19944567 GCF_020466585.1 Dendroctonus ponderosae | reverse complement strand
TGCTCCTTTTTTAGCACGAAATCGTTTTTGGCGTTCAGCATTACTTAATACTTTTCGCATTGTAGCATGTTTTTGTGACTGCTCTTGTGTATGTTATTCATGAACGTCTGCTACAACTTGTATCTGAATAGGACTAAAAAATCAATTAATTTTGGCGATTGGAAGACGTTCTATCGGTTTAAAATAGACGGTAAAACGAGGAAGAGCCATAGAGACAGGATACACTTGACACACTATAGGTATACATAATGTAAGCCATAGCACGTATGTTCAAACAAAAAATTCTAACTGAACTAAAGGCAAAAAAAAACCAAGGCTAAAAAATTAAACTAAATTGAGAAGATTTAATCCTAAAGGAATCAAAGAGTATATGAAAGGAAAAAAATAATTTTTTTGTCTCCGATGAAAATAACTAAACAAGTAGGTAGTAATATTTTGCCAGTTCGGAACTTTGAATCGTGCAATACAATGCAAATGGACATCATCTGGGCAGCATCTGTACTACAGTCGGAGAGTAAAACATAGGGAATCGGTACCGGGATTCTATCGATACGACTTAATTTAATTTAATCTTTTTTTTTAAACGAATTTGCGTCCACACGGTGCCGCGGGCCCCCGCGAAAAAGCTCCTATCTTTCTGGTGATTGTGGGCTTGTTCAACGGTGAACAGCTCCTCATCCGTGAAGAGGATTTCGTCCCACTGAAGGAAAGCGTGGCGACGAAGGAGTCATCTTTCAAGCCGTACGCTCTTGTCGGTGAAGAGCTGAACTTTTTGGAGCTTGTAGGTCTTGAGATGGAGATCCCCTCTGGCTATTATCAAACTCACGCGCGATTATTCTCATGGAGACCCTACGATTTCGCCGGACACGTTCCCGGACGAACTCCAGGTTCTTGACGGATCTGACGGTGAGCTTTCCTCCACTTCCAGGACGGCGACCAGTATGGCCGACCTCTTCAAACCTCTTGATGGTTCGTCGGACGTTAGATTTGTCGATGCAGAGCGTTCCCGTAATTTCGCGCTTTTTCAACTCATGTAACTCCAACAATTTTTCCCTTTGGTTTGACATCTTAATACATTACCTTAAAAGTCTTGAATAACATCGAAACAAAACATATATGTAGTATTTTTAACGAAGAATCGAATAAAAACTTTCAAATCTAATAAATATTTATATCACATTGGTGAGAAATTGGTCATTTTTTTTATCGTCACTCGGGAATAAGTATAAGAATCCTCTGAATACTCAAACTGATTCTATTATGAAATAGAGACCTACTTACTTCAATTAATGAATTTGCATTTTTTAATTGTTTGGTATAGATAATATTTAAGCAAATCAATATATTATGCTCGACCAGATACTGTTTTATTAGGTCAGAACGCTGACACTGCCACCGATAAGCCGAGGTCTGATTCGGGATATTTTGATGGCACGTTTGGGGATGATGATTCTGACCATGAAGCAAATCATGGAAGCGCAGCTAATGGTACAGAAACATCTTTTGAATTTGATAACGAAACCAACAAGAATACAGGTATCATACAGGTTTTTCACTGATTATCCTATAATTTGTCTGTTTGAATGGATAGTGTTGTGGCATTTTTAGATACTTGCTTCAGCTATAATGTCCATGCGAAAACTTTCAGAATGTCTCCAAGTTTCACCTATTGTATGAGTAATGACCAAGTTTTAAATTTTGCTCAAAAAATTAATTGCTATAAGTTTAACAAACATTTTATTTGCGAGGTGTGTAAACTTCGAATATTAAATCTGGTTTCAGAAGAAGCAGCAGTACAGGATTCCAGAGAACCGCCAGAAACTACGATCTCACAGTCGAATACAGAAATCGAATGTTCTACTATTGAAACTTCAAAATTTTCCGACTTAACAATCGAACTAACGAATTTATCGAAATACGATATTGCTCAACTTAGAAATATTTCTGTCGATAGAGCTGCAATGAACAGGTCAATAAAAGAGTTTACGAAGCAAGGTTCTTCTGACCCCGACTCACTCTATCAAGCGTTGGAAAACAGTTACTTTGAACAGACCGACGATATGACTTCGATCGTATATGACAAAGCGAACAGTGATGTAGATGTACCATGTCATGGAGATTTCATCATTTTCTTAGGGTATTTTGACAAAGAAAATGAAATAGATGCAATGGAGTTCAAAAAAGCTGAATTGAAATCTAGAAAACGAGTATGTGTCAGTTGTGCTACTGCGGCAACATATTGTAATTGAACTATTTTCTCCAGAAATTGGTGGTAACCGATGTAGGTGAGCCGTGGCCGAAAAGAAAAACGCTATCAAAGCAGCAGGTTGAGAAGTTAAAGAGAAGTCGGATAGTGCCAGTTAACGAGCAAAAATGGGAATCCTTCTTTTCTATAAATTATCAGGCAGAGTCTGGTGAAGGTACTTAGATAGCTTTATTTGTTGCAATATTTACATGCAGTGTCAATTATTTCAATCCATTCTGATGACTACCCAAATATCAATTTGCAGGTGACATCAAAAGAGTCGAATATGAATCGGACTCGGAAGAAGAATCAGAAGACGAAGATATTAGTAATCATGAGGACCAAGCTTCGTCGGAATGCGAAACAACTCACACGGATCTTAAGATTCATGTTTCTGACTATTCTATCGAAAATGGAGCTAAAGAAAATAATTCAGACCCAGAAAGGCCGGAATTAAGTCAAGATTCAGGAGTGGAAGTTAGCAGAAGTAAGATCGCCAGATTGAATCTTTGGACAATTTTTGAAACTATTGTTTTTACAGGTTTGAATACTTCCGTCGAAGACTCCCCAAGTCAGCCATTAGCTGAAGAAAATTCTACGTCAAATCAAGTTACACCTACCAGTGCGACGCCTGGTTGTCCAGATCTTAGAAACGGTGCAATATATCCTGATTTAAGGGACGGTACCTGTTCAGAGTAAGTAAAATTAGATTTTACTAGGGTTATTGTTCAATTTATTTGATACTAGATTAACGATTTAAAAAAATTCTCATCGTTGAAAGGAGATTTGTGTGGCTTAGGATTTTATTGTCGTATACGCAAATATTTACTTTACACTGAAAATGGTAATCGTTTTTTACTCGGCAGCTTTTATATTTTGTCTTTTTTTACTTTTCTAACTGTAGAAGAAAGTGCCCATATAATATATGCAACGATTAGATCGTATAGCGCTTGGAACCTAAAAGAACTACCGATGTTAATTCTAGTTTGTTTTTCAGAGATACTCTTCCTGATGTATTTGAAATTGAAGAGGAACCACGCAAGTTGACTGCCGCCGAAGAAGAAGCTGAAAAGACAAGAGCTCGAGTAGAGGAGTGGTGTACTTATATTACCGCTAAGCTGAAAAAGGTCGAGGAAAAGGATTTTAATATTCACGAGTACGGCACAAAAATTATTAACAATATGGATATCAACGAAACTAAACCCTTTGGAAGCTTTGTGAGAGGGAAATCATCAGCTGAAGTAGTAAGGTAATACATACAATACATGTTCAGTTTGGCCTTTTCATGCGTAGGGAAAGGTTTTATCACGCATCATTATCCTAACAGCAACAGGAAAACTAAGCCAAAAATATTTGTTTTAGATTTTTTACTTCCTCTCTCCAACTGGCCAGTACACTTAATGTGGAAATATGTGGTGCACAAAAAGGAAAATTGTCCAACGACACTTTCCAGCTGAAATTATTAAGCAAGGAACGTTATCACGAACATTTACAAAACTATCAAGCCCCGTCCGAGGAAAATCTGCCTAATAAACTGGAAAAAATCAAGGAAATTCGCATGCAGAACAAGGTAAACAATCATCAGTATTGATATCGACCAGTGTGGCTATTGGTTTGTTCATTTAGAAGAGTCAAAGTTTGAAGCGTAAGGCACCGCAACCAAAAGAGCAGCAGTCGAGTACTCGAAAGAATAGTAGCAAAACATCCGTACCGTCCCAAACACCCAAGAAGAGTAAAATTTTGAAATACAACATGCTGAAGGGTTCGGATCAGGATTCGGTACCCATTGGTGCTTCTACAAGTGAAGAAGATCTCAGGTATATGCAACCTTCCACTTCATCGCAAGCAGACTTGATGGATCAGCAGGTAAATGCAATTTAGCTGCAACACTTCACTTTCAATAAATGTTTTAATAACGAGATTTCATATTCAAGCAGAATTTTCCGTTATCTTACAACCATGACGCGTAAAGCCTTATTGGAATAATTTGCTGGGTCGTGTTATCAAAATCATTTTTATTCTACGGTTTTGGCAGCAGTAGACTTGTGAGCACAAAATTGGGTTGGTAAATTTTCATATTTTTTAAATTTTGAGAGTGCTCATGTACTTTATGGCTGTCGGAGTTTCGCTTTCTTGTTAATTTTCCCTCAAAGTACAATAAAAATAAAGCAATTTCAGTGAAAAAAAAATGCAGATTGTCCATAAACTCTCAAACTTGTTGTTCCACACGTTACACAAATGAAAAGGACCCGAAACGAAGCACATGAGTGAATAATTCATTTAAATATTAATTCAACTCTTTTTCAAGGTTCAAAAAAATTTTGATTACGTGAGACTAATGTATCTTGAGGACATCAAACTTCAAACGAAGAAACAAAACAAGTTTTGTGTTCCAATTTGATTATTCTGTATATGATTTGATAGAATTAATTTTGTCAGTTAATATTTTCAAGCAGTACGTTGACAATGTGAAAATAACATAAAATAGTTATAAATTTAGTCGCATTGAACGAAATTTCTTGCAGGACGTGTTAGACTCTGCAATATTTGAAATACATGGTCCGTCTAGAATCAGTGTGGATAGTGGTTTCATGCCATCGTGCGACGAAGATTTTCTTGAACAGTTTGAGCAGTTACAACATATGAGTGAAAACTGTTCCAGCACGGTTAACACTCCAACAATAATCGGTTAACCGATGAAACCCCTATCGTCAAATACATACATTAAGAAAATGACGTAGCTTCTTAAAAAGTGAAATGTAAAGTATTGTTTAGTCGACAGTCGAGCCCTATATTACGGATACATAGATTCGGTCTTATAGTGGTGCATTCAGTTTCATTTGCAACAATGGTTAGTGACCGTTAGTCGATTTTTGGGAACAGTGGTCAATGTTTTAGTTTTAAAAGCTCTAAGTATGGGTTTTTAGCAAATTCTTTAACCAAAACGTACCTACGAAATATATGTATAGATGTTTATTTTTTTAATCACGTTAGTACAATTTATTCTATAATGTTGGCTTAAAACCAGAAAATGAAAAAAAACAATATGATCTTGCTACTGATATTGCTGATATGGTACAAATCATATCTTTTATTTGAAAGAATTATCCTTATTAGGGACTCTCAAATTGCAATCGAGTTTATTAACGAAGTATCGTCTCAATCGACACATATTGTTTTTTCAATCAAAAAGCTTTTAAAAATATATTTTTATATTTGAATAAGTTTTAGTATGACCACAGAAAAACGATTAATTTATGTAAATTTACTTCATAACGGCATTAAATGTGTTATTGCATTGCGAGGCTGATGCATGCATCATAACAATACGAATAATGTTTACATTATTCATAATATAATTAATAACTTTTACTATTCCTTTTTGTGGAAAATACATTAGTATTTGCTTTAAGTTAAGGCTCAACCTTTCTGATTTATTTTCTTATTTTTTGCAATGTTTTTGGTATTGGAATTCTACCTAATGTTTCTTTTCTTATTTGCTATATATTTATTATACAGACATGTATTAAAAGGTGTTAAATAAAACTATTGGCATTGTTTCTATTTGTTTGAAAGGGCCTGGTCCGGTTCAATATTGTTGCAAACATTTTCTATTGCATTTTATAACCCCGCCGAAGACATGCTTATAAATTCAATCTGTTAAATATCACGTACAGTTTAGTAAAAGACAATGTTAAATGAAAATACATATAACAATTTAATTCTGTAAACGATGGTAGAAATGGGACAACTATTATTAATTACAATGTTATCAGTAAATATTATCGAAAAAACAGTCTATTAAGTACATTTCTAATAGAAAACCTATGCTAGGAAGCTAGCCTCTGTTTGAACTTTTTAAGAAATTCTTTGGCTTGTTTATCACCCAATCTATGCTCCAAAGCTTTAATCGTGTCCATCTCTGTAAGCAAGTCAGTAAAAATAATGTTTCTTAAGACAAACGAACTGTTTTCAATGTATGACTTACCAAACGATGTCGGTCTTCCCAGCCATTTCTTAACTTGAGGTAAGTTGCTAAGTGACTCACTAGTGATTGGAATATCTTTGAATCTTAGAAAAGCTTCTCCTATATACTGATTGTTGTAGCCTAGCATATCTTTGTCTTTCACACTAAGTAATACGAGACCGTCTTTAATTTCTCTTTGTTCCGGTGATAAGTTTCTGGAAAACATTAGCATACATGAAAATAGTACTAGAAAGTTATGTCAATTTAATTACTTACATTGTAAATGTTTCGTCGTAAAGTGGAAATAAAGTTTTATTATGAGTTTTGGTTTTTGGCTTGTCTATGCTACTGAATTTATGTTCGGGTAGCAAATGAATTCGGACGAAAGAATCACTAGCTCCTACAAATATTTCGTTTTAACTTAAAATTGGAATTAAATCGGTTAACGCATATTTTACCACTTGAATCCATTGCAGCTAAATCACGTGCATTGATCACTTCAACTTGGAGAACATCTCCATCAAATTTACACCTAAATGAGATCTCGCCATACGGCGATTCTGGGAGTTCATCGAATTTTTTAGCTAGTTCTAAATGAACCTACGAAAAGTGAAGTTGATAATTGCAGTTGTATTATTTTGTATAAGTGAACTTACTTCGTGTATGAGATCAGAGGTTTCCAGCCCATTTATCCTTAAAATTTGCTCAGTTCTTTTCAAAGAATCACAACTCGTGCAGTCTGTGGGATCCTTGTATGCTCCCAGCATTAATTTCAAAGTTTTTTGGAGATTGGCAAAGAATGAGGGCGGTCGTCTATTCTAAAGTAAGGAAGAAAGGCGTACACACCTTGGAAATGTATGCAATAATAAAAAAATCATTCATCAATTCATTATATTTCAAATTGATATTGATTTAAAGAAATGCGTTCACTTCCACTTACCTCCAAGTTTGTCTGAATAATTTCGTCCAATGTTTGACTTAGCATATCCCAGACAATTTCCAGAGTCCGATTAAAGTTTTCTTCATTTAACTCTCGGTGCATTGTTTCCAAATTTCGGTCCACATACGACATCAGTCTATCTATACTATTATTGTCTTGGTTGCATAACTCCGCACCTTCGATGAGGAGTCGTTTCATGGAAGGGGCCATCTAAAAGCACAGCATTGTACCAACCAGCATTTTGAGTTGAGCTAATGAGTTGATTTGATACCTTTTGAACCACTGTTTGTAAAAGTTCGATAATGGCATTCCGAACTGTGTCAATAGCATTGGAAATAACCATATTCAATGTATCTCGACACCTTTGAGCGTCGACCGGACTTTTCAACTCCAATATTTTCTTGAGAATCTCCTCCATTCCTAAATCGTTAGTGAATGGTTCCAACGTTTCCCTCACATAGTCGATATTGTTGATAGCCAAACACCATTCGTTTGTTACTTCGAATTTTTTTTCGTAAATGTTTTCAATATCACCCATTCCATCCACTTTTGATGCCATTTTTTCCGCATAGAAGATACAACATCTGCAGATATCCTAAAGGTGTCAAATAGAGTTAATGGTTTATCGTGGGAAAAAATACTAGAGTTAAGTTACTTACATCGATGATTTTAGCAATGAATGTGTAACAGCTCTCTACATCAGGCCAGTTCAGTTGTTGCCAAAAGGTATTCACCTGAAAAATACAGTCAGTTTTGGTTGATGTTGTTGGGTTGAAGAAACATTGCTATACAATGAAATAATATTAACATTCAAGCTTGTAAACATGCGAATTCTGTATTTACGTATTTTCAATAGATATAGAAAAATAATTTTCGTTTCTTGTAGAGACATTTGTCCTTCCATATTCATATTAAATGGCCAGGTTAAGCATTTGTCTCCAAATTACTCGAAAGGAAATATGATAGAAATTGGCAGATTTTTAATCCAATCCGACTTTACCTGATAGAAAATTGTTAAGGTATCCACTGCAGACGAACTATATTTCACGGAAGTATCAATATGAACGAGCTGATCCAATTCGATGGCTTTCTCGATTCGTTGAAGAGCTTTATAGACCGCTATGTCTAACCATTGGGCGACTCCTGCATGGAACCACTGAAAATAATCCGAATGGATTAACATTACAAATATATTAGAATGAATAAAATATTAATACCTGATGGAAGTTTTTGATATGAAATCCGTTATAATCCGAAGGGCATATTCCCTGACCCAAGATGACAAATCTTTGAATAGTGAGGTAAAGATCAAACAGCGAAGTTCCTTCCGCCAGAGGATCGACAGTGGGATCCGTATTAACAGGACCATTGCCAAAATCGTAACCTGAATAGTCTAAGGTTTTGAGGTTTTTGCAGATTTGACGCACCTCTGGCTCGCACAGTGTCGATATTTTCGCTTGGTAAAATATGTAAAGGCTTTTAGCGTATTGGAAGTTTACATGTCTAAAATCAAATAAAATGAACGTTATACAACAACTAAAATTGCCCTAACTTTGGAACTGTATACATTCTGATTGCTTCAAGCGATTTGGGTTCTGTTGGAAGTGTTATTTAGCACCATTTGTGTCCTGTCGTGGTAAAAATTAAGCACCTCAGATAAATGTGATGTGATTCAGTGACAAATGAAAAAATGCAAAATTTTGCAAAGTTCGACATGCTCTTGGTTGGACAAAAATTACCTTTTTTGGATATCAACACCAAAAGTTTAAATATTAACCAAATAGCTCGAAACGGTTCTTGAATTTTTCGACCATCTCTTCATCAAAATCAACTTTTTGGTCTTGCAGCAATGGCTTTTCCGTTATTGATCCGATTTTTGCGGTCTAGCGCTCATGTTGAAGGTAAACCTTCATAGACAATTTAATATACAGGGTTGCATACTAAAGGACCAAAAGCAGAATCGCCCCCAAAACCTGTGATTCCAGCAGACTTTCAACTGAAGTGAAGTCCACTTTCAAATATTTCGTTCATTCACGCAAATTGGATCATTGATTCTTTTTCATTAGTCGACTGCGACGTTTTGACTTGACAAAATGAACCTTAGATTTTGTTAATGGTTCAAAAGAAAAAATGATCACTGCAAACCAATACGTTGATTTTTTGAGACGACCCTGTAAATAAAATAGATGAGCGAAAAATTCAAAAACTTTTTTCGAGATACGAGGTTGATCTTAATGCATGCTTAAGTCTGTAACTGAAAGCATGTGGAATTTTCATCATAAGTGCATTGTTTCACTTACCACCCTGTAAAAACTTGAGTTGAAGCACATTTTTTTTGCAAAAATACGCACTAACCGAAAAAAAGTTGCACTAAATAACGCTTCAAACGGAAATCAAATCGCTCTAAGCAGTCAAAATTTATACAGTTCTAAAATTAGTCGAAATTCAATTTTTTTAAACGATTGAATCATTGGATTGTCTGCATTGAAAACGTTTTTCAGTGTCTTCGCTGAGGACCAATTTTCGTAATCTGTTTTTCCAGAATTGACTTGCTCCTCAACGTCTTTACGGTTCCATACAGCCCATTTTACAGTATGTTATGCGGAATATGAATTTAAAATAAAAACAAGAGAATTTTCAAAAATAACATACTTATTCTAAAAAATTCACGTGAGCGTTATGGTTTATTTAATATAATTACTTAAATACCAGAAACACTTTTTGGCGCTAAAAATAGAACATTTTTATATCATGTTTTCTTTCACGTTCTATTGCTATACCACCAAAAAGAGGGAGTCGTTTGACTCACCCTGTATATTCACAATTGAACCTCTGCAATCGATTAAAAAACATTCCCGGCCGAGGAAAAAAGTCAGCTTTTACAAGTGTACTTACTCTATAAAAAGTTTGTCATAAAACTCGATAGCTTTCTGCAAATCACTTCGAACCAATTGGAGTAGCTGAATTAAGTTCTGCAGTCTAGCTAAAGCAGTTTCAGCGGTCGCTTTGTTATTTTCGATCAAGTAATTCAACCAGTCACCAGCTCCTTTCGAAATAGCATCTTGCAATGTTCCTGCAATATCACAGTTTGGATCGTCTCCATGGAACGTTATCCAGGGGTACAGGTTTTGAGGAAACAAATCGATATTGGTCGGCTCCAACGCCATCACATAGTTAAAAATCTTCAAGACTTCAATTACCTGGACAAAAAAATGATGATTTTATTGCACTGAATGTGTGATGGACTTTTAAATTTTACCTGTTTCATCACAGTCTTTTCGTTTGCATTTTTCTTTCGGATCCTTCGTATGACGGCGAAACAGGAGGGAAGCAGTTTTCTGGTAGCCTCCCAAAACAACTTCATGTCTTCTTCGAGAATCATCTCAGTTTGAAGGGGTTTCAGAAGTTTTTCCAGTAATTTCGAAAATATACAGAAGCTTAAAGGATGGCTTTGGTGTATACCAGCGTACACTGAGTAGGAACAAAGCGCTACTTCTGTAGGACTTAGTCCCGATTGTGCGATGTGCTGGGTAAGTAGTTGATTTGCTTCTGGACCGAAATTTTCGCACCACCAATAAGCTGCGGGCTAGATATTTAATTAAATTAGACTGGTAATCTGCTTTTGACCATAAAATTATTGTGTTCATGTTAGGAACTAGACCGACTAATGAAGCCATCAAGTTCTGGAGTTAATTTCCTAGCGATTTCACATAAATTGCTAATCGAAAAATGCTTTTTTAGTATGGCTCTTTGAACCTGGAGGTTGGATCTTTGTTTTTTCATTGTTGAGATTTGCAGTTAAGGTATTTTGGGGGTCAATTGACAATTTTAATTATTTGGTTTATTGTTATTTAACATTTGCTACCTTTGTTTGTCCGTCTAGATCTGGACACCCTGTAGTGTTACTGTTACATATTATACAGTATGGACGCGTGGGTTGGAACAAGATGATTTAAAATGAGTCGTTTTTGGAGGAACCCATATAAATCTCGAGCTTTATTTTATGTTGCTGTGGTTTCCTCTATGGACAAATTCACTTGTACATGATAGATAAATTGCAATAATTTTCTTTTTATAACTTCATTTTTTCAAATAGAAACATCTGTTGCGTTTTCCATTTTGGAATTCTACAGGGTGTCCCGTAAGCACATGATCAAAAGGATACTGCGATATTATTTGGATCAAAATAAGACGATCTCACCTAACTTTTATTATCAAAAAATGTCTGGCTTCTCTGCTCTGTTGGGCAAAGTTCTAATATTTATCTTTTTTGAAATATTGGGAGAATGGTACGATGTATTTTGGTGAAACTCGCTGTGAATTTGTTCGTATATAAGACTCATATTTTAATGAAACAATCGAATTTATCCGTTTTGGACAAGTGGTGAATTCTTGAGTGTCGTGGTACAAAAACTACCAGAACTTTTTGTTTGGTCGATGGAATCAACTCTTTTTTTTTGGTTGATGCACTAATCATTTATTCACAATTTTGTGCTCTTTGTAAAATCGTGTAGCATTCATAGTTTTTGCGCAAAAAAATATGTCTGTTATCTTGCGATTTAACAAAGTTAGACATTAACTTAGTTATTATTAACTTCACGTAGCATGTGTTGAACTCAGGTTCATTAAAAAATGTCTCTTTCATCGGGGGCCTCAATCGGAATTAGGCGATTAATTATTAATAATGAAGGATTCTCTAAATGATCTGTAAATAATGTTATATTCAAATAATACTCAAAATCGTACATATTTTCGTATTGATTGATACACTGTTAAAAATCAAAGCTGATTAAAAAGTAATGCACGCAAATTAATCACTAACGCTTATGACGATACAATGTACACCAACTTGAGTGTTTGCAACTGACCTTAATTAGAACTTATGAATTATCATTTTTTATTGGCCAGCAGAAAATATTTCGGATACTCGATTCTAAAATCTAAAAGTCGGGATTCTAAAATGAACTACATACTCGTTAATTTCATTTCAAAAAACTGAATTGACAAATCAGCTTCTGTTAGGAACGCTTTTGCTTCAGAAAAATTGCAGCCATTTCTCAGAAACCCAAACCCCGTAGTTTAAGTTAAGCTGAATCAATTCAAGCGTCTTCTGTATAATATAAATGACCGCAACTCAACATATAACAATCCAATTTGTCATCTGAGTTAGGGCTTTAAACTTACCTTCGATACGTCTAGTTCATGTACCAATATAATCCGTCTTATATGCCTATGCTCTTGAGCTGCTACTTGATTATTTTTGCCCGAACTGAAGCAAATCCTCACTTTCAAAACCCCCTGCCTTGTTATTTTATTCTTCTTATCTAGCGTATACCACATCGTCATACCGCTTGCTGGAATCGTCTTTAATAGAGGAAAGAGTCAATTAATTAATGATGTTTTAAAGTCCGTTTTTTTTTTATCTAAATTAAATTAACTAATTAATAGTCACTAACATTCAGTGGAATTTTGGCTCTTCCAATCAGTTCGTTGTCATGCTGGCCTGTTGCAGCGGTGACCGCGATTTCCTTGACCAATTTCCGCATTCCCTTAACGCCCTTTACATCGAATAGCTTTCCCAATTTTTCCTTGACGGTTTCAGCGGGATCGAAGTCCCATACTTCCAGGCAAAGAGTATCGTCTATAGACTTGTCAGTAATGGGTCTACATAAACGGAAAAACACGTTTTGAATTGTTGTGTTAAGTGAATGTTAATATACGTACAATGCAAAATGTTCCTCCCAAACAGGATTCAGCGTAGTGGGTTTCACTGATGTATTATATCGATGCGAGGTATTAGACGCTAAATATAACGTGACGAATGGATCACTATTTCCATTCGAGTCTTTGGGTCTTAAATCTTTGGCTTCAATAACTTCCACGTTGATTATCAGTTCTGGGTCCTCTTTTTTCTCCGCCAAGTCGAGAAGCTGCAAATGCTTGTTGTGGGGAACTCGGAAAGCATCTTGAGCGTACGAGAACAAGGAATTTTGGGGCACTTCCAGATTGACATCGCAACCGACGTTGTGCAGAATAATGTAGAGGATCTCTGTGTATAACTCGTCAATCTAAACCAAAGAAGTATTTGATAAATCCATTGAAGTGCACTATGATTTGTAAGTTTGCGATTGACTAAAAAAGAATGTACAGCATTCTGTTTAAACTAACTGCTCTTAAAAGAGATTGTTTTTAAAAGTGCTTAATGATTCTGGGGGCAGATGGGTGTTTTTAATTAAATCTAACTCAATCTAAAGAAAATGGAAATAATGCACCACTACAAATAGGGCGTATTGATATTCATCGCATTTGAGATGACGAACTAATTTGAGACGAACAACTTTTCTATTTTAAGTCACCAAATGTATAATTGCCGACTTCATCAATCATAAATACATTTCTCCATCCAACTTTCAAGTCTTATCGGATAATTACTATTTTATGCTTACAACAATTTCTAATATTTTTTAATAAAATATGGAAGTCGGTCTACCTATAGACCATACTTACTCTCAGATAATTTCAACAATGAGCTTAGGAACTTAGATTACAGAACATAGAACAAACTCCTATAAAAAAGCGTCTACTGACTTCTTGCATTGAATTACTGGAATGGCGACCTAAAGGTATTTTGATCGGTGATCTATTAAAGTTTAGCATATTTTTGTATTGAAACCAATAAGATATTATTATTATTAATATTAAATGCGGGGAAGGATAAAAGTAAGGTCGTTTGGATAAAAATTTATAAAATTACAGAGATGCAATTTCGAACACAGGTATTAACTGAAGCAGAAAGCCACCGTTAAAATGGCCAATAATGTTTCGATTAGCTTTTTACCAACTAACAACAAGAAGAATGCTTATTCTTCATTCAAAACAAAATTGAGAAAAATTAAAAACTCGTTTTTCAATTTACCAGTAACTGAGATATGGCCACCATTAGCCTAATGTTTTAGCTCAAAAATCTGCCTCACCTCTTCAAATTTAATTTAGTTTACACCATCCTTTTACAACAATTTATGTATATTACAAATTAATGTATTCATGGTAAATTTTTAGAGCTGACTCACTAACCAAAAAAAGTTTATGTTTATTATTCATTAAATGTAATACATCAGACGCTCTGATCAAATATAAATCTAAATTAACGAGGTTTGTCCGCACAACACTATCAAAATCGCGGTTATTTTGAAAACAAAAACGAACTAAGCAGAAGACGAACATTTAAATGGCAAATAGTTTGAAAAAAGACTACAAATCCTCTGTGTTAAAAATTGAGCAGAATATTTGTGATATTACGGCTTTCGCTTTTTTAATTCGACCATAAAAAAAGTAAAAAATATTGAGAACGCGTTTTTCAATGAACTGGTAACTGATATACAGTGTGGGCCAACGAAAAGGTCGCACCGTGCCGTATTTATGACTCCCTTGGTAGATTTAAAAATAAACGCTCGAACACGTCAACTTTGATTTTTAAGGGGACATCTTGCTGACTATCATTACATTATACAGGGTGTTTCATAAACAACATACTACGTCACACTTTCGATTTTCAAAAGGAAACCTATTAGTTTAATGTCATTTTTCGATCCGAGTAGTATCTGGTTTATGAAACACCCTGTATAATGCAATAGACAGCAAGATGTCCCCTTAAAAATCAAAGTTGTGTTTGCGCGTTTTTTTCTAAATCTACCAGGAGAGTCATAAATAGGGGTGCGACCTTTTCGTTGGCCCACCCTGTATAAGAATCATGCAACTTTTTTTGCTCTGAACAGTGCCTCACTCTGTACACATTTAATTTAGTTAACACCGTCACATTAGAATTGATGGTTAACAGAAAAAAATGTTTATCATTCAACACAAAGTTAATAAAAACAAAATTAAACTAAAGTTCGCCCGGATAAAATAAAAAAAACTAACTCGTAAGCAGAGGGCCAACGTTTAAACACCATCTATTTTTCAATTAATAATTAATATAAAAATATAGTCAAACATGCCTCTAAATTGAAATCAGTAAAAGTAGAATTTAAAAAATAAAACTATAAAAATAAAAGTTATGATAAAGAATTTTTCTAATTCTAATTAACTGTGGATATTTCATCAAAAACTCCAAAATTTGTGGCGCTTAATGTTTTCTTTTTATATAATATTTGACTTTTAAAAAAATGTCATGTTAAGTATGTGTGTGTAGAAAGCAACTTACACAAAAAATATACTACTTAAAACTGGATTTTAATTTTTGTTATTTTATAGTAGGTACCTAATTAAAATTACGAAAAACTATCAGATCTACTTAGACTCTAGTTTATATAATGCTTGCTGTGTTTCAATCGAATTAAAGGTCAGTTATTCTCGTGTAGATCGAAGTGTGTTTAAATAGAAAAGCTCATGAATTAATAATTTCAAATCATTGCGCATAGATCGAACTAAAATTAAGAAGCAAGGCACTTTACATAATTCTTTAATGTCATTTGCAGCATGTTATTATATATTTTAGCATTTACACCTTTATTAAGGTAAGAAAATAAGATGCTAAGCCAATTTAACAATCCGTTCAATTAGGCCTTAATAATACATATCGAAGACAACTTTGCGAAATAAATTAAATCAATTTTGCATTTTGACTGCAAAAACAAAGTCGCTATAAAACATTTTTAACCGCACAGCCAAACTTTGGAAAAGTTTACCTTTATCATACTGTGGTTTTTTAAGAATTACGAAGTTTTAATAACGACTTACGGTCATCGACGCTAAATACATGCTGGTCTGTCTTTGAAGTTCCTCCTTCTTGATGCCTCGAAATTGATTTCGAGGTAACGACCTTTTCCTAACTGGAGGTGCATATTTTGAGGGCCCGATACCATTCAAAGCTATTTCAGATACGCTTGATCTAATCATCTTGATATCACTTATAATTTGAATTATCGACGGCCTTTAATGATGACTTGAGCAAAACGACCGACCGCACTATTGTATGGAGATTTTTAAATTAAAGTAGGTACTTCAATTCAAAGTAGTTCATTTCACAGTCAAATTTTGCCATAAAGAGTACTATTTCGAAAAGTTGGAATAATCACACAATCATGATAAAATAAAACGGTAAATCACTAACGTTTTTTACAATTCACACTAAGTTCGCGTTGCACGTAAAAAAACAGCCCCTAAAACCCTCACATTGAACTCGAATTGTAAAACCGAATCAATCAGCGAAAAACTGAGGATAAGTATTACGGGATTGAATAAAGCCGTGCCAAAATCTATTCTGGTAAAGATGCGTGCTCTCGCTTTACCGTTTGCAAAGAAAATACAGTTTCACGCGTTGAATTATGAATAATATCCCCAATTTTCAGCCATTTCAGTAAGGAAATTTCGTGAAGGTTTAGGGGCAAAACGGATCGATATATGTGACGGAATAAAAATATTGATCAACCCAAAAGCGGCGGCCGTACAAATTAAGAACACTTTGTAATGCATATACATAATGTTATTTGGGCAAGACATAAGTATTAGACAATAACAATGCAAACTAAACTGAATCGGAAGTTAGCATGCAACAGTGAACTGCTTGTGAATGCCTATTTTAATCTACACATTTCAAAATAGACCTATCGAAGTTAATTAATGTATGTATACGTTCAAACATAAATGTATGATCCAAACAAAAAACGCGTGTATAAACATAACTTTGTAATGTGCGTGTTACTTTGAATATAATGACTGTAACAGTATAAACAATAGTGCCTCGAAGCATCGAACATGTTACATATTTGAATCTGTTTCGTTATTTAATAGAAAAATCGATGAAATAATCTTTAAATCGTAAAGGAAGTGAGTTCCTGATATGTTTTTTTTAATTCTATTATATTTCGCAACATTGATAAAGATTCTAGTGTGAATTCCCTACATGATAAATTATCTGAAAACCATGTTTACATGGAATTTTATTATATGTATTCCTATTACTAGTGCTCAGAATTTTTTTAAATCTGAAATTCGAATACTAGTTTAGTGGTTTATTCGAATATTCGAATAATCAAGTAATCGAGTATTCAACAAATATTAGAGTATTCAACTAGTGAAGAAATTGTAAGTACATTATTTCAATGTGATGATCAAAAACCATGTAAATATACAGGATTTTTCACAGCCATCCCCTCTAAATTTTCAAATGGTATCATAGCATGTGTGGCACATCGAATTTCTTTATACTTCAATTTTATATGAATGCACAAAATAAATAATTGAACACATTTCTTATAAAATAAGGAAATGCTTGTAGAATATGAATAATTTATTTTATAAAACTATACCAAGTGCATATAAAGATATTTGCACTTTGTGAGTTTGATAATGTTGGTGTATTCGAGTAAGTATTCGAATATTCGAATAACCGAATTTTCGAGTTATGACTAGACATAATTATCCGTTTTTTGAATTTTTAGCACTTAAATTATTTTATTTAATGTTCTACTAATTTGAGGAGCTCTAAACCGATGCTCTGAGTTAATATAGAAATAAAAAAAATTTTAAACAAAATTTAAAAAATCCTGTATTATTTTGATCAAAAATAATCGAATTAGAAGCAAAAGGATGCAAGTCATAAAACTTTAAAATGGTGAAAATCGTCTAAAGCTTATTCTAAAATCTCGCATACGTTAATTTGCCATACTTTTCGACAAAAAATGGAGTTTTTGTATTATAGCTAGTACTCTTATTCAACGGTGTAAATTTGAGTTATTTCTACAACAAATAATTGCTGCACCTTCTTTGACATTTCTTAAGTTCGAACCAAAAGTGTTGGAGTTTGGGAAAAATAAAATTTTTATTAGAGAATAGTAAATCACTTATCACGCTCTATTTTCTTCATTCGTCAAGTTTAATCATCCAGTTTCTAAACTTAAAAAAATTACATCTTCAATGCAAATAAAGGGGCTGGTTTCAATAGAACGGGCCTCCTCATTTCGCAAAAACTCGCTCTGAGTATCCGAATAATGAATTTCCAGGCAGCTAGATTGGTAGAAGAGAACCGGTTGAATGGCCATCGATGTCTTCGGACTTAACACCTATGGATTAATTCTTATGGGGACACTGAAAAAGCAACGTTTTCAGGTTAAACTGAAAAACATTGAGGAATCGCAAGAACGAATACGACAGGAATACAAGCTAAATTCTTCCGATTTGATTAGAAATGTTCCAAACGAGTTTCAGTACCGTTTAGGTTATTGACCGGAATTGATAACATTTTAAGAATTTATTGAGTTGAATGATATTTCTTCATTTTTCGAATGAGTTGATGTTTGTCAAATTTCTTTTAAACAAGAGATAAAAATTTACTTTCTCTCTTTTGAAAAATTATTAAAAGACGGTCTTTAATTTGATGAATTTATTAGTTAGAAACTCAAGTCTGTACTTATTCAAAATCAATTTTTTGTCATCCTGGCTTTAAGAACATATTGGTTTCTATAAAGAGACGTAACTGAAGGCAACCAAAAAATAATTCAAATTTTTGCCTTCGAATAATTACACAATTCAAACATGTTGGCGACGATGATTAGATAAAATCATAGCTCCTATTGACTATATTTGAAAAATTATTATTTATCAGCAGCAATTTTATTTCATAGTTCTGAGAAGTCAAACGATGTTAAGTCATTAAAATCATCATCAGGGTGATGATGTTAGCTTTAAGGACACGTATATAAGTATCAGTAAGAAGGATGTAAACCTTATTTGAATAAAACACATATGTTCAAATGTTCGTTCTGAGAAAACTCATATTGAAGTTTTTTTATTGGAGCAATATTAATCGAAAGGCGTCCTAAATAACGTGACAAGGCACGGATGCTTTTATTTTTATCCGCCCACTTAAAATACCGTGTAAATTTCCAATTTATTTTTGAAAGACGCTTTAATGTTTAGAAAGCAGCTCTGACGTTTTCGCTCCCATTCAAGCAGTACTTTGCTTCATTAGGAAGGTTTACACCAACGTATTTAACGCTTACTTGAATGAAACAGAAAAAAAAATACATTTACAAAAGCAAATAGGAAATTATAATAAAAGAAAACGAAACTAAGTACTCTAGTTTCAGTATTACAATTTATAATATTTAAGTTATGAATTATGAAAATAAATACTAGGTTTCAAAAAATTGTTGAAAATTAATATACAAGCGTATTTTGAGGTGAAAATGGTGGCATCAAGTTTCATTGCATAATACGTAAGCGAGCCAGATCTACAGAGCTATTTTAAATGATTTCTATATCCAACTTTGACTTTCTAAATGGAACAGGCATTAATTTGTAACATTTTTTTAAACCGATGCAATATTTATATATATTTATCATCTGCTGCAATTATTCTCGTCCTCGCTAAATCTCAAGTTAAAATATACAAGGTGTCCCGTAAGCTCATGATCAAAAGGGTAGTGCGATATTCTTTGGACCAAAAGAAGACGATCTGACCTAACTTTTATTAACAAAAAATGTCTGGCTCCTCTGCTATCAATGGTCAATGTTCATCAAAAAATTTATCTTTTTCGAAATGTCGGGAGAATGGTACGATGTATTTCAGTGGAACTGGCTATGAATTTGTTCTTATGTAAGACTCATATTTTGATGAAATAATCGAGTTCAGCCGTTTTGGACAAGTAGTGAATTCTTGAGTGTGGTGGTACAAAAACTACCTTAGTTGGAGGATAAAATCAACTCATTTTTTTAGGTTGATGCACTAATCATTTGTTCACAATTTTGCGCTCTTTGTAAAAGCTTGTAGCATTCATAGTTTTTGCGTAAAAACATATGTCTGTTTTCTAGCCACGACACATTTTTCTAGTATCTAGCTAACTATTCCAACTAGACAGCAAAATTTCTGGTTATGAACACACATATATTAGTATAATGCTATATACGGAGTGTTATTTAAGTACGTAGCCAAGCTGTAGAAGGCAATTCTCTGAGTGAATGTAAGAAAAAAAACCGGAAAACCGTAAAATTACTCATAACTTTTAAATTTGAATTAAATTCATTCATTGGAAGCAATTACCGATATTGAACGTTAAATCGTTATGAAGTTAAAATTAATTCAAAATATCCGCATTTGAATAATTACCTTCTTAATTCATAATATCACTTTAGCCACTGAACATTTTCATTACTTTGAATGTATATTCAAATAAGTTCAATATAAGTTATTTTTTATGAAAATAATTATTTGGACTTTCACGTGCCTCGAAGTTGAAGACCAAAGAACAACCAAACAGAAACGCCTTCAGATTTGGTGATTTACATTTAGGCCAACATCCGATCAGTGTGACCAAATACATGGAATTAAATAAAAAAAAATAAAAGATTGTTGAATACCCGCTGAGTAGACCCAGCAAACACTAACACCTAAACGAAGTCTCGTATGTATTCGTCTAGTAAAAATGAATGACCTGCAGGTCATAGAACTATATTTAACAAGCTTATTTGTCTAGAAAATGTTGCAAACCACATTGCCTTTTCCACGGTTTAAAAACAGGTCAATTTTCTTTTTAACTGTCGACAGATTCTTCCAATTATAATCGCCATGAGCTGGCTCTAGTTAATTACATAAACCAAGTGCGCGATCCTCTTTGCTACAACCTGCATACAACAACAATCAAACCAGCTTTACGATGTACACAGGCTTTTACACTTGAAGTTTTAATGATCCTATTAATACAACTGATTTGAATGTCTGTATGACTAGCGGCATTGAAACATGTTTATATTCGCTACTAAAATCATTTTTTATGATAAGTAGTGTTTATGAAAGCAAATTAACTTACGTTAAAAGCGGTAGCTATAAAGTCGTTTTCAAATTCATTTTCGTCGATTTGGGAGTCTGAGGACGACGTCTCACTATCGACAGAAGCTGGTGGCGTTTCCGGTTCTTCATCGTCATCCTCCTATGGAAAACAGGTATTTTATTAATTCGTAACTCAATGTTTAAAGAATATAATATAAAATAAAAAACAATACATTTCTGATCTGAACTGAGTTGCAACTGAACGTCTGGCCGATGGCAGCATTTCGAATTGAACTTGAAAATGTCTTAGCTTTTTAAAACAAAATTCAGTGTTTAAACTCGACTATATAAAAGTACACTTTAAAAAAGGTGAAAATATTTTCTGCATATAATTGATTAGTTCAGAGGTAATTTAGCTGTTTCGTATTCAGGAGATTAAACATAATTTCGACGCGAAAAATCAGGATCAGTCGAGATTTTTACTTGATTTATACTTGGAACCGCGATGTCGGTAGAATGGAATTTTTATTTACGTAAAAGTACTTAATAAGTTTTGTTGCAAACGAAATCAACACATTCTTGGCACCAAATACGTTTCTATTCTACATGGAATATAATTTTTGCATGTCCTGTCTCTTTCATTAAAAAAATTATTGGATCTAAAGAGCAACCACTATTCAGCGAGTAATTTTGCATTGAGTTCAGACAAATCAAAATAAATATATTCGAACCGAATAATGAATGCTGATGCTATGAAAGAAAATACATTATATGTACTATGGCTTGCCCTTAACAAACTGTCCAACTTAACTGAAAATCTGTGAAACATTGCCGCTTGAAAATCATGTTTTTCAAAGATAAGTAACTTCTTTAAAGTCAAACGCAGCGTTTCATTTTTAGATTTTTTTCACATACAGGAACATTGTTCCATTAGACAAATCACACTTGTTTTGCAAACAAAGACATATTTGGGCTTTAAACGCTTTGAAAAGTAAAAAACTGGCATCTTTTTCGGGCACAATTGGAACTTCTGCCACTACAAAAGTTATGCATTAAGGTACCAAGTATTAATTTGAAAATCGCATGCAGGATGAGACCTTCAAATGCTTATATCTTTAGGATATCTATCTCCCTAACCATTTAGGAATATTTTTACGTACTTTTGGAACTAATTGGGCTGCTGCTTCGGCGACTTGTTCTTTTTCCACTTGTTCTCGGGTCTGAGCCATCTCGGCTTGCTCCCGGAAAAGTGAACCGAATTTCTCGAAGAATCCATTATCGACCTGCGCTATTCTACAAATAAAAAAATTAAGTTCGCTTTTTTATTAAAGACAATTCCTTCTCATATAAGGCAAATCCAATTGAAAATAATTATTTAAATGAAGCTTAGAATCTTTTTAAGAATCTATTAAAATATAGGAAGATAAAAACACCTATAGTTTTTAAAACTGAGTATTTATTCATAAAATTATAGTAACATTAAATAATTATTATTACTTTATATTAACTATTACTAAAATCTGATTTAATTCTATTATATTGGAAGACTGTTTGGAAGACATCAGTTCTATAACCAGGTATAGTATGTAAATATCAATTAATAGATGCAAATTTGCAAAATTGCTTCTTATTGCTTAATATTTTAATATATCTGTTTTCTGGAAAACCATATCAACACATTCAGCAAAGGGTTACAAATTATAATGCGTCTAATGTTAACTATGAAACTTGCGTTTTTTTCCTCTGAGATAAACTTTCAAAGTATATCTTCCTAGAAACTCCGCCTTTAAACTTAAAATACTAATTTCGCAGGAACAGAATGAAACTGACAACTATTGCCCAGCAGGAACCTTAAGAGAGATTTCCAATGCAAGTGTACTTAATATAAGTATAATCCTCTATCCCTAAATAAGAGCCTTCGCGGCCCAGCCCTGATTGCTTGATTCCTCCAAATGGAGCTTCTGCGCAGGATATTAGACCTTCATTGACTCCAACCATGCCCACTTCCAAATTATTGCTCACTCGGAAGATCTGGGAAACGTCTTCAGAATAAAAATAGCCTGCAAGACCAACGTCACAGCTATTAGCGATATCTAGAGCTTCCTGTTCTGTTTTGAACTTGATCAAACTGATTATAGGACCGAAGATCTCTTCTTCATATACTAGCATGTTGTTTTTAATTCCTGTTAGAATAGTTGGTTCGTAGAAAAGTCTTCCGAAATGCTGTGCAGGCTTTCCACCTAAAACGAATATATTTTGTAGCCAAATTAAAACTTAAAGAAATGAGTGAGGATTATTCTAATTTTTTACTAACTTTTGGACTTTAGTCGAAAGCTCATAAATCAGGGTAGATGTAGATTTTGACGAGAAATTAATTGAGAATTGACCAAAGCAAGATTTAATGAAATGGCTTAGGAAATGTTTTGATTATTTTATATTAAATATTTTCTGCCGAAAATATTCTTAAATGTGTACAAAATTAAGAATATTTTAACAAATTGATTTTCAATTTTAAATTCACTTATTTTTATACAGTCGAATTTGAATTAACAAACTCTTCAAACAACTACCTACTCTACATTTTAAAAAGAATACATTGCAATATAGTAAAAAAGTCTAAGAGTTATTTCTGATTTAACTTCTATTCATTTTCATTTCCATTCATTAGATGATGAAGGAGCACATAAAAATACATTAAAATCATGTTTAATTGTTTTAACGGACAGTATGAAAGCACTGTATGCATGTGTATCTGTGCAGAAATTAAAGCCCTTTATTCTAAACTAATCTTTTCTCTTACAGAACATATTTTTCTTGCTTCTAGTTTATTAACTGAATTCAATAATTGACTACTTAAAAATAAATTGCCAAAATAATGATCATTGTAAATACATACCTGTTACAACTTTAGCTCCTTTTGAAACAGCATCATTAACAAAATCAGCTACTTTATGAAGTTGGGGCTCATTAATCAACGGTCCCAGCTGAACTCCCTCTTGTAAACCATCACCCATCTTCAGCAACTTTACTTTAGTTTCCAGCTTTTCCAGAAAACTATCATAAACTTCCTCTTGAATAAAGAATCGGTTTGCGGCGACACAAGTTTGCCCGCAATTGCGAAATTTTGCAGTCAATGCACCTTCAACTGCTTTCTCTAGATTGGCAGAATTGAAGACAATAAACGGGGCATTTCCACCAAGTTCCAAGCCCAATCTTTTAATGCCATGTGAGCACTGCTTGTAGAGAATTCGTCCAACAGAAGTGGAACCGGTGAAAGATATCCCAGCCACTGAATGGTGTTCACATAAGAGTTTTCCAATCGATGCAGTGTTTCGTCTACTGCTAGTAATGATGTTAACAACTCCTGGTGGGAAACCGGCCTCTTGCGCATATTTTACTATTTTCACTGCAGTGATCGGAGTATCTTCAGCAGGTTTAATGACAACAGTACAACCTGAAGCTAAAGCAGCTGAAGCCTTGCGAGTAATCATTGCATGTGGAAAATTCCAGGGCGTAATCAACCCAACAACACCAATGGGCTGATGTTGAACCAAGATTTTCTTTGAAGGCACTGAACTCGCTATGATATCACCTCTCACTTGGCGAGCCAACTCAGAAAACCATTCCACAAAAGAGTTGCCATAAATCACTTCTCCATTGGACTCAGACAAGGGTTTCCCCGATTCCAGAGTCATAATCTCCGCAATTTCACTCTGCTTGTCCAAGAGAAGGTTATACCAACGCCTTAATAGTTGCGACCTTTCTTTTGCCGTGGTGTCTTTCCATGTTTGAAAGGCCTTAAATGCTGCATCTATTGCGGCCTCAGTGTCTTCAACTTCCATGTCGGGTACAACTCCAATAACGTTTCCTTTCACTGGATTGTAAACTTCCAGGGTTTTGCCATTCAGGGCGTTTACCCAATTTCCGTTGATAAATGCCTTTTCGTTTAAAACATTGGCAGATCGAGCTGTTTTACTTATATGCATCTTTCGTACTTGTATTATGCTTAACCTCCAAGCGTTAGAGGATCTATTCAAGGCTCTGATAATCATGTTGATGAGTCTTATGCAAATTTAATCAAGTGAAAAACAAGAGTTCACTAATCAACAAAATGTTGTTAAATAACTTAACTAAGGGGGTTTTAAGTTGACTATTATTAAATCAATGAAGTAAAAGGATTCTGCGCAAGATAACCCATAACATATATCAGAGTAAATCACTTAATAATCATGAATTCATTACCTTTAACAAATCTCAATGGGTATAGTGAAGTTCGTTAAATAAATTGATTCACAAAACGTTCATAACAACATTTAAACTAAAAATTAACCTCTACGTCAGCTGTGCTGACAGATCAGCTGACGCTGGTCAAGGCAGGAGATGAGTATGGCTGGTTGCCAACGTTTGCCTATGATGATAATTATAATTACTACACTACAATTCTCATTGAATGTATATATTTTACTTTTATTGACTTATTAATTAATTAAAGTTGGTGCTGATATATGGCACAACCAAGTAGTAGAATGAAGCGACTGGTAAAATGCGATTTTACGAGTTTTAAAAATGCGCTCATGAATTTCTACAAGCCATTTTGTATGCTGGTACACAAATAATTAGTATAATATACACGATTTAGCAATAAATAGCTATAAAACTATATAAATTCCTGGTCCAAATACTGAAGAACTTTGACCATCATTAGCAGAGGAGCCAGACATTTTTTGTTTATAAAAGTTAGGTCAGATCGTCTTCTTTTGGTCCAAAGAATATCGCAGTACCCTTTTGATCATGAGCTTACGGGACACCCTGTAGAACGGATATATTTTATTTTAATGATGCCCATTTCACCTTTTTAAATTATACTGAACATTAACAACAATTACAAGTGTAACATTAAATAATACTCATTATCTGCACGATTAAATTTAGCCACAGGAATAGAAACGCAAGTGCATTTCCGCATTTTTTGGCTTTCTTCCAGACATCAATGGAAATTATTTTACACATTTAATTTAACTTAATTTATTTACGGGACTGCTTTTAAGAATTTTTATAAAGGTCGTCTATCGCTTTGCCTATATTAGGAAATTTTTTTAAGAAACACTTTTTTGTCATTAAAATTATAAGTAATTTTATTATTTTTTGGGAGTATTCTTATAGATCTTAAAGTGCAATGCCCAGTAATTTGGGATTATTATTAAACAGCAAAGTTGGCATTTTATATAACAGGTTTTTGAAAACAAACAAATAAGTAAAAATAGGCTTTTTAAATTATTTTTGATTACTGCAGGATATTTTTCTCGAGACAGAGCTTTTTTAGAGAGGTGAACCAAGAGCAATTTGATTCGTGTTATTGTAAGCTTTTTCATTTCATTCCCTGCGAATTAATATACAAAAACATATACACGAAAAATTGTAATATTTTTCTTTGCAGAAAAGGTGCTATAACAGTTTCAAAAATTCAAAATGCATTAATTGAAAAGCTACTTATCAGCTTTTGAAAAAGTCTGATATGAACCGGCGAATGATGTTTATGTATAGATTAACTTTTCCAATTTTTCTGCGTCATTTAGGAACATTAATTCTGTATTAATTAGAATTCTGTATACTTAGATATCTCATTGACCTAGAAAGATCGCTGCTATATACTGATATATTTTCGAAGTGAAAGATGACTTCATAGTTATTCTGGGATAAGAGTAAATACATCTGCTTTATTTAACAACTTTAATATTTTTCATATACCTACTTGGGACAGCAGTCGAGTCAGCATTACTTACTAGACTTATGAAGTGGATATGTACTAAATTCTGGTAACACTTACCGAATTTCATGTTCGGTTTTTTCAGTTTCATTAGCCGATGTTTGCGAATTCAACTTGGTGTATATTTGCTTCCACATCAATTCTTCACTCTCCATATCACCCATTTTCAAACAAGCAAATAATCTTACACGATCTTCTTATAGAATATTTAATTGTTATAAAGCTGGAACTACCAGCCAACGATGCGTGCAACTCGCGAACTACCTACTAACATTCATGTCGGTCAATTATTGCTAAAATTCCCGTGTTTTCTGACTCATTGTAATCTGGGGAACTGCAACAATATTTCTTCACACTCTAAGCCATTAACAGACTCCTTGTTTGTCCTTGTTAAATGTTATTGCAAAACGTGGGTAGAATATACAATTATACAGCCTGCATATATACCACACTGTGGTACTACCAAAATTATTATACCTATCGCTCGTAACGGAGATGAACGGTACCGTTTGCTCATGATGATATTGAAGCTAAATTTAACATTTCTACAATCACTTGCGGATCTCAGGTACTTAAGCATGTGGAAAAATTTGATGGTGACAATACTTTGCACTATTCGCTTTATAAAATACTTATTAGCTCTATATGTCTACAGCCGACAGAGAAGAAAGATGTGGATTATATTCTCACCAACGCAACAACAAATATATTTTTATTTAAGTATACTATATATAAGGCCAATAATTTTGCGAGATTAAAATTTTTTGGTTTGTAAAATAATAATGGTTTTACGACCAGAAGGAAAATTATACCGCGTGCCAAAATAATACCGTTAGATACTAACTTTCTTAATTTTAATTTAAGGACTTGATATTCAATATTTTATAGAAAAAATGTTGCTTAAGATTCGGTGAATTTTTTTAGAAATATCTCCTTAGTTCAAATAATAAATATATGTGTTATCAAAAATTAATAAATATCTTATTGTTATATGCCATATTTCAAAAAAAAATTTTATCTACCTATATCTATCGGGCGTTATAAAAACGTAGTTTTCAATGCACAGAATTATTAATCAACAAACTGTAAATGTATTTGTTATAAGTAAATAAATCTATCTAAGTTATCAAATCAAACTACAAAGAGAACGATTTTAAGCTGCAAACATGTACGTCCTACGCAAGTCTTGAGAGTTTTTGCAAGAGATTATTTTTAATTTAAAAATTACCAAGATTAAAAAATAATGTAAATAATTTATATCAATACATTTACCGTTTAATAACAATAAAATATAGGGTATACAGTACCGTATACATACAAATACGGGGTTGTTTTCCACCCTGTAAATTGTAATTAATATTTTAGTTTTGCTTCCAATTAAGAATCAATTCCCTATCTGAATATCAGAATGAGTTAAATCACTTAATACTAAGTGAAATAATAGAGTTTTTCACATTAGGTGCTGAGCAGAGTACTATACAGGGTGATTCACGGTCGATGGCGTATTAGACGTGGCGTCATGGCTGTATGTATATTATTGCACGCTTAGATTGGCTATATATATCTGATTATTTAAGCGGTTTCCAAAATATTTAAAAAAATTGCAAAATCTTCAACTATTATAACATCTCATGTACTCAAATACGTCGACATAATCGAATTTTTGCAAAAATGTCCATTTATTTCGGAAATTTGACTCTTTAGGTATAGAAACCTGATATATCTTTTCACAGGGAATTTAACGGTCTTCCCGTATTTGAACTAATATACAGGGTGTTCTATTTGAAAAAATGTAATTGGAGCAGTTTTTATCTCTAGCCGAAAGGTCAGTATTTTCAAGACATCATGTATAATTTGGAACAAATTGCGTATGCCGGGCTCAAGAATACGGTTTTCCTAACCTAGTACCAAAATTTTATATTTCGAGGGATCTAAATCGCGTTGTAATACAAGATTCCTGGGGGCTACGTATTGATTAAAAATAATGAATTTTATTTAATATTTCGGAAACCGCTTTAGATCGATATAGGAATTGTTATGCAAAAATAATATTATCTATATAGACAATCTAATCGTGCAATAATATACAGGGTGTCTCATTTAAAACATCAAAGTTGTATGTACTTTTGTGGGAATCGCGTTCTCCTTAAACGTCTAATACGACATCGACAATGAATCACCCTGTATCTCTAATTTAAAGTATGCATGAGGTGAATTTTTTTCTCTATCTAAAAGCTCATTAAAGACATAAACATAAGCTGATGAAATAACATTTAAGTTAAGAATAAAATGTTGGTAAATAAGACGTCGGTTAAAGTCCACTACAATTTATTTTCAAACTAATGTACATATATTTAATATATTTCATTCGATCTGCAGCACTGATTCAAGTACCTATAAAATTAGTAGAATATTCGACCAATATCTACAAAGTACATAGAAAATTTTATTGAAACCTATTCCTAATAGAATCTGGTTTATACATCTGTATATAAAATATTTTCAGTTCATCGCGGCAATCGGGTGCAGACGAAATTTCCTGCTAAATTTACATAATAACAGCTTTTAAGATACTTATAGAAAACCATCTAATGGCAATCTGAACTATCTAATATACTGTGAGAAAAAGTTGGCAATTATATTTTAGATTCAAAAATGGATGGAAAAAATTGAAGTATTTCTCCCAAATGCAGCTTCTAAGAGAAAATAGTGTTCTTGATAAAATACTCGGCAGTTCAAGAGATATCTGGTGGTATTTTCAAAATACGCATGATTTCGGAGAAAATGTCGAAAGCCTTGTAGGCAAAAAGCCGTCCAGATATACAAATGTGAAAACGGTGAACGGATTTTGAACACGATGTCAGATAAAAAGGGCCAAAACCCACGAAAAGTTTCACTTTCATCAATAAAGTGTTTGTCACTATTTTCCTAAAATAGCCAAAAATCGAGCTAGGGAAAATTTGCAAAAATTAACACATTGAAAAGTTTTTTAAAGCTTAATGCAATTTAGCCTCAAATTATTTGTTTTCACATAGACAACACAAATGTTTTTCGGGAACTCAATTGATTTTATTTCATATTCATTAATATCAATTGAATTAATATTTTAATATAAACATTTCTTGAAATTACTAAAAACACGCTATAAACTTATTCTCATTGAACTGACCTTTTATCTTCGAAATCTTCTGGTCGTTCCTTCTTTTGAACCATTGAATATATAACATTCCACATTTTGTACACGTATATTTAAAGTAGCCCTTCTACACGACTCATGAATAATTTGTGATTACTCCGAACGATGCGCTCGAATATAGTTCAACTCATCAACTACAAGGATTTTATGAAAACCCCTTTATTGCAACTTTAATATCAGGTCAATTATCCCAGATTGTTGATTATTCGCGGTATTTCCTTGCAAACCATCTGCCCAGTATCATGTGGGGAATTACTTTAGTGCGTTTGCTTATCTGAACTGGAGATTTTTTTATTGTGTAAATATAGAACAGTTGCACGTTGTAATAAAAAAAATGCACAAATTAACCGAATATTGAGAAAATGCAAATATTTGAACCAACCTTATTTTTCTCGTGTCTTGTACACGATTAGATTGCTCTGCTAATTTATTAAGCACTTCTTTCCACAGAATTTCTTCGCTTTCCATTTTAGCGATCACAAATAGCAGGCACTTCAAGTTTTTCAACATCCAAAAACGAAATACATTTGTCGATCCCCTCGAAACCTTGGTAAACGCACGACAAAATTGCTTCAACTAGATTTACAGACAAGACTTTTGAGATATTTGGTGCGAAGGAAAATTCTCATTAGTCATATCCTACGGCTTTAATTATATAGTACACAAAGGAGCCATTTAATGATACCACATTTTAGAGGAAATTATGTTAGTAGTTAGCTCAATTACAGGGTGCTTAAAATATCTACTGGTAAATTTAAAATGGTTCTTGTTCCAAAAATGGTTCTGGTCTTGTGTACAGTCCCAATTCAATTATGATTGCGATGAAAATATTTTCGCATAAAGTATGTAAATAAGCATCATAAAAGTTTTGTATACAGATACTTCTAAATACTGAAACAAATTTTTAACTTTTTTTACGGATAACAGTAATAAGTTAGTTTATATTTATTTGTAATAACAATAAATGCTTCATGCACAGCTTCAATAAAATAGCAGATGTTTAATGTCTCGTCCTTCAACTTATTCAAATACAATATTATTTGCATTTTCGAATGAGTCTGATAAATAAAATGCTAATGTTACAACCAAAGTCAAAGGCGTTGGTACTTAAGAGTCTAGAAATGAATCGAGTGTTACATATATTTTTAGCTAAACTTCCGTCTGTTGGAAAAGTAGAAAGTTACAATTTAAAATACGCGACTTAAGTTGTTACATAAAAAATTGACTTTTCTTTAGAACACTCTGTACGAACGTGCGAAATTTGTAGTCAAATTGTTTGTCTGTTTTGGTAAATCCCAAATATTTTTGATACCCCTCAAGCGGGACACCTTGTACATAATTTGTTATACCCTATTATAAACCGTAAACTAAAAGCATTGTACGCATGATTTATTACTTGGTAATATTGCTCATTAACAAAATATTTTTATGAACAGATACTTTAGATATGCCTCATAAAATCGGTAAGCACGCAAATGACTAAATAAGAAGCATCAATTGTACAATCATTGTATTTGTTGAGTATTGAGAAAGGAACTATTGTGGACGATTTCTTAAACAGTAGGGCCGTTTCAGTTGATACAAGTCCCCCGAGCAACTTAAGTATACTTCTACAGGCAATATCTACATATGAAACCAAAATTCAAATGAGAATTCTATTTATTTTTTCGATCCAAATGTAGTTAGTACCTATAGGGAAAATTAAGTGTATCAGCAATAATTACCTTGCAATCATCACAATACGAAAGACATGTGAATTTGGCCAAACTTTAAGTTTAAACTGTTTACGTTTCAGACATAGAACTTTTGCCAAATTATAATGGCGTCGCGTCGGCGTCTCGACGTTGGATTTGGCCTCCAGAACTTCGAACAATTCAGTTTATCCACAACATTCAAAAACTGTGGATATACAGAGCGCTAGGGTTTATTTAAAGAGTAAAATATCACTCAAAAATACAATATATAACAAAGAAACATTACCATTACTTTAAGACGCTCGTTAAAAAAACGATTCTACCGGTCTACCGGAAATTGCAAAAGTGAATAGTTTGTATATTCATATATCTATCTATTAATTTGCTTCTTTTATTCTTGTAAGTTACGCGCGTCTATGGAATGAATCCATTTTGAGTTTGATTTTTGCGCTATTAAAGAATAAATTACGACAATATACGAGGATAACAAGCGGTATTAAAAAGTATTTGGAAAAGACGTGCCCTCGCCGTTAGAGAGATTTATCACGTAAAAGTACGTTTAAGTAATCAGAATTATTATATGTGTAATTAAGTAGTGATAGTGTTATGAGAGACAGATAAGAGTAAAGTAAAATTTGTCGATTATCATTTAGAAAAATAAATATTGAAATCTATGTTATTTGAAACCGCTTTACTAGCTGAGTAAATGCAAATATACAGAGTGATTAAAAATCAGTGCAAAATAATGAGTGTGTTCGAAGCCTAAACTTTTAATTTGGCTGGTTAACATAGGTTTGAAAACTACGTGTTTCGAAAATTGCCGGTGACTGTGCATATAGAACGCGATTTTTTAGTGCTCTCAGTTGTGGGCATGTGGGTTAGAAACCGAAAAAATCCTGGAATCTCCCAGAAATTTCCTATCAAAGTGCCTTTTATCACACTTAAAACAGCGCATTTTCTCCTTCGATTGATGTTATTAGCCGGATTGTGGGATATGTGGCTTTTCCTTGTCAATTTTTTGAAAAATTTGTGTTATCCAACGGCCAATAGCCTCGCCTTAGTAACTGCAAACTCTAAGAAATTTCCTATTAAAGTGCGTTTTTCCACATTTAAAGCACCGCATTTGATCTTTCGAGTGATATTATTAGCCGGATTGGAAGATTTTTTGCTTTTTCTTGTCGAATTTTTGAAAAATTTGTGTTTTCCAACGGTCAATTGCCTCAGTAACTGAAAAAAATCCTGAAAACTCCCAGAAATTTCCTATTAAAGTTAGTTTTTCCTCAAATAAAGCAACAGATTTTTCCTTTGGACTTATATTAAGGGCCGCATTGAGGTTTTTTTGGTTTTACCTCGGCAAGTTTTTGAAAAATCGATGTTGTCCAACGAGCAATCGCTCCAAATTAGAATCCGAAAAAAACCTGGAAACTCCCAGAAATCTCCTATGTGCCTTTTACCACACTTAAAACACCACATTTTCTCTTTCGATTGATGCTATTAGCCGGATTGTGGAATTTTTGGCTTTCACTTGTCAATTTTTTGAAAAATGTGTGTTATCCAACGGCCAATCGAATCGCCTTAATAACTGGAAACTCGCAGAAAATTCCTATTAAAGTGAATTTTTTCTCAAATAAAGCAGCAGATTTTTGCTTCGGAGTTATATTAGGGGCCGGATTGAGGGATTTTTGGTTTTACCAATTTTACCGAATTTTTGAAAAATTGGTGTTGCCCAATGACCAATCGCTCCGATTTAGTACCTATCGGAAAAAATTCCTGGAAACTCCCAGAAATTTCCTATTAAAGTGCGTTTTTCACACTTAAAACACTGCATTTTATCTTTCGAGTGGTATTATTAGCCAGATTGGAAAATTTTTAGTTTTTTCTTGCCAAATTTTTGAAAAATTTGTTTTTTCATCGGTGTTGCCCAACGAGCATTCGCTTCGATTTAGAATCCGAAAAAAATCCTGGAAACTCCCAGAAATTTCCTATTAAAGTGCGTTTTCTCACACTTAAAACAGCGCATTTTTATTTTCGAGTGATATTATTAGCCGGATTGTGTTTTTAGCTTTTTCTTGTCGAATTTGTGAAAAATTTGTATTTTCCAACGGTCGATCGCCTCTCCTTAGTAACAGAAGAAGAAGAAGAATTTTTAGGCTTGAGAGATTTTTGGTTTTTCCTTGATTTATTTTTAATTTGTGTATCTATACCAACGGCCAATCGCTTCCCCTCAGTAACTGAAAACATCCTGGAAAGTACCAGAAATTTTCTATTTAAGTGAATTTTCCTAACTTAAAGCAGCGATTTTCTCTTTCGAGTGATGTTATGAGCCGCATTCAGGAATGTTTGGTTTTCCTTTGACGAATTTTTGAAAAACTCGTGTTTACCAACGGTCAGTCGACTCGCCTCGGTAACTGAAAAATCCCGGATACTTCCAAAAACTTCCTATCAAAAAGAGTTTTTCAAAAAAAGTAAGCCAGGGTCAGTAAGATAAGTCACATAATATATCATGTCTTCGCTGCGTTCGCCCACAAAAATATAAACTATTATTTAGCTGATTCTCTTACGCGCCTTCGAATTATCCGATGAATTAAAAAATTTCCAATTATTCACTGAAAGTTTCCGATTGCAAGTGTTCATTTTAGAAAGGCTTGATTTTTCCAAAGGTAATAGTTTATTAAGCGGTCTGGTTTGTCTGTCTGCTAATTGCGTTACACTTTACAATGAGTCACTAAATTTACTACAATAGGTTTAATGGGAAACTGTTCCACTCCAAGGGACACCAACGAACAACCTGTACTTTAAACATGCATAATACAGGTCGCTCACCCACATCACCGTCCATAAAACTAAAACTAGTAGATAGAAAGTTTGCTAAGGATATGATATGGATTTTGTTAGTAGGTAGGTACTTAAGGTCTAAATGAACATTGCTTGTTCATTTGATCAGCGAATATCAATACTGAATTACTTATTCTGAATTATACTGAATTGTTAGTAATATTAAACAAGTAACATTGTTAAGAGGCAAGAAAACAGAATTTTTTTTCCCGCAAACACTATGACTGCTACACAGGATTTCACAAAGTGCACAAAATTGTGAATAAATGAGTAGTGTATCAACCAAAAAAAAAAGAGTTGATTTCATCCACCAAATGAAAAGTTTTGGTAGTTTTTGTACCACGACCCTCAAGAATTCACGACTTGTCCAAAATGGATAAACTCGATTGTTTCTTCAAAATATGAGTCTTACATAAGAACAAATTCACAGTGAGTTTCACTAAAATACATCGTACCATTCTCCCGATATTTCAACAAAGATAATTTTTTTGAAGAACTTTAACCATCAATAGCAGAGGAGCCAGACATTTTGTGTTAATAAAAGTTAGGTCAGATCGTTTTCCTTTGATGTAAAGAATATCGCATATCCTTTTGATCATGTGCTTACGGTGTATACATCCCTGTATACATCGTGTCCGGCAATGATGAACAGAAAATTCAGGGGGTGATTCTACATGTAAAATCAATGTCTGAGGTTCAAATAGCAATTTTCCGAAGTCTCAAAAATAACGGAGATGCGGGGCCGTAACTTTAGATTTTTAGCTATGGTTATTAAATATTTTCTTTGCTTATTCACAAGTGTGCCAAATTTACAAACAATTGGCGATCGAAGAAATAAAATATTTAATACAAATTATTTTAACAATCAAAATTTAAGCCCTGCAGCACTGTATTTCTATGTTTCTTGTATAAAAGATCTCTTAACGTCAAGAATCCAATCGCGTCCCATAAATAAAAATTGATCTACACATTGAGAACAAGAATTTTTCAGATCTATAAATAATTCCGTAAGGTCGTCTATATCAGCAGTGGTGCGTAAAAAGCGTAAAAGCTCGTGGTTTTCCATGTTTTCCACACGGATAATAACATGTTAAATGTAGGGTATTTACAAAACTGAATGAACCTAAATAATGTGATAAGTCATCAGTAAGCAAAATTTTCCAACGTGGTTAATTTTTACACATTTTCAGTTTTTGAAAAACAACTGCGTATTTTATATTTATAAAAAATTTGCCTGCTCTTATTTTGTTAAATTTTAAAAAGCGTGATTTTTCCTATTGTATTTCAGTTGTATTTATATCAATATTTTCTATAATATTAGTTGAAATCGTGTCTTCAACTCCCAATATCTTTACGAAATCAACGAAAACTGCTTCTGTTTATTTTTGTACGCTATCCGAACGAGGATCATGTGCTACTTCAAACACTATTTTAAATGTTATTTCAATTTGATTTTTTTGATTGATTGATTTGATATGAATACGAAAATCTTTATCCTGAGCGGATTGACTTATCATTCAATACACGAAGTTTCCGAAATAAATCAATAATTGACAAACTGCACAAATTTATTGGCTTTTGTTTGGATAAAACGACAAGTTTTTCACATTCAAAAAGCGAATATGGCACACGTTATTGTTTCAAAAAAATCCGTTAGATTGTTTACATCATTATGCAATCAATGAGAATTGAATTATTCATTGCAGCATCACGTTAATACCTGCGAGCAATTCTTAATCAGTTGTAATGTTTTACAACTCGAATAGATTTATTTGGGCTATAACTAAAAATATGTTAAACAAACATATATTTAAATTACTTTGTTAATTAAAATTATGTATTATTATGTAAAGGGCTTAACTAAAACGTTTACTATAAACGAGCAAATGTTTGTTAATACAACTCTACATATTAATTCAAAATTCAAGCATTTTCAAGTTTGTTTGCCTTAAGTTTTTTCAATAACTGGCATTATATTTATCGCAGTCCATCTTCATTTTACTGAGCAAACTGTGCAGGTTGGACCAAATTAAACACAAACTTAAATATGATGTAGATCTAGAATTTCTAAAGAATAAAGACGGAAATGATGTTAAGTTGGTAATTAAACTTCTGTTTCTTTGAAAACGGCAGCCACAAAACTTGCGTATTTTGTAAACCTGTGTACTGCGTGTTTACTAATATTTGTGCATATTTCTTAAATTAACTTAAACAAAACCGTGAAGTGGAGATTTCGCTGCATTTAATTCCTTTTTGGAGTACTACAGTACTATCGGCTGTTTTTTTTTTTAATCTAGTTTACCATGCGTCAATTTCCAGATAAAAGCAATAATTTATAATAATATAGAATGTGTTAAATATTCGGTTTTTGTATATTACTGAGAATTTTTAAATGAACTGAAAGATCAGAAGATAGGAAAGAAAAGTGAAGATATTTAAAAAATATATTTATACGAAGAAAAAAAAATTAAAGAGAGAATCTAGACAATTTTCATTTGAAATTGGATATTGAGAAAAGTGAAGATATTTAAAAAATATATTTATACGAAAAAAAAAATAAAGAGAGAATCTAGACAATTTTCATTTGAAATTGGATATTGAAAAATCTCGTGTAGGTAGAAGCAATAATATCCTCGTAAATTTCTATAGACACACTAGTTACGGAATGGCTTGGCTTGACTTGTGGATGGAAGCAACCCAAAAAATTACAAAAAATGATGAATCTTAATCTTTTCTAAGTAACTCGTGCAGATATCAAGTTGCATTGCTGTGCGTGTGAACTGAGTCTATTTTTTTCGGAAAGAAATCAGCACATTCCTCAATAATTAGACCAGACATCAATCTGCTTTCCTCAACAACCATTTAAAGGAAGCGTCTAATTTAATCTGGTTTGCTTGAAAACTGAATTTTTGAAGATGTTGGACGTTTGGATCGTTCATTGATAAACCGCCGGTTTGCACTAAATTTACGCAAAAGTAATCAAGTTGCTCTCTTCAACAGCCCTTACAAAACTTTCAATGCTGTGTGACTTGGAACTGAATCCATTAAATAGTTTCCTGGGAATGAAATTGAGAATTTTGAACTTTGTGCCAGTTTTGTACAGGGTCGTACCTCAAAAATCAACCTAGATATCAAGCTATTCCTATGAAAAACTTTTAAAGGAAACTTCCCTCTCAAACACTGAGAAATTTTACCTGAGGCAATTGAGTATCGACTTCTTTTTTAAATTTTTGCCATTTTGGCACCACAGATGTTTAAAGACAAATTCTCAGAAGTTGGATCCGATCTTATGCCAGTTTCTCCTGCTTGATTTCAAGAACAAATCTTGTTGTTTTATGTTTTTTAAGTGAACTGATTTTATTTATTAATTTTCTCCTGTGTAATTTAATACGAGTCTTCCTTATAGTTTCCCCAAAATTAAATTGGAAACTACACATTTTTTACTTTGAAATAAGTGATTTTTGCACTACAATCCCTAGAAGGTCATGTCTTAATATCCAATTAACTTCTCAATAGCCTTTAAAGAAAACAATTTTATTTTTGTTTCTTATTGAATAATTTTAATGGCCTAAAGAATTCTTCAACATTTAAGGGCACCTCCAAATAAAATCAGAACGTTATCTGCGATAATGTATGCTTCAAGTCTGACATCACTAATTATTTATTGATTATGTAATGTCATATTTAAATATTAATTATCTATGAAATTAATAATTCTTCATTTTTGACGGCCGAAGCCACGCATGTTGCGGCAAAAGCTCGAATGATAGTTTTAAAAATGTTTAAAAATTTTAAAACCGTTATAAATTTTTTATTCCAAAATCGAAATTTTGTTGAGTTTTACTATTGAGTTGTTGAAAGAAAAGTTTCGACATTTGATTCAGTTTTATCACTGGAAGCCCAACAATTTTTTTATATATGTTTTCCATAGCATCTTATGACAATTTCTTAATTCGTAGACAATTTCTGTTAGTTAGAACGGATGCGAGCCTAAAGATAAGAATCTGAGTTAAATTAATAATAATAGTAATAATAGAGCAGGCGCGCGAAAATCCATTGTTTTCCATGACTTCAGTGTTTAAAACACATTTATTTTAATTAACTTAATTCCATATCAATTGTCGAAAGTAAACCTTTAAAAATGACTCTATATTTACCAAATGAAACATGCATATTTACATGATTACGTTGTTACACGTGAGGTTTTATACAAACTGGTGTTGCGCGAAAAAGCGATTCTAGCACAAGTACTCAATGTTTGAGGAGATAATACATTGTTAACACTTACCGAGGGTCTCCAACTGTTTTGGGCTGAGGTCCATTCATGGCACTGTTCCATTGAAAAAGCTTCGAAAGTCGGTTCTTCTTTTTCAAGAATTTCACCCCGAATTGACTTTTTATTCGTATCTTCTTCATCTGCAGGATTCTCAGTCTCTTCAAAATATACCTAAAAGTGTAGTTCGTGTGAAAAGTGCGTTTGCTTGGCCGCAAATTCAAGTTTTAAAATATCGTTCAGACAACATTCTATATTTTTTCTCATGCGTTATTTTTAGATCAATGTGCCAATTTGGTGAATACGTTTAGGTATAGAGTATGTACTTTTGGATTAGATTCTATAAGAAAATCCGATTTACACGCGAATGCTGTAGTTACATATTGCGGAATAATTTTAAATTAAAAATAACGTGATGAGTGTTTGATAGGCGCCTACATACTAACGAACTAGCAAAAAATCAACATTTTCCCATCATTGAACTCTCGGGAGCAGGCATTATTCCTTTTTATAGACGAATAGATAAGATAACAGCTATAATCTTAATAAAGATAATGCGACCTAATGAATAAAAATTGCAATTAAATACTTTTGACCATGAATCAAAATATTTTTTTTGTTAGATAAGAGTCTGTAAATATTAGTTCGAAAATGGTCTTTCAGTTTAAGAAAGTGTTTCACCACTTGAATTATATGATTTGTAAACTTCTATGTCTTTTTATTATCTAGGAGTTTTTGACGTTTTCGATTAAATTACCTACAAAAATTAAGGATAATCTTGAACCTCCGCATTTTTTTACAGTATCGATTTGAGTAAATATATTTGAACTGATTGAGCTTGAAGGAATGTTTCTTATAGATTATTTTTAAAATGTTTTTTTAACAGAAGGTTTTAAAATCGCACCGTTCTTTCAATCGAATTAAAGTGAATTTTAACAAAAGTGATTTGATCAAGAAGTAATTTTGAAAATTAACAGATTTAAAAAGTTTAGTTTTTTTAAACGTACATAAGATTCAGTTAAAAAATACACCTTTTAATTTTTTAGCAGCTTTTAAGTTGAAGTATAAACATATATTATGCCAAACTTTTTGAATGTGTTCTTTCGGTGTCTACTTTTTGTCTCTAAAGCTCATCGACAAGACCTAACATTAATAACAAAACGAGTAAATTAAAGAAAAATATAAGTTTTCTTTTTAATATCAGACGCATTTTAAAGTGGTTTGCAGTAGACTTTGGTACTTTAAATAATAATAATAATTTTTTGTGCCTTCCCGCAATTTTATTGATTAATTTGAAAGTTTGCTTTTAAAGACAATTTATTTCCAAATTAATACAAACAATAGATTTTAGTTGTAACCAAACCTTAACTATGACTTATGACTCGTATATCTTAAGACTGTCTTTAGACTAAGATTCACTATAGACTATCTGAGGCTCAACCTCTTATGGCTGACTTCTGACCAGACCTCTCATGACTAAATGCTGGTTTCTGCTGTGGCTTCTTTTGTACTTAAATTATGCTGATCATATAGCAGAAACGATACTACGTCTTATTTTATAAGAATAGTCGGCATAAGTGGCCATATAATTCCGCATAAACCTGGTATCACAATGGTATTCCTGTTTGAAGTCGGTAACAGTAACTGTTTTCAAGATAAAAACTGTTTAATTGCATCTTAATCACAACAAAGTAACAAAATTAAATTAAGCAATTTTAGATTTTTAAAGTAATTTTTCAATGATTGGATGTGATATTTCGATAAGTCCCAGAATATAGAATTTTATTACGGTATCTTTAGATTAGCGTGAATTATTTTTAAAATATGTTAAGTTTGCAACCCCGTAAATCAAAACGAAGCCGTTTTTAATACGTATATTTTTGTAAGATATTTTCATCTTAAAATTGGATTTACTATCGACCGTTAAAGTCCTGCTACTATAAACTGACTCACCCTGTATGTATATATTATTTTATAGCTTTGCGTTAGCTACAAGAAAACGGGCGTTCCGTAATATTTGTGGCCTTCATTTGTAAAAAGAGTAATATTTGCTTTCTAACACCTAACAAGTGATTGAACAAACATTTTTTATTATAAATTTTACATTTTTAAATACCAAAATAAACTTAAGCAATGAAAATAAAAGCAATTCGATTTTGCAACGATATATATGTTTAGCGCTTTTTTGAGTTGACTTTAATTGAAATTTAATTTGATCATAAACTAAAGAAAATCATATTACATAGTTTAAAAAAGTTAAAAACTATAAACTTAACTTGTTTGCCTCAATATTTTCATGTCGTGATAAAATAAAAAAAACGTCAATTAACTCGAATACCAAGCGAATTAATAGCCTTTTTTAGGTAGCACCAACAATTTTTTTTTAATTCAACAGACTAAAGATAGATTTAATAAACAAGGTGTTTACGAAAATTGAACTTTTTAATTATGCCTTGTTTTCTTTCAACATTTTAAATCCTTACATGAAACGGAAATTTATTTAATCTTTGTGAAACTACGACTTTTCAGCCTGTTCAACAACTGTAATCGTTCGAAGTATAATTTATTCATTCTTTTGAATCTCGACAAGCCTCAACAAATAATCAAATAGAAATAGCAAAGTTTATTTAAACCATTAACCAACTTGTAGATTGTTTATTCTATACTGTTCCAGCTGAACGAATGGTTTACTTAACAGAAAAATTCGAAAAAAGCTCAGTTCAACGTTTAGAAAGACTCGATGCAGATATGCAACAATACCCTCATATGGCCATGTCACGGCCACGGTTCCACTCAATCGGAAGTGGAATTTACATTGCGTAAAGACTAAAAATCTTAATCACCCACAACAATAGTCACCGCCCTCAACCTCAATCGGTCAACAGTTCGATTTTTTACTTGTTATTTAAACGTACCTGTAGACCTTGTCCGTTTGGTTTTGATTTACACATTTCTGGAAATGAGGGCTTCTTCTAAATGTAGCTCTAGTTGAAATCACTCTTCTCCCTTTTCTTCTAATGGCATTCGATCTTCGAAAGAAGCATTGCTCGCAGGAATCAACAGGATTTGTCTGGTATATTTCTAAACTTCGCATTGATTCATCCATTTTCCTACACTTGCACACACACGCACACTGTATAGTTATTTTATATCGTTTTAAAGTTTCTGCCAGTCTCCTCAAAACGATCAAAGTTAAGTCATCTTTGAATCACTTGCTCCTTTAGGACTCATCAAATGTTAACAACCAGTTCTTTGTGGAATAATATAGGTTCAGGAAACGATGCAAAATATGAGTGGAAGATAAGGATAAATAAATATTTGAGAATTTTAACAAAGACAAGTTGTTAGCGAACGGTTTATCTCACGTCGTCCAAACACGCGCTTTTCAGGAGAACATTGTACTAAATTAAATACTTGCACTTTGTAGATTTCCACTTTTAGTTGTCTAAAATCGCTTCTACGACGCGTTTATGCAGTTTTTTTTTAAATCACCACCACTGAGTCCCACTGATTTTGGAATTAAATGAATGCCAAAACGCGTGCACAAATCACGCAAAATAAAATAGAGGAAGCTATTTTACTATTTGGGAAATAAAAGCCGAACAATAGAACACTAAAAGGATGGACATGGGCAAAAAGGGGGGGACATATCCGTCATTGATTAGACCATGTCGAGCTGGTACAACCCATACGCTATAATGCCCCGCTTGACTGAAAACAAAGTGCTTTTGTTAAAGTCTTACGGTCACACAATGAAGAAACATTGCATTTGGTTGCGCGAATATTTTCTAAAATATGTATAAGCAACAAATAAGTGCTGGTATT
>NW_026017110.1:19896956-19901819 GCF_020466585.1 Dendroctonus ponderosae | reverse complement strand
CCTGTTTTAATGCCCTAATAGTACATACAGAAGTTGATTCTTCTTCCTGCTTCTCTTTCCTTGAAAGATATCGAGTTTAAAAGAAAATAACATAATTTTCTAGCTGAAGCAATAGACAAATAATACTATTTATCATTTGAAGTCCATGCCTTTGGAAGCTAAGCCAAAAATTAATCACTTTCTAATGGAAAAATTAATGAATCATTTTCGTATGTTTTAATCTAGATAAACAACTTTTCTTGGAAACAGGTTTCTCTCCGAAAAAAATTCGATTAACAGCATCATTAACATTATTAGTATGTTAACACTCTTCACAAAACTTATAAATGTTTTGCAAACATTTTAGGAGCCAAAATGTTTAAATAAAACTCGCTTTTTCTACAATGTTTATTTAATTTTTAATAAAAATATGCGTTTCACTACAAAACAAATCAATCCGATTAGTTTTAATCTAATAACAACTAAAACTAGTATCCTCTAGTATCACTTACCTTACAACTAAGCTGTTTAGATTTTAAATTAATTCGTCAAAATGTATGTAAACAATTATGTATAAAAAGTGCAATAACAATGCCCTTGTTGCTCAAGTTTAGTAAGTTAGTAATCGAAACTAACATGTATATAATTAGGAAAAAAATGGCCCGTCCAGGATCCTTGTAAATAATGTATACATATTATATGTACATTTAGATTTACAAATGTAACAGTGTTAATTGAGATTCGTTCAAGTGGTTAAGATTTAGTTTGCATGAAATTACTTGAAAACTGGATAAACACCGATAAATGTAGATTACAAATATTTTCGAAGCAACTTTATCTCCATCAAACATGAAAAACATTTGTTTAATTGAGACGTATTTAGCGCAACGTCCTCACAACTTCATTGAAAAAAATCAAACGATAGATGAGACTAAGTTCATCCAGTCACATTTGTTATCAACCATGAAAGAAGCCTACATCGAATCTTACCTAATATTTATGCATATATCATATGTGAATAAAACAACAAAAGTCAACTTTAGCCATTTGAATGTGTGTTTGTTTTTCTAGTCACCTTTTATTGTGGACTATAAAACGAAGGTCTTCAAAAGTTGTTAAACCCAGTTTGACAAAACTGTATCAAACTTGTCCAATTCAAATCGTACCTATCATGATGTGTACATAATAATATGCGAACATAACTTAATAATTCAACTTTAACGATATCAATTTGCACTTGTTTTTGAGACGATCGCAAACTCAGTTTCTCCCAATTCGCCACTTTGTCGACAAACGCCGTTGAAATATTCAGTTCCAATTCTATGTGAAACAATTACTGTTCAAGCATAGGCACTCCCCTAAGCAATAATTACCCTGTGTTTGCAAGCGGTTAATTTACTAATTTTTTTTAATTATCATAATTAATTATCAAAGCTTACTGCAATCTGAAACCTGTTTGCCAGTAGTTCTTTAACTTACAGTAAATACTCTTCGAAAAAAAAACAGGAAAAAACTATGTCGATTGATCTAACAGTAAAAAATGACTAAGCATAATTTATTATGTCTTTTTCAAAATAAAATATCAATATTCAGTCGAAATTATTACTAAAAATAGCTCAATATTAATCTGCTGAGTATAATATGAAGTCGGTAATATTAACCATTTATTTTTATCAAGAGGTAGTGTTTCTAGCACTACTTTACTTGACTTAAATACCAAACTTTATTAAGGAAATTTATCAAAATTGCAGAAGGAAATATTCTTTTCATACCTTTAGTCCCTAACCCAAAGCAAAACCCTGTTTTCTTAAATCCGTTATTATGTTCGGTTCAAGCATGTACACTTTCAAGTTTTTAACTTCTCTCAGTCGCTTAATCCACAGTAACTAATAAATTAGACGAAATTAATAAACAAATTCAAACACTTCCACCATTTTTAGCTAAATCCTTCGGAAAAATCCGTCGATGTTTGATCGGGTGTATCAAATTTGGCCATAACAAACAAGCTGGGCACCTGCCACAACTGAAACACAATCGATTCAAGCTCCTTTTCCTTATCGCGTTTTTGGGCCAACTCTTTTTGCAAAACCGATTCTCGTTCGTTCAATTGATTGAACTGCCGATACAGTGCGGTTTGCTCTTGTATCGCCTCCTGCTGTTGAAGTGTCAATGCACGTATCTCTGTTTCCCTTTCTGGATACAAACAAGATCAATATTGATTACACAAGAATACATTTTTTTAAATATAGATTCTTACTAATAAAAGAAAATATTATTTTATGACTTTGAGAAATATGTTTCTAGAACCGTTGCCTAGTGGAACTTTTTTTGGAATCGTTAAAATCATTAGGTGACCCGCGTTTTCCTTTACGAGAGCCGTCCGATAAGTAATTAGCCTCGCCGTCCAATGGCTCCGCCGAAAGCCACGGAAGCCTACTTTGCAAACTTCGAGAAAGCGTATTTTCCAGACGGGTTAAAGAAGTGGGCGCATCGCTCGGTCAAGTGTATCGAAGTAACAGGAGACTATGTTGAGAAATAAATCGCCACTTTATCAAAAACTTATCGGACCGCCCTCGTATATCGCAAAGTTGCAAACAAATTTTTATAATAAATAAAGAGCCTTAGTCCCTCCACGTACAAAAGCAGGGACATTTCGAGCAAACTGAATTATATTAATGTACAAGTGTATAAACCGGATTGATTAGATTTTAATATTAAATTTAATTGGTAGTGCATCTCTTCGTAGGTAAGTATAATTGTTAAGTTTTTGGCCATTTAGCGGGTGCATCCATCAGACATTTTGCGGATATTGGACACAGTTTGGGGACATTTGAAATTTCCTATGAAATTAGTAGAAGGCGTAAAAAACTTTCCATATAATGTTATTAGAAGGAGGATTAATGAAGTTCTGTTTATAAATGTAAATAAATTTTACTTAATATCGAATATTGTAACCGCATTTTTATTCAGAATGTGCGATGATAGAGGCACATTAAAATATGAAAATTACGGACAAAACATGTACAACATTCAATTGAAACTATAAAATAAGTGAAAGCGACCGGTTCCAATTGTTCATATTTGCCTATGAAAACAAGCTGTTGACATCAAATGCAAATATCCAAACGAAATGTATAACGTTATTACAACAATGAAGCAGTTGTTATTTATAAAACAAGGTTTTTGTAAATATTATAATATAAAGCAAAAATTAAATAGATCAGTCCCGTTTAAATTTGATAATTCTCGTTTAAATTGTATAGTGTAGAGATCTGCTTCTATAGAACTTTTTTTATTGCATTCAACTATGAAAAGCCAAAGATTTCTTAAAAAACAAAAACCCTGTCGTTAACTTAACTTAAATTACCATCTACTCCGACAATAAAAACGAAAGTAATAAAAGACTTACTTTGTACTAAAGACGTCACTTTGCTCATCGCTTCATATATTGAAACATTGGTTGAATTGGAACAGTCTGATTCAATATTAGCTGTATTTGCAGTAAAACTCAATCCTTCAAGGCTCGATTCATCCATACTCACCTACAAAAGTCAATTCTGGTTAGTAATAAGCCACTATCTAAGTTTTTCATCCTTCACTAACCGTGCTAGTCTCAGCTTGGCCAGTTGAAGACTCTATATCTGACAATTCGCGATATATATCCCCAGCTAACGACGTTAAATGCTTCTTAGCTTGTAGATGTTCTCTTTTATTGTGCAAGCTGTGAAACCATTGGTCGCAGGTGCGGCAGTACAGTTCCTCATTATCTTCTTCCTGTTTTGGGAAAAATTATTAAACAAACGCCTAAATTCGAAGTGAATATTTCTTACATCGAAATCATCGGTTGCATCCATATCGCTCTCTGAGAGAACATTGTTTTGCAACCGCTTTCTTCTCTTCTTGTTCAGGTATGCTCGGTATGCTTCCGACTGCCTATATTGCTTCACTGCTTCTTTGTACCTACAACAAACAACCCACATACTTATGGAACAAATTCCCATATTTCCAGTAAGTCATACTGTCTCTTTTCCTCCTCCGCTCTATCTAAATAGGGTTTCTTTTCTTCCAGCGTTAAACTCGACCATCTGTTCCCTACAATTTTCGTTATTTCGTAGAACTTTAAAGAGCTGTCCTTAAAAAAACTTCTTTGCTCATTTGTGTACAGGTTGTATCCAGTTAAGGGAGCCTTTGGAGGTAGATTTAACAATTCCGGCTTGCGCTTTCGCCCCTTTGGCCAACCACCTCTTCCTTTCTTCTTAATCACTACTTGCTGGGGCGAGGGGCAACCATCACTATTTAAGATGTGTAGACTTCCCCTCGTTGAGTCTGATTCTTCACTAGATTTGTCTCTATCTAGAGAGATATTTTAAGTTATTTTAAATTACAGTACTTGTAGCATCATGATTAGTATTTTAAGATTTTACGATTTCCGAGATTTATGATTTTTTTTTTATTTTCATACAATTACTATCCACTGCTAGGAGTTCGATGTTTCTTACTTGGCAGCCAAGCAACCTTACAACCTCACGATGAAGGTAGTAAAAACTGTCTTATTGCGATTTTACTCACAGACCTCTAAGTTTCATCGCGCTCACCATGAAAGAGTTACTGCATATATTGTTTCCACCAGTTTCCTTTTCCCATGCTGTTTCAGCATCTCTATCTTCATGCTCTAAGACTGACACTATTTGCAGCACAGTCCCGATTTTTTTTGTGCAAATTAAACGATTACTTGCGCTCTTGCAAAATGTCCATTTTAGCTTCACTCACTTTCATTCTTTAGTTTACGTATTGTCGTATCGGTAAAGGCCCGATTACTGGAAAACAATTCGGCTGATAAATATATGCGTGCAAAGCAGGAGCGCACGTGTTTTGCAGGGGAAT
>NW_026017110.1:19881419-19895957 GCF_020466585.1 Dendroctonus ponderosae | reverse complement strand
TCAAAAATGGGTTCCCAGTAAAATTGGATTCCCCTGCAAAACACGTGCGCTTCTGCCCTGCTGGCAATTGTTAATCAGCTCAAAAATGGGTTCCCAGCAAAATTGGATTCCCCTGCAAGTGTGTGATAGGTTTCGTCGCGATACCGATTGTTTTCTCGGGAGCGCGCTTGGACATCCTACCCGGTGAGCCAAGAAATACTTTTACGAACGATTTTACGAACTATAGTGTGTGGCGTAGTATTTCCAGGGGGTATTCCCAAGTGGTGACCTTATTTTTTCAGAAGGTTTGTGTTGTGTTATTAATTATAAAGTTACCACCCATTATGAATCCGACCAATAATGAGATTCACCGTTCTGGTGGGGACAACCTAGCGCTACAGGGGACAACGGTGGTGAAACCTAGTTCACCCACCAACTCTAATTCAACTACCTATATGGACCAAAGTGCGGCCAAATCTCCCGCGTCATCAATCGGTGAATGTTTCGGCTTTTCGGTTTCCCCCCAACGCAACAGTATTTTTTACATTTTCTTTTGCAGCTTCTAGTATTTTCGGAGGTTCCCGTTAAGTTGATTTCTGTTCCAAAATTTTCAATTTTCTCACTTTTTGTAGCTTTTAGAAATCTGTCACTTTTATCGTTTACATCAGTTTCTTTACATTTTACAGTTTACATCATCGTAGATGATGATGATATAGTCACACTTGAAGTTTTTTCATTGTTAAGATGTCTTATGGCGTTTTTCAAATTTAAAATATCTGGTCTGATGCTCGCTTCTTCAGATCCATGACTCATCTCATGCGCTCATCATGAAAAAGTTCCTGCACATATTGTTTCCACATCAGTTTCCTTTTCTCTATTGTTACAGCATTACCATCTATATGCTTTCAGAGCGACACTTTTTTGGGCACAGCTTCCCGATATCATTGAGGAATTTGAACGATTTATTGCTTTCCCTCTGGCTACTCATTTTCCTCCTTTCCTTCCTAAGTATATGTATTATTTATATGTTCCTTTACACTTTGTAGTATTCACTTTGTGCTACTTTGAATTTTAAAATCAACGATTTCTGTCATCATTCTCACTTTTCCCAGCTTTTAGAAATCTTTCACATCATTTACAACGAATTCAACAGCGTTCTTCTCAATTCTTCAACTGGTTTTAGATGACTTGTGTTACACTCGCCATCACTTATGCAAAAAGCTGCATCAAAATTTCTGTGCTTTTTTTAAATTAAAATAGAATTAATTTTTAGAATTAGAATAGAAATTCCATTATCTGCTCCAGAAAACAATTTTAAGAATTTCTCAGCATTCCGAAGCCTTTCGTTGCTTGGAATGTAGTCAATTTGTTTTCGCATTATTCTTCATTACACAGCATTTGGCCAGTAATTTATCGCATATGCCACAAGAACAGGGTGGCTGGAACATGTTGTTTGGAAAACCGATGCATCCCTTGCAAGAGTTTTTAGTGTTTTTTTAGCCTTTTTTTCGGAAACGCACTCAATCAACACTAAAGAATATTCAAAGATATTTTAATTTAAGTACAGACAACGAAATCTGCTATGCAGTTAAATATGAAAAAAAATAGAATTCATACTATTTGCGGGTAGTATTATTCATTTTAATACAATCAGCAAAAGTTACTAATTCAATCGCAAATATGTTATTCAATAGATTGATTCCACTGTTTTCTACATCAAAACAGTTTTTCTTCCGTACTGAATAGCAGCTTGAAAAATAGTTTTTGTTTTAAACAAGACCAGTGGCGTATCGATTTTTTATTGAAAATAATTCAGACACATGCAACCACGCGAAGCGATATTAGCGAAGCTGAAAAGAAAAATTGAATCACATGAATAGTATTTATAAACCATGCATTAGTATGAGTCAACATCTCATCTCATCTCTGTAGCTCTACAACCCAGGGTGGGTCTTGGCTGACTTTACAATATGTCCCCATATTTCGCGATCTTTTGCATCATCGATATTTTTAGTGTTCTTAAATCCCATGTAATGTTATTTCTCCAGCGCAATTTTGGTCTTTCGAGGGGTATTTTCCGCCTGGATTCTCTTACCGCACCGTTTAATAATTCGTTGATTCCGTTCGCCCATTCAAGCCTTTCTGATTTCATTACTTTAACTATTCCTGGTTGGTTATACAACTGTTCCAGCTCTCTATTGTTATTAAGCGATACTGTTGTTGGTCCATATAGTCTCCTAATTATTTTTCTTCCTGAAATTGTAAGCCGAATTTCGTTCTGTTTTGTTACTCCATCTCTCACAGGCAAACGCCATAATGGGTCTTACAATTGTTGTGTAGATTGTAATCTTCGTGTATCGGGATATGTTTTTCAAGTTTATTACACATCGTAGGTCGAAATAGCAGCGATTAGCACGTTGTATGCTATTATTTGTTTCCTGGGCCATGTTATTATTTGAAGTGATTGTGGTACCCAAATATTTGCATTTAAGTACGAGTCGAGTCTCAAGAACGAGAATTGCCACCGATTAGGGTTTATAAACCGATCCCCGTTAAGAAACGAAAGTCGGATTTGAGGTCAATCGAAAAAGTTTCTTTATTCTACTTCTTCCATCACTCGCTCTGGACATTTAAAAATCATCAACTAAAGCTGCTAATCCTATAAATAGATGCTTATTTAGAAACGAACCTTTGGGTCTTAGCATGCTGTTTAAATGAAGTTCATTGGAGAATGAGGAAAATTTGGCAAACGAAGGGAAACCGGTGCTGGAACCAGTGGTTGTATAAGTGCTGTCACTACATTCGCTTGAAAATCCCCCATCGCTGTCGCAAGTCATTCTTATAGCCGGTTTTTTAGTTCCGGTATTTTGCTGGATTATTAGCTGGGTAGCAACTTTTCGGAGACTTTCCGAAGACAAGTTCATGTCCGAGGATAATGCCTCATTGAGCGACATGCAAATGACACTGGAACGAAAAGTATGCCATTGAAACGCAAATTGTTCAAAGCAGTGTAAACTAGAATTACCTTCCATTAGTTTCCACCAGTATTCCATTGTCTAGTAAATCATTTGCTTCTTGATCAGTCAACATGTCTTCCGATATTTGAGGAGGATGTAAAATTCCTGGCTCCGACATTATATAAGATATTTGGTTATTAATATTACTAAGCAAAGTTGATTTCAAAATATCTTTGAGAAAATCGGATTGAAAGTGGGTAAATTTGAATAAATCTGTTAAATTTCGTGATTTGAACGCGGAGACAGATTCTGAAGAAAAAGCAAATAAACTTAAAAAACACTATGAAAGAAACACTAAATTCGCAGCAGAAGCATGTTTGAGAAAGTTGAGGAGTATTCGATACTTCCTCCAAGTTGCTAACCTTTCAAAATGGTGTTTACGGATTCTGACATTTTATAACCACAATGTTTTAACTGTGGCGACCGATTTATCGGATCTCTAAACCATATTTAGGTAACTTTTGAAAAAATGGAGACTATTTAGACAGTTGCTATTAATAAAAAATTCATAATCATAATATTTACAATATATTGGCTTTTAAGCACCTTTCTGGTTGTTCTATAATATAAAAGAATTTACTACGGGTCACTATAAATAACAATGCCGCCATTTTGCTCGTAACATTAGCAAAAGCAATTGTTTACGGCTTAACGCAAAGTTAACAACAACAATTAAAAATGTAGGTTAATTTAAAAAAGCATAAATATTAACGTAAAAAGTTGATTTAAAACTTGTAAGTAAAAGACAAGACATAGTTTTTATGTAGGACATACCAAATCTCAGAATTTTCTATAGTTATAAGAAATTTTGTTTCTGACACATTTTGACTTTGAATTTACGTCATTTCACACAATTTAAGTAATATAACCTCACAGTTGGAACGTTTCCAGCACTTTTCAGCTTATTCCTCCAACACCAAACTCTAAAAACTTAAAAAATGGCTTTGATTGGTGTAAGAAGTGCCTTAAGATTTGGCCAAAGTATAAACGAATCATTTCTGTTTAATTCCAGGTGAGTAATGTAGTTACATGGGTTTTCTTCGATTCGAATTAATCTATTGTAGAAGCCTAATGATTTCGAAAATCAAATTTAACACAGCGGAGGAGACGAAAAAATCCGAAACGGACACATCACCATCAGCTAACGATGATAAGTCAAATGTAGAAATAGAGAAACTCAATAAGCAGATTGTTGAGCTGACAGAGAAAAACTCCGAGCTGCTGGTAAAGCACATGATTTTTCATTATTTGCGAACCTTTCAGAGTCTAATATATTGCAGGATAAATATAAAAGATCTTTGGCAGACGGCGAAAACTTACGGCAACGGTTAACGAAGCAGATAGGCGAGGCAAAAATTTATGGCATTCAAGGCTTTTGTAAGGATCTATTAGATGTGGCTGATGTGCTGGGAAAGGCCACAGAAACGGTGCCAAAAGATGAAATCAAAGACAGTAATCCGCATCTAAAAGGCCTCTATGAGGGTTTGATTATGACAGAGGCACAATTGAAAAGTGTATTTAAAAGACATGGTTTAGAGCAAGTTAATCCACTAAATGAAAAGTTCGACCCCAATTTCCATGAAGCTCTATTTCAACAGGTAAGCCCCATTTGCCACCATATAAATTCATAACTTTTTCCTTCGTTTTGAATCTTTTTCGTAAAGAATTGAATGCATTCGATATAGTATGATTACGTGATGTTTTATTGTGATTTCGTTCATATAAAGATTACAGCGTTGGAGATACGTTCGATGAAATTGTGCTTTAAAATGTATTCATGTAACGGTTTTTTAACCAATCTGAGAATACCTTCTGAAACCGCTGGACTAAAAGCAACAAAGTAGGATACTACTGAAAAGAGAATTGAATGCCTTTTAAAACTATGTGCCACTAGACTAAATTCCCATTGAAGATTCTAATGGTGACATCTACCCCTCCCTCCTAGGGGGTTAACAAGAACGCTAAAAATATTCATTTAAAGTGTCCTCCTTACAAATAAAATTGACGTGTTAAAGATTGTAAGGGTGGACTAGACTCCGTCCCTACATTTTGGACCAGTTGGTGGATGCGCAGGAGAAACAAGTAAAAAAATAAACGTGATCAGTAATCACGTAGAGGAATGTCAGGAACTAGTAGTATCCCCCTTTGATGGAGTCTTTCAGAAGCCAAGCTTCTAACAAGACAAGCACCACAAATAAAGGAAATAACAATAAAAAACAACTAAAATTAGGTCGAGTCTATGCCTCGCGCACAATTGCTTCTCGGTGGAAGGTTTTTCTCGTGTCGCGCCCAATATTACCTTTGTTGGCTCAACAGTTTTCATTTAGTCTAAAACAGGACTTTTGTTTTCGATCTCGGAGTCACTAAATGACCGCTTGGCGTGGCGATGTTTTTGGATACTGCTTCAGTGTGCACTTCCTTCGGGACTTCCAAGTCGATCCAGAGCGAAAACAAAATAATAAATTATTTCCTCTATGGGTCGATTTCTTTTTCCTGACCTCCCTCGTACCTTGAAGCACTTGTTCTCTGCACTATTATTTTAAGGGTGAATGCGAGAAATGTCCAGGGCGGTGGAAAAAAAAATCGAAGTCCCGAGAATTAAGAATTCATCGCTAGATCGACAACACGGGACGTCAATACCATTAACAATAATAATTAAAACAACTGAATAGCCTTTGGTTTTTGTAGAAATTTTAAAAAAGTACTCTTTACTCATAAAATGTTTTAATGCCCTCCTGCCACAATTTTGAACAGCTTTTGATATTTGAAGTAGCAAAAGTAAAATAACTGTATCATCATTACATCTAATTGAATTTGTATTTGCATTTATATATGTGTTTGTATCTTTTCAGGAAGTGGAGGGAAAAGCAGCAGGTACTGTCGTAGTAGTTTCAAAGATTGGATACAAATTACACGACCGAGTGTTGCGACCAGCTCTTGTGGGTGTTTCGAAATAACAGCATAGCAAATAATTTTCTGTTCACTAAGGTAATGAACGTTCCAGTGTGTGTTTTATTATACCACAGAAGAACACACAGGTGTATAATTGAATTGTTTTTATATGTTAATTAGAAACTGTTAAGATATTTTTGTTTTTTTATATTTCAAATAACATAAATATGTCATCAAATTCATAGAATAAATCGTAGTGCGATATTTAAAAGCAAGTTCAATGAATACGTTACCATAAGTTCTGCGAGATAAGAGTTGACTTCTTCGGGTTTCAGAAGGCCGATTGCAAGAAAAGAAGCCCATTGCTGTGTGTATTCAGTTAAGAGTACTAAACAATTTTTGGGAGTAGCAAAAATAGTTCTAACTGTTTATAGTTTATTGAAATGAGAGCTCATACAACACTATAAGCATTTTAGTACGTATATGTTAAATTTTTCACTAAAAGCAAAATATCACGTATTCACATTCACAAAAATACAACCTATATAAAAGTTGTTTTTATTATAACATTGAAAATGTGAACTACCCGTTAATGCGAAGATATTGCTTTTCCAATAATATGAATCATACCAGATATGTAACACTTTTGCACCTTTAATTGAAATAAAACTGAAATACATAATGGGCACAGTAATGCAACTAAAACGATCAACTGCAAAATTAAATACAGAATAATGAAATAAATATTTGTTTAGTATTTACAATGCAAAAATACAAAAAAAGTGTGTATGCTCATAGGGTCTGCAGATCTAAATACAGTACTAATATTTACAACGGCATAGATGCATTGTTGCAAAAAAATAGATTGCCTGTTTTCTACAAATTGGATTATTTATGTTTTGAAAATTTGTATAAACTTAATAAATATTAGTACTGACCATTGAACTAGAGAATGCAATATCTTCTGTTTAAAAAATCTAAAAAATAGAAATTAAGACAATTACTTTAATTTGATAATAACATTTTTGGAAATGTGAAAGACATAAATAAACTAGTAAATTGTACAATTCAAAGGCACACCTATTACATAATTTTAATTTTTTCCTTTTCCGGCTACATGTTGAATTTCATATTATAGACTATGAAGGGCTTTCCAGGTGCAATATATTAACTACTTGGATCATACTCGTTTCTGTAGAATTTTGATACCATTCTTTGCTCACTTTTATATAACTGAAAATAATTAATTACTTTTTTTTGGTACGTGGTCAGACAAATTATTCAGGACCTATTTAATATAGTAAAATGTTGGTAGTGGACGGACAATTTTATAAATTTGAGGAAACATTATTTCTGGTAGAAGATTAGTAAATGTTCACTTACATTTCTCACATACGTTAGTGCGTAAGTAAGTAGAAAATAATTTTTCTTTCACGCTAAGTATCACTATTTCTCACCTATAAATATGCTGAGTCGTTCAAAGTTGAAATCAAAAGTGGCTTGGTCCTTAAAAGGCAAGATAAGAAGGAATTATGTTATAATTCGGTTTCAGGTGTTAAATTTTGACCCGATCTATCAAATATAAAATAGTATCACAATTCTACGAAAAAGAATATTGGTATTTTGAAATAGTATAAGAATAGCTTATTATAAGATTTGTTAGTAATTAGGGAGATCCAACATACTATTTAGGGTTTAGTTTGGAACACTAACTAAACAATACACTCAGTTCCTATTATAGAGAACACTAAAAATTTTAAAATCCGTAATTGCACTTGACTTATTGCAGTTGTTAATAATATTAAGGAATGACAAAAATAACATTTTTGAGGATTTCAAGATTTTTAGAGCATACCAGAAGCAAACAATTAAAAATCAATAATCGATGGATAACGGATATAACAAACTTCTCAACAAAAGTTAACGCGTTTCGGAAGAGTACGGACAAATTAACATAAAACCCTTTAAAGCTAAAGCAAAACAGTACATAAGCTAATTCAATGTTAATAACAAAATTATTTTAACAAATAATAACACATACAGGGTACTAACTATTATGTAGTCATTATACGCACAACAATTAGAAACCGAACTAAGTGTCCTAATACTAAATTCTACACTGGTACCCGCGGAATGTTCCTAGGATGCCTTGGTTTTTTTTTTTTTTTTAAATCGAATTGTAAATAAGGATGAAAAATTAGATCAATTAATCAAAAGTTTGGTTGTAGCTCACGATCTTTTTTCCCCAAAGTTTATTGAAATACTTATATATTAATCAATAAATTTAATTTTTGGCTCAAGTTTAGCTCAAACTCATTTTAAAACAAGTGTATCACTTTAACTGAAATTGTTTAATGCCAGTTCCAATTGATTCCATTATAGCGCTCAAAATACCTTTACAAGTTTTTAATTTTTGTTTAGTCTTCTACAAATGTGTTCACAAGCTGCCTTGATAAATATTATAAAATTGAAAGTCTTAATGGAGTGAGTATTCGTTCAGGCTCGTCGTCTAACCGTTGAATCCGTTTTGAATCAATTTGTTCGACTTGAAAACTGTTACTTTTCAAAGTTTGATGCAGTAAAACCAATATAAGAAGCTATTAAGGGAGACAACAAATTATTTCACTTTATAAACTCATAAGTTCTCTATTCAAAACAAATGGGTGCCTTTAACTTAAGTTTAAGTATTAAATTTACAGTATATGTAAATTTAATATATTAAAGGCTAGCTAAGAACATTTTCGTGGGGACCTCGATTAAAAAATGATTGCAGACTTCATCATGTTAGAGGTAGTTAACTTGTGAAGCGAATATAAAAACACTTACACATCCAAGTGAAAAATTATCAGAACAGGCAAAATTTATGAAGTTTGCTGGTGTAAATAAGGCAGATCTGTTTTCAAAAGCAATTGGTATATGATCAAGGCATCTTAATGTTCATTTCGCTTCAGTAAATACATTTTTGACATTGTAATAGTTCTATTAAAGACATCACCAATTAGTGCTTCAGTCTAATTTCGTTCATTATCAATACTTTGATTTGTATATCGAATTCGATACTGATATAATTTTATTTTACAAAACACTAGAAATGTCGTGCTTTTTATCTGAAAATAACCGTTTTACGTAAAGCAATTATTCAATATATTAAAAGTAGAAAACAACACACTCGAGTGCAACATGAAACGGAGTGCATCTATTCCTAGGAACCACATGAAGTATATGCGACAATTGCTTGTTGAAAAACAGAATTATATCTAGTACATTGATTGAGAAGACCGTTAAGCCTGATTAGATGGATGAAAAATCGACTTATATGAGGAGCGAGATACACTGTAATAGTTGAAAACATATTCTTTTTAATGCAAATAGTTGAAAATAATTGGACGTGTTATATTATCATTAAATGAACAATACATGTTTGGTATCAAACACAGCCTATAACTGTTGTAATTGACAATCTAACGTTATTGGGATGAGTTGTGGGTGATCCGATTAAGCCAATACAATGCGAATGTGTAATATCACAAGTTTCCTTTTCGTATAAATGAGAACAATCCTTTAGAGAACGCCCTATAGTCCGCAAAAGGACATTTCGATACTAATATGCATGTCGGTAAGAAAGATACAAATACAGATTAAACAGTTAGATCTCCTTTAATGGTTTTGTTGCGATGCAAAAGCAATGTCGATTCGATTTACCGTAAACGAATTTAACTTGTTGCGACAGAAAATATTAATGACTTGGTATTTTGGCAAATAGAAAATTTAGCTTTATAGCAGACAACTGTTAATATAGTAATACCATATATGGGTAGGAAAGCGTTGAAGAACTTAGAACTATGAAAAACGAAAGAAGTCGAGTGTGAGACAAGAATATAGTATGTACATCTGGGAAAACTGCCTAGCCACAAATGAGACTAGAAAGATACTGGGGAAATTAACTACGATTTTAGAATGTTCTAAAAAACACTTATACTAAGTATGGAAAGGCCATAACAACAAATATTATACTAAAGATAGATAGGAAAACTAAGCAAAGCACATACGCGAATTTGAAATACGAACTTTTTATAAAATACTGTATACAGCCCATGAAAGTAACGGCATTTGGGATATAACAAGTATGCTAGTGAGCTTTTGTCTGCTAGTACGAAACAGTTTTTCTGACTAAGTTAAGTTGTGCAAAGAAAATTCAAATTTCTAACGAAACCGTTGACAAAATCCTTCAAATATTGAGATAATTGGATTTTTCGGATTTGTAATCTTAGGACCATAATTCCGTAAACGCAATGAAATTCGTCCAGTTTAACCGACACAACTTTGAATTACGTTTAAAGCATTACCGTGCATACAGCCCTGAGTCTAACAAAAGAATAAAAAAAAACATGATATTCAGCTAATTTAACTAGTGCATTTTGATTTATTGACTTGCTATTAATCGATATATTGATAAACATTGCACTGAAATTAATCACAAATACCAGCTCTCTTATTTTCAGGAAAAAAGCTCAAAGCGTCTGTAAAATATAATATAATAAGGAAAAGAATCAAGCTATCCCATATAAGTCGTTTAAAATATGAAATTCCAGAATTATAGCGGAGTTTTACTTGATATATACTCTACATTACTGGCAACTGTGGCAACTAATGGCACCTCAAGAAGATTTCCACATTCCTTACTTGTACATTTAATCGGGATAGATTATACTACTGCTAGTGCGTTACTTATTTGTTGGAATGAGACACTCGGCCTCATTCGTTATTGTTAAAATAATCGGAGGCGTTTCCTCGACAGATTGGGCATGTTCGATTCGACTGAAAGTAAGAAAAATAAATATAAGTAGATGAAAATGGGAACAAATAAGCAGCTACTTACTCTGAGCCACTTATCGATGCATTTTGCGTGAAACTCATGGGCGCAAGGCAGTACTCTCAGCATTTGCCTTGCTTCAAAATCACACATGCATACCACGCATGATGTTTGATCACCTTCGTGAGTGTCGGCATTAAACTTGTAACTCACTAGCTGTTCTATTTCCAGTTTAGCTAAACCTCTGGGTTTAGCTTCGCCTAGCTGTTCAGCCAAATTCAATAGAGCTTCATAATTCTGAAAAACAAAAACACTTTTTGAAATAACCAAAGCATCGCATATAAAATAGTCTACAGTTCGTTTGATCAAACAGTACAGAGTGTTTTAAAATTCGTGTCCCTGTAATTAACGAACGTATTAAGCTCTTTAAACAAAATTATTAGGACACGAAGAAGTTGGTGTATACACACTGGATGAAATGCAATCAAATAAGATTGTTGTAATGAAGTGTGCATGTAATATAATTAAGGCCAAGCGCTTTCGACAATTACGCCATCATCCGGGCCGCTAATAAACGAAGTAACCGTAAGTACCCTGGAGGATAGTATGCAGACCAAACCAAGCAAAAGAAAACAAAACTTTCTCGTCAAATCGCAAGCAAACATCCCCAAGAGCACCGAACAAAATATGTAAAAAAATGGTTAAAACATGATGACATATTTGTATATGTATGTATATGTATATTGAAAGTTATTAGCTTTTGAACTTTGCTATTATTATTGCGGGTAAGTCTTTAACAGCAAAAATCTGTATAAACTAATTACTCTGTATAAATAACCGAAAAAAAATTATGAAAATTGTACTTACCTCAGTCTCAGTGCTGTCTGAACTGCTCAAATCGGTTTGACTGAACGGCGACATTGGCGGATTTGAGAACATAGCAAGGAAATGTAGAAGAAATCCGGAATATCTCGCTGGAGTCAAAATGGGATTATGATGCCAGCGATGAGCTCGAGGTGGGGCTAGTCGGGCATGTGTGGGTCCACGTTGTCTCAGCAGTTCTAACGGACCTCCACGGGCTTCAGATAGGAAGAGCGAAGCTGCTGATGCCGGTACCTGTGCAGTTTGATTCTAAGAAACAGTACTATGGGCTAGAAAACCCGTAGTAATGTTTACATTTAAACAACCACCTTCAACACCAGTACTTTTTAGTGTCTAATAAAAATCTACAATTGATTTTGGAAAATTTGTTTCAAACTCCCAGTCCCAACAAATCATGCATACATTTAGTAGACCATTAGTTACTCTAGCTTCAAAAAAATATACTAACGCCCCTTAGTTTTCTATGAAGAAAACTAATTGGCTTCCGATTACACGTATCCGCAAAGCTTGAATACAAACCTGAATTTGGGGTACATGTAAAGCTGGATGGGGAGTCAGATGAGCTTGATGCGCATCTCCGCGTTGCAGAAGTTCAAGTTCGGCTAATTCAGGACGTGGTCCCAGTCCGTAGTGCTGATGATGACCAGTGACTGGCACCGGCGTGGGGGCGGGAGCGAATGGGGGAGGCGCTAGGCAGTTTGCCAATGATGGCACTGGAGGAACGAGAGGCGCACCTAAAAAGAAACAAATTTTATAGAACACAAAGGTCACACAATCTGAGTGATTTGAGCCGACGGTTGATTAACTTAAATTATATAAATTCAATCAAAAGAAAAACTAATTTCCTTCCCAACATTCAATAATAGCTTCTGAATTAATTAATATAGTAAATAAGATATTGTAGTGCTACTTAATAGAGCTGTAATTTACCAAAATAACACAGCAGCCAGTTAACAGCAATGAACGTGCAACAGAAGCATGGAAAACTCAATATTTTGCAAATTCCAACTTATGTTCAAATTTTTGTACGTGTTTCCAACTTCTACATGTTAGGAATTTCTGAGGCAACCGAATGGAAAAAGCATTCTTACATCTGGTCAGATATTATTAAATGTTTAGAAGGGGCGAAATAAAAGGTGAAACCTTTCGGTTATTGACAGAAATTGAAAATGGTCGGAACGACTGTTCACAAAACTTACAGCAAACTTTCATAAAACTTGAATGCTTCTCAACTTTTCAAAAGGTACGCAAAATATTTACATATTTTTCACCATTTCTTCAAATTACAAACTCTTAAAACGTCTTTACATTTTTTCGTTGCTTCATGTCTATACAACACTTCTGAATTTTTATGATTAATAATTTCACAAAACCTGAATCGGTAAATATAGTTTACACGCTTGTGAGAAAAGGCCCATAGAGGAAAGGCGCTCAACACGGCTCTAAAATTGGTGGCTATTTTGTGAGCAAAAATCTCACATCACACAGCCCGAGTTGAAACAAATTCAAACAAACGTTTTTATTGCAATATCAATCAAAAATCGACACAAGAATTTAATTTAAATGTAAACGGCGAAAAACACCTAGCAAACTTAGCGAATAACATTAAAATTCTATATTCAAACATTAAAGCGAATATGAAAACTTGTTTGATTGAATTAAAGCGAATGGTGAAATGAGTAGTTTAATATGTTAATAATTCAGACAGTTGGTTCTAGCTTGTTCCTTTTACAAAAAAATAGCAATTTCAGAACTCAATTAATGCAAGTTTTGCAAAATTGTATGCGTCTTTAATATAACCAACTTGTAGATTTTGATTGTGTCCCTGAAAAAGAAGCGAAACAGACAGTGCTGGAGATAATGAGGGCACAATATCGAAATATGTAGTTGATTGGGAATATTCGATCAAATCAAAATGTTAATAAAATGGCACTACAAACATTTACTGGTGCTGCAAGCCAGAAGGCGACAAAAACTGAGAGTCATACCTTGATGAAAAAGTTAAGAGAAAAAGCACTTCAGTTATTTATTCTATTTGATAAAAGTATCGTTTTCGATGAATACTCAAGTAATTCCTAACAATTTTTATATTTCCTATATTTAAAAATATTTTATTACAAATCGCACTTTTATAAAAAAATTGTACCAATTACGAACACTGTAACAACAGAATTTAACGCTGTTTTTATATATCTGCATCTAATTTAGTCGGCTCTGAATACATTTATGACTATGGACGTGACATCATCGATATTTTATAAAATTAAGTTTTTTATTGACCTACTTTTCAAATAATTTGGAAAATTGAGTACTTAGATTGGCGCTATTGGTGGTACAGATGCACATCCAGAAAGCCGAAAAAAAACATCAAATGAAAACGTTGTAGCCAAAACAACTGAAGAATTTTTAAATAACTTCTTCAATTTCAATACTCGAATACTTGGATCGCGTGATATCTTCACAAGGTTCTGAAACCTTCTTCCTAAACGATTTAAAGCATAATTCTGATCGACTGACTTTTCTCTTCTTAACCAATTTCGTAGCTCTTACGGTTTTGGTTAGTGCCATATGGGACACATGTTACCAAACAATTCCGTCGCCTTATCACAAATTGCGTGTGAATACCCAAGCTTACATAAGCATCAACAAAATGAATCGTATATCCTTTGTGTGCTCCTGATTTTCATGGAAAAAATCCTGTCTAAATGAGAAGGTGAATAAAAATGGTTTGCTGATTAGTGATGTGATGCTTGGAAGATGGTATTCTAGACGAAACTGCAAATTCAAATCAACTTTAAAGACGCTGGTTGGGTTGTTCAATGTCATTTTACACATTCTTTCTGCTTCATTTAGAAGATTACTTACTATACATGTGTCCATGGACGTGACAAGAATGCAGATGTGGTGGAGCACCAGGGGGGGCCGTACATAAGGAGATATGGGGAGCACCAGTAG
>NW_026017110.1:19877997-19880420 GCF_020466585.1 Dendroctonus ponderosae | reverse complement strand
GCCTGGGGTACTCACGTTTGGAATGGGGGATCGAAATTCATGGTGTTTCAGTAAATGGGAGCCCCATTTGGGCCCCATTTACTGTCAAATATGACACTGACAAGCGGGAAGTTTCGCACCTGTTCTGGAGATTTCTAGAACTATCTGGAATACCTGGAGAAAAGGATATAAGCGACGACGAGAACCAGACGAAGGGGAGTGAAGTGACAGCCGCGCCTGAGTGCAGAAGAAGTTAAACCCGCGAGTCGGAAATCCGTATTTTCCGTGTGTTATTGTTATCGTTTGTGAAGTTGACATTAATTTTAGAAGTTAGTTTGTTCCTGTTCCGTAGTTAAAGTTGTACCGAGTGGAATAAAAGTTGTAAGTTGAAGAAAGAATTTGATCCTCGGCCATCCACGGTACAATATCATCACTATTTCTACTATCATCATCATTCTGCATTTTTAATAAAAAAATAAAAAAGTAACATGTTCCTTTTGAAACCTATTGCCAAGGTAAAACTGGAACGTTGTTACCTGTCACAGGAAAAAACCGTTTATCACTCCTCTAGTATATACCCGGCCCTAGAGATGACACGAAATTCTTGTCACAGATATTAAAAATAACCAATATTTAAAATAACAGGGCTCGCATACGATTTTGGTCCCAGAACCCGTACAACATCCGGGTGGACTTTTGGATATTTCAACAAAGCCAAAAGGCAAGTACCTGCCTTTTGATGCCTTTTGGTTCCCCGCGGCGTTGCCAATTGAACTTTTACTAAAAGGAGATATTTTATTCTCATGAAGTGGTAAGGTTTTGAATGTGTGGGAATGGGACCTGATGATTTTTCGAATCCACGCAACCATGATTCGGCAAATAGCAATATTTAGAGTTTTTAATTAAGCGATAATATGAATTGCAATCTGTGATTAGGATGAATATAAAAGATAGGAGGCATAAAGTAACTAAACATAAACGGGTCAAATGAGTAAAACATTTTGTCAAAAATATGTGCGTATTGCAGATGTTGCTAAGTGTTCGGATAATCTGTTACAGTAAATTTTCATAAAAAACCATAAAACGGCTTTTTCGTAGAAAGGAAAAAATTTATACAAAACCAGATTAAGTAGATAAAAAATCAGTCAGCGAACAAAGCCCAAAAACTAAATGAAATGGTTTTGTTTTTGTACTAGAGATCTATAAAGATGCATTCATCAGCCCTTGCATAATGGCTGAGCAGATTCGCACCCAAATTACTAGGAACTAGGAACAAGTGACGGGATATCCTTTAATAAAACAATGAGCTTCCGCCCTGCTTCAGATACGAACCAATATTTATGATGGGTAAAAATAACATGTGACAAAAAATCAGATACTTGGAACAGGTACGAGTTTGGAACAGTCACACAAGGAACATGTGACTCAAAAATACTCGTTTGTGTCATCCCTACCGGGCCACGGTTAATTAATCTACGAATCTCTAACGGGTAAGTAATATATGGTGCGCTCCTAACTTTTCGAAGCTGATATCGCGACCTCAACCACCAGCCGCGTCCTCAACGGTACACGTGTTCTACCTAACAGCGGAAAAAAACACGAGTTTACGCACTTATGTAAAGAACAAGCCAGCGTCTCTTGTGAGTGTTCCCTTCTCTTTTGTGTGTCCACACACGTGATCAATTAAAAATGAGTGTAAGTGTGAGTGAAAGTGTGATCATGAAAAGTCTGGTAAGCCAAAAATATCCGCCCCCCCAAATCCAAGCACCAATCCCGATCCAAATTCCATCCCAAACCGCAGATAACAAGGCCGTTTGCCTTCGCAGCAGGATGAGCTTATCCAGACCCTAACAAGCCAGATAAAAGAGCTGACCCACCAGCTCAAACCCCCCTGAAAGCCCCAACTCAGCCCTTAGCGGATAAAAATGGAAGTCGAGAACTTTCCTGTCCTCAAACCCACAGGTCCCCTAAATCTCCCCAAAGGCAGACCTCATCCAGTGCCACTTTTGCCCACAACTAGGAGCAAATTCTCGATGTTTTTAATAGTGAAATAATTCGCCATTTTCGAACACGAAACGATTATTTTGAGAATTTTACCGAAGTTGAATTCGCAGATCGTTTTTGGTTAACCAAAAACGTTGTTCATTACCTAGCAGACCTACTTCAGGAATAAATTTTGCCAGTGACACAGAGAAACCACTTATCTGTCACTCTAACCGGTCTTGACAGATTCTTCTTCTTCGTTATATGGTTTTCCCTACTTTACACACTCGATAGGTATGGACCTCTAGCTTTGACGTTTAGACACGTTGAGAAACCCACCATAATGTATGGAACTTTATTAAACTAAGTTATTACATTTAGAAATGTTTTCCGGGCTTTGAAGCCGTGGTCTATCGGAATTTCTTCCTGACGTTTCGTCCACAACTGCGGTGGACATTTTC
>NW_026017110.1:19874206-19876998 GCF_020466585.1 Dendroctonus ponderosae | reverse complement strand
TCCTGACGTTTCGTCCACAACTGCGGTGGACATTTTCAAAGGCGATGAGGCAGTGGGCGAAGTGATCTCCCGTGCTTTCCGACTAAGAATGATTCCGATAGACCACGGCTTCAAAGCCCGGAAAACATTTCTAAATGTAATCTGACCGGCCGTGAAAGCCTTCATAGTCTGATAAGTTATTACACTTTAGCGCACCGATAGTTATCGAACCAATAAGGGAATCTACCAGAAACTGGGAAATAATGTCGTGACGTTAATGTCACTTATCAAAATTGTTTCATATTTGCGACTTCAAAAGTCCAGACGCCCCCTGGTGGCTAAAATTATAACTACAAGTTAAGAAGTAATTTGACACTTTATGTTTACGTCTGATTGTGATTTTTTTATTCTAATTTGTAAGTATTGTTATATGTTATAAATATCATCAACTACAATAAATAAACAAGTTTGAGAAGTCTCAACTGTCACTCGACAACGAGTAATTTGACGTTTCGCAGCGCCATCATCGGTAGTTGAACTCCCGAATACGGCACCGCGACATCGTGACACTGCCGATGTCTCGGTTGACATTTTGACATTCCTTGAAGGTTATCAATCTTTGGCGCGAAATCTTTGGTTTTAAATCATGTTCCCTTTTGATTTGATTACATATCTGGAATTTTACCAATCATACCCATGTCTATGGGATCAATCAATTGCCGATTGTAAGGTCAGACTGTCACGGAATTAGATGTCACCGTCTGAACGAGCCTTTAGTCAAAAACAATTATCAATTTTCTAACCCAAGGAAAGTCTCTCTAGGCACCCAAATCCACCCCAAATCGATGCCCATCATGTCATCACAAAGCTCTTCTCCCATGAAAAAATTGAGTTCCAAACATACACTCTTGTCGTGGATAAAAAAAACTGATTGCAATAATTAGTTAGGCCATCAACCCTATCGAAATTCAATTCTTCCGAATGGGTAATCGGACAACAAAAACCAACATGGTCAAAATCCTCTTGCCCAAAGAGCAAACCAAATCTTTGAGGTCAAGTACTTCCTAAACCTAGTCAGTGAACCCCAAAGACATTCGTCAGCAAATAATCTCAGGCACATTCTCAGTGCAAAAACTGCCAAAAAATCGGCACACCATGTCCAATTGTGGGGCAAAACCCGTTTGCTATAAGTGTGCCCAAGGACACTTCTATGCAGAATGCAAAAAGCCCCGAGGCATCCCCGCAAAATGTATTAACTGCGACGGTCCTCACCCGGCAAGCTACTTCTCTTGCCCCAAAAATCCAAATTTAGTTTCCCTAAAACAAGACAAGCTAAGCAAGCTAGCTTTTAGAACAAAGTGACTGAAACACACTGAATGCTCCAGAGCAGCAATAAAGATAAAACTATTGTAAATCCCGTTAGGAAGAAAAATATAGATTAATGCCATCTTTATGTTTTATAAAAAATCGCTGATTGCGACAAAGTTGCAGCGCGTTTACCTTGTGTGGTTCACGTGAGATTTTCGTACAACTCGAGCGTGCCCAAAAAAGGTAGTGATATTCAAACGTTATAAATAGCGTCGTCTTGTTCTGTAGTGATCTCTTCGGAGATAAGTATCTTGTGGTGAAATGAAGAATGCGTGACTATCTTGTAAAATTTATAAACCACACACCATCGCCACCGCTTTAAATAAAGACCGCAATAAAAACCATTGATGAGGCTCCGATCTCAACTCCCTTGTAGATATAAATGTGAAGACTGTATAATTTTACGCCGTGTTTTATTTTAAATTTATAAATAACTAGCTGTCCGTATATCAGAGCATTCAGCTCCAAATTCGTAGATCTACGGATAAATCCGTAAGGTCGGCATCGCTGGTCGGGACAGACTTATAAATAAATTTGTAGGTTAAGTTGTGGTAGCGCAGTCTGGCGGATCCAATGTGAAACATTCCAAAATTAACGACTTCTTACAAATAAAAAATAAATTAAAGAAACATTTTCCAGTGGACCAAATTGTGGATCTAAACCATTCTCAAATCCCCTTAAAAACGCACAAAAAAATTCATCACAATTGAACCACTCGTTTAGGATGAGTTCAGACACATACCCACGAACACAAGAAATATACAGGGTGATTCAAAATTGGTGTCATTCCTCTGGAGGTGTTGTCTGGCGCTGTTATAGGAGTACAGAAAAAATAGTAAAAGACATTAATTGTTATTGAAAACTGAGAAATTTGCAAAAAACTATATCAGAGATACGGCAGCAATGTTTTTCAAGGTAATCTGCCTAGTTAACTTTGCGCAAATACCTGTTACTCCGTAATTATTTAAAACTCCGGTAACCATGGATAAATAGAGAGTGACAATAAGATAGACAAAGATAAACGGTAAATTCAATAGGAATCGTTGAATGACGGAACCTATTTTGAAATGTCAACCTGTTCTCATTCAACCTGTTCACCTCAAATTCTGCGGGGTTTGGTGTTTCATAAATAATCCATACAACACCAAACATTTGAATGGTTAACTCCAAACAAGCTAGTGCCTGTGTCCAACTCCAAACAAGCTAGTCCTTATTATCCACTCTTATCAAGCAGCTTCTCGTATTCAGTTAATTAACTCCTGCTCCATTTGTATCTCCTGTGCTGTGTGTATCGTACAAACGTGGTAGGAACGTAGCCCTTCCTCGGTATTTATTTGGTGCTTGGGAAAGTGTCAGTTATTGCGCTCTGAGTGCCCCTGGAAGGCCCTGATTCGATGATATGTCCAATACCTGTTCCTCTGTGCCTGGAACCCGAACATCTATTG
>NW_026017110.1:19865944-19873207 GCF_020466585.1 Dendroctonus ponderosae | reverse complement strand
TGAAAAACTTTCGTTGGACGAATTTTCTTGTAAACTTCATATTTACTGAGATATCGCACTTTGGCGCACTAATGAGCAACCCTGTATATATAAAGATTACACGAAATCCTCAATTGCTTTAGCAACTAATATTACCCACACCAAACGGTGGGGAGAAATTGGAAATTACTAACACAAATGGGTGTTTTGGTCACTCAGAAGTACACGCGGCTAATCTAACGTTCTTGCAACTAATTCTTGTGGCCTGCAACTGCCAGAATTTGAGGAAGACCCATACTTAATGTCCTAAAATACCGTTTTTAAAATACAAAATTTAATTTTTTTACCTGATTCAAGTCAACCATAACGGTGTTCTGATGTGGGTGAGCATGAGCGACAGGTGGAGGACTGGGAATAAATTGCTGATGGTGGGAATGGGTGAAGTCGTTCCTGTCTCTGTACCGTGGCCGCCTTAATGGTGGGCTACCCTGTTGGGTAATTATTAATCAGTTTTGATAAATTTCGTTGCCAAAATGAATCTTACCTGCATCTGATGATGGGAAGTGGACGGCGGATGCTGTCTAGGTGACCGCCTTGGAGGGGAAGGCGGACCGACCACTTGCATGTCCAAGTGATGGCCTGACCGCGACAGACGTCTGCGCTTCCGTGAAGGACTTTCGCTTTTAATGTTTTCGTCACTGGCTTGCCGGTAGTATTGAGGAGAATGTTGCTGGAAGTGCACTGGAGATACAAAATCTGGAAAAAGGAAATATTGAAGAATATCATGAACTTGCAAACTATATTATTTCTATTACCTCTGGCAGACATTCGTTGAGGATATTCCATTAACCCCCTGGGATGAATGTTTTCTGTTGGTCCGCTATTATTTTCGCAAATATTGATGTGCAAGGGTGGTGAGATATGTCGACGATCTGCCAGACCTGGCATCAGCCTTCTATCATTAACACCGTGGTAATTCTGCTGCATACTATGTCTTCTATCTGGTGGGTTTTGGATCAAGTTGTGTCGTCTGTCTTGAAGAGGAAGACCTTATGGGCAAATAATACAGTAATACTGAATATTCAAATGTTGTACTGTTGATATTCTTACCTGGAATGCCCGCACCTTCCCCGGAATAATGAATATGATTATTTCTGGAGACCGGACTCAACTGGGTGTTTTTCGGGTAACCATGTCCGTAGTTTTGATCTTTAGGGCTTGTATTTGTAGCTACTGAACATTCACTGTAAGAAAATCACTCGATTCATATCGATCATCATTCGATCATAGAATTTCTAAAGTGCGAATAAGTACATAGGAAACTATAATAACTCGTTAAAATCAAAGTTTCAAAGCGACTCGGTAATGCTCTATAGTACATATTATAATGTATCTACTCGATAGTACATATAATACCTAATGTAAATAATTCAGATTTATAAAGAAAGAAAGTTGGAAGGAAGCATGGATCACACCCATCCATAAAAAAGGAGCACGTGACAACTGTGATAACTATAGATGAATTGAGATTCATCCGTCGCATGTACGGAAAAATAATAGAGGATATTATCGAAAAAGAATATGGTCCTCAAGAAGTCGAGCAGCGGGTAGGATTTTGGGCTGGTAGATCATGCATTGATCATATCTTCAGCTTGGTGCAATTGAATGAGAAGAAAGTAGCGACAAATAGGGAAGTTCATCTACTTTTCCTGGACTTGACCAAGGCCTATGATACGGTACTGGTTGAGAAACTCTGGAGAGGCTTGGAACATTCTCCTATAGATAATACCATAATAAGTGGCTCTGTGCCTCGGGTTAAGGTGGGACAAGTCTTTCAGAGAGGGTTAGAACAACCAAAAGCCAGACAGGGAGGTTCCCTGTCCCCAACATTTTTCAAGATAAACGAAGATATGAAGAAAAAGATGAACTGCTGAACCAAGTCGTAAGAAGTGGAGGAGAGCATGCTGTGGAATGTGCATACCACTGACCGAGGATACGACACTTTATACATTGCATTTTACAGACGACCAGGTAGTGATTGCTCAGGACACGGAAGATCTGGACTTCATGGCCAGAATACTGTTTAGAGAATACGAATATTAGGGTTTGTCGGTCAACAGAACGAAAACGCAGTATCTGTGTATAGTAGTAAAGAATAAACCTACCTTGGAACAAGAATAGGTAAAGGAGGTCGAACCGAAAAAGAAATTGAAGATCGTATTGTGAAAGAAAGGTAGGTGATCGGAAGTCTGAATTCTATTCTGGCGTAGACCTGCTGAAAAGTCGAGATTGGAACGAATAAAAATCGAGGAAATATGGGAGATTATGAGTCGAAAAACGGTAATCGATGAAATATAGAAACGGCAATGTAAACAGGATGTAAGAAGATCGTAGTCCCAAACTGGTCCTGAAGTGGGCGCCGACAGAAAAGAGGAAGACCTAAAAAATCATGCAAATGCAACCATTAAAAAGCAATGTCTGAACGGAAGAACTGAGTGTTGAACTCTCAGCGAAAAACGCTATAGAAACCGAGATATATTTTCAGGCGTAGCTAGGCCAGTTTCAGGCCAGCAACACTTAGAGTACCATAAGAGCTCTTTTACACGAGGATACAGTTGCTGATTCGTGGCAGACCGAAATCCCCGATCCCATTGCGGGATACTCATCGCAGACTTGTAGCAAGACAGCAAAGTAGAAGTCGGGTTCTAATAATTAGCAAGTCCATATACGAACAGGTCCATAAAGGCGTATAGAAAATCGGCCCCGGAAGTCGTAAAATTGCCAGAGCGACTGGAACTCACTGCTGATCGAAATTCAGTTGCCGAAACTGATTGTGAAAAGTATCCCTGTGTGTACGGTTCCATAAGGCTCTATGTTAAACCAGTATCTGAATCAATAGTTGCCGGGTAAAAGTATCCTCGTGTAAAGGGCAGCAAAGTAGTAGCCGGGTTCTCATAATTAGCAAGTCCATATACGAACAGGTCAACAGGTCCGTAAAGGCCCATAGAAAATCGGCCCCAGAAGTCGTAAAATTGCCAGAGCACTAGAACTCTCGACTGATCGAAATTTAGTTGCCGAAACTGATTCTGAGAAGTATCCCTGTGTGTACGGTTCCATAAGGCTCTATGTTAAACCAGTATCCGAAGCAATAGTTGCCGGGTAAAAGTATCCTCGTGTAAAAGGGCGAACCGATGGAAAAATAGATTAAAACGTAAATGCCTTAGAAAGCAAATTCACTTTTTTCGAGAGCACTTATTAATGTTGCAAATGTGAAATTAAACTTCCAGACTGTAAACAATTAATTGGACAAATAAAGTGAGTTATTTTCGTGATGGTAAACCTACAGTCAAATTATGAAGAAATTAGAAGAAAAAAATGAGAAACCGATATTATAAGATTTAAGCGGTGGTGAAATTTTTTTTACAAAATGAACTGTTATTCATCCCCGAACTAACACACAAACAAGTAGCAAATTTATCGGAAAATTGAAATGATAACTTGGAAAGATTCACAGAAACTACCCACACTCGCCAAGAAATCAAATCAATAATTTTAGTATTCTTCCATACTTCCATCCAATTGTAAATTGTAACAATTTGATAAAAGACATACGTTAATAACATCAATTTTTCATCTCGCTCGTTAGACCAGTAATAGAAAAAAAAACAACAATTATTGAAGCACTGCCAAATAGCTTGGGGCATACCATACAAGGTGATTTACGTAGACCGTGCATTAGTTCCGTTTACAGTTGTTTCAGAAACTTCAAACTTTGTTTCCGGCCATAACGAGTCGTGCCGAAACCACGTAAAATAAATGTAGCCCTCCAGCTATACGGGGTGGGCGAAATTGGACACTTTAAAATTGAAACTCACAGAGACAAAAAGTGATATTAGTGTCTGAGCCTCGATTTTTATGGCAAAATTAATGACGGAAACCGTATATCAATATCTCTAACAGTTTCAAGATACAGCGTCTTTTCCCGAAACCTGCACTTTTGGAAAAGCTCTAACTCTTTTCTTGCGTTTTTTTTTAACTTTCTGCGCAAACATTTCCAACGCACTTTTTCAAGTAATATCCAATAATGTAAGTTTCATTTGCGGTTAGAAAGTACTTTCCGAGTTATTAACAAAAAATACATCCGTTTAAATGGAACACGTTAATAAGCAGAATTGTCGCATTTGGAGCTCAGAAAATCCAAGAATGATTGTTGAAAAGCCCTTCCATCCTCAACGTGTCACTGTTTGGTGCAGTTGTTCCGCTGGGGGTGTGATTGGACCTTATTTTCTCGAGAGTGAGATATGATGAATGATTTTTATTGCTGAAATTGGAAGATATTGATGTGGACGACGTTTATTTTCAGCAAGACGGTGCTACGTGCCATACAAGCAACGAAACAACGCAATCTTGCAAGAAAAGTGACCGTGTTATTTCACTAAGAAGTGATCACAATTGGCCATCGAGATCTTGTGATTTAATACCTTTCGACCTTTTGGGCCACGTGAAAGATAAGGTCTATGCCAATGCTCCACAATTGATTCAATACCTTAAAGATGGAACTCGTAAAGTTATCGAAGACACACCTACCTGGAAAATTTCATGAAAAGGATATGGTGCTGCAAGCGAAGCCATGGCTGCCATTTGGCTGATATCGTTTTCAAATGTTAATGGCATACCTTTCTCTTTACAATGAGATAAACATTCATTGATATCTCTTTAAAAAATATTCGTTTTTTAATTATCAAAATGAAACCTCTTATTGGAAACCCTTTACAAACTGGAATTAGAATAAAGTGATCTGTACCATTGGCGTGTAGGTATACAATTGCATAAGACTGTTAGTCAACGATGAATTTCAGAATACTATTTCATTTCATTCAAGAATATTATTTTTCCGCTGGAGATGGTGAGCGAGAGACTCCCAGGGATGCTCCCGGGGATACACCCTTCTCTCAAAGTCAAGAATAGACACACTGGGCAGTTAGCTTGGGCTTTCAGCTAACCACCTACCAAATTTGGGTTTTGAATTTCGAACCGTTCCGTACATACTTATACATAGCTTGTTCCGTAAACATCTGTAATGGCACTTTTTTCTTAAACAATTGACATCAAAAACTCTAAGAGATAAGTTAACACAACTAGGGTTATCCACACTCGCAATTGGAAGCCCAATCCAACCATGCTAAAAAAAATTGGAGTTTGAAAAAGAAAGTTTGGTTATAGTATTCGTACACCCTGTATAGCTAGAGGGCTAAATGTATTTTACATGGATTCGGCACTACTCGTTATGGCCGGAAACACAATTTCAAGTTTCTAAAACAACTGCAAGTTAGAAAACTTCTAATGCACGGTCTACGTAAATAACCCTGTATAGATGCTTCATGAGTACACTTATTTTACTTTTCAAGATGATTAACATTATTTCATATTCTAGTTAAATTTGAATTGTGTTTTCTTTGACCTATACTTAACCGCTGTTTGTTTAAATTTATGAAGTTTTACATTTTGTTCACAATTTAAATATTTGCAAATATATAATAAATAACGTAATTGTGCAGCGGATACTTAATATACCTAATATAACAGATTGCACTTAGAAATAATACTTTTTTCTTCAGAGCCAAACAGTAAATCTAGAAGCACCCAAATTAATTCAATAATTTGGAAATGGTCAGTTTAAATTTTTACTAAAAACAGAAATTAATCAAAGAACAAATAAATAAAACAACAACCATTCAAATTAATTTTACCCGGTAAGTAAGGGGTCTGTTTTGTTGACCTTTAATGTTTTTTTGTTCAAAAGATGAAGGAACTGAACAATCTTGCGGCAGAAAGGGTCCAAACATTGGTCATTATGATGGACCCCTAACTGAGGCGGAAATGATAAAGGATTCACCCGGTCTCAAAATTGCTAATTGTCTCGAGATTTATAACCACTCGGTACCAAGGTGTGAAGTGTACAAATCCAATATTTCTCAGATTGTTCGGATTATATGTGGGTTCATTGTTTACCACCCTAAAGAACCCTAAATTGCCCTTACTTACGTACACATTGAACAGCAGGGGGTTTAGTTTGGTAACTAATTGAAATTACTTTTCTTAAAAATATTTTTAGGTAAACTGTAACACAATGGGGCTGGGTCAGCTAATGGCGTTATGGTTGTTTTACACATTTTACCTAAAAACAGACATGTCCAGTTCTCATAGCGGATTTGTTTTGTAAAATGGAGCCCCCGAACACTTCTTTACATATCGGTAAAACTCATTCGTCGAACCAATGAGTTAGATAAGTACTGCGTCATTGTATTGAGCTCTCGTTTCTCGATTGAGCATTATCAAAAGATTAATTTTACAACTGTAAATTTCGCATTAAGCAGTGAAGCGCATACAAGAAAAATGCTTGCCAAGTAATTGCTAATGGTTATTGTTTGCTTGACCCTTAAAGCCTGTTTATCACGTTTCATATGCGAAAAAAACACAAAACTTACCCTCTATTGAAATTATTATCATAATCCCTGTTGAAATCCTTGGAATACCTATTCGGCCACCTGGGATGATTAGGTCGGTTCGAATGGTTACTTCCATGTCTATTGAAGTTATTAGAGTTTTTCCGAGAAGGGTTGTGATTGTTGGAACTCATAACTCGGTTCTATGTGACGCAACGTCAAAATTGCGAATTAATAATTTTTAAAAACAATATAACAACCTTGCAGTGCAGGTACACAATCACTATTGAGCAAGAAAGTGATTAATTTTAGTATTTGCTCAGCACTATTGATCCACAAAAAGGTTACTAAACATTTGCCTGGTTTTAAGAACAAAATCACTACACAAGTAAACGCGGCGCAAGTACATAAACACAAATATTCATTTTATACGCCTAAAAAATGAGATACATAACTTTTTTCAGATTATAGTTTCTCAGACAGACCACACAACTACTGTCGTGAAATCAGTCACAAACACCCTACCCTAAACGACTTTTGACATTTCTAGTGATGGGCGGGAACTGACCTGTCTCCGTGAGCCGGGTCTTTATACAGATCCGACGGGTCCAAATCTTGAAATTTTCCAAATACGGGTCTTCGGTCTTAACGGATCTTTTGCATGTTTACAAATAATGGAAGGCACATACTGTGGCGAATTCGGTGGGACGGCGAAATATTCGTCGACTCGTCGACTCAAGCACAGAGTATAGATTGGACAGTTTTGCTTTCCCGCCAAAATGATTTTGCTAAATGCAACCACAGAGAGGCGTCGTCCAAAAATCCAGAGGATCAGCTG
>NW_026017110.1:19861357-19865652 GCF_020466585.1 Dendroctonus ponderosae | reverse complement strand
TTCATCGATAACCAAAAAACGAAGACAAAAACAACCATCAGGTACCAACTGAACGTAAATAGCAGGTAATAATTGGATACTTATATCAACACTTCTGCATATTTGCTCAACATATTTATTATTTAATGTGAATAAAACTTATTTCAAGTTTTGTTGAAGCACTACACGATCTAACTCATGTAATCTCAATATAAATTACATCTCTAGGTTTTTTAGTTTAATAAATACCTATTGTAAAGATAAATTCATGTGCTTTATTTTCCCGATTTGCCCTAGTTTTCACACGAACACAATTTTAGCAGGCGATTTGAATTCACTTTACGAACTCTGTGATTTCCGTTGAAGTTTCAATAATATTTCGAGTATCTCATATTGCCCTTTAATTGTGATGTTAATTGAAGCCCTAGCATTAACATCACAATTAAGGAGCGTGATGAAATGCTTGAAATGTTATTGAAACTTCAACGGAAATCACAGAGGTCATAAACTGAAATCAAATATCCCGCTAAATTTTGATGTGAACCCAATCGATAAAGAAGATTTCTTCTGCCAGTAGTGGAAATTAGAATTTAGTTTTGATTGCAGCCGGTGATTTAAGCGACAAATAGCATTCTGCAGGCGTATATGTCAGTTTCCAATCTATAACCTCTGTGATCTGTGGACTCAAGGTCTATGGTGTATAACGAGGAGCAACAAGTTGGCGCAAAATTTCGCTTGGCGACAACGAAACCAGCGAATTTTATTTCTTTCTCCACCAGCCGCGTTTTCTGTCGTTTTCGTTGCGAATCAAAGATGGCTTCAACCAGAGACAAAGAAAGACTGGCTTCAACTGAAATGTTGAGAGAGTTTGTAAAGAAATATCCGATTTTATACGATTTAAGTCATGAAGATTACAAAAATATAAGAAAGAAAGATAAGTTATGAGATGAAATTGGGCAGGAGATCCATATTACAGGTAGGTATTTAATTTGAAACATAAAAAAATTTGTATTGTTTTCTATTGTATATTTCGCATTAATTCTTACTTCTTCTTTTTGTATCCAAATATGTAAATGCGATGATAGGTATAATACTGTGGTATATCATTGATTATTTGAATTGAAGTAATTAACAAATTTTTCTCGAGGAGCGAATGCAATATTTGTTGCACGTCTTGGGTCACTTTGGATATTAAATGCTCTTCCTATGTTTTCCTCAAACTCTGTTGGTGGTAAATCGAAATCTTCTTGGTCATTTCCTCGAGTTCGTAAAAAATTATGCAAAATGCACGCTGTCTTCACAATCAAAATTGTCGTTTCAACTTTGGTTTGAATTAGCCTTAAAAATATTCGCCATTTTTGGGTCAAAATTAGGGATGACACGAAATACTTGTCACAGGTATCTTGGAACAGATATCGATATGAAACAGTCGGTACCTGTGACCGATATTTAAAATAACATGTGATTTGAAATAACAGGGCTCGCCTACGATGCTGGTCAGAACCAGTACAACATAGTATTTCAATATTTCAACAAAGCAAAAAGGCAAATACCTGCCTTTGTGCCTTTTGACTCCCCGCGGCGTTGTCAACTGGCCTGAGTTTTAGTGAAAGGAGATATTTTATTGTCGTGAAGTGGTAAGGTTTTGTATGTATGGGAGTGGGACGTGGGACCCGATGATTTTCGAATCCACGCAGCCATGATTCGGCAAATAGCAATATTCAATGAACAGAAAATATCGGGAACAGCAGTAACAGCCGTCTCAGATATTTTCTTTAATGTGACAGACCTGTGAGTCACAGGCTGTGACTGACTGACTTTTTTCGGAATTCTGAGCTGTTCCTTGTCAGTGAAACTTGTTCTTTTTCGACCAATAGCAGTGCTTCTGAAATAAAATAGCATTTGTTGCATCTGCCCAGTGGAGTAGTGGACGAACTAAATTTAAATTTGTATAGGCACTATTAGTCTGGACATGTTTCAATATTTGTTTATATCAAACATACAAAACAAGATTTTTCACATTTTACTGCCCTTAAGTGGGAAATATAAAAAATGTGGTCACCTTTTTTTGAGTTCAAATAAAGGTTTGATAAAATGGTAAAACGTTACTCATAAAAAATGTTATGACTTTTTTTTGACCATGAGTCCTTGCATACATAAAGGAACAAAAGGCATTTGGTCTTCGGTCATAATTTATTGCGGACCCAGCAAATTCGCACTCAAATTACTAGGAAGTGGCGTGGATATTCTTCAATGGAACAATTAGTGCAGTCGGATTAGATTAGATTTTTACCGGACACTAAATAGATGAAAGTAAAAGTTTTTATAATTAATTTGGTTTTGGTTCAAAAAATTTCTATCTGTTTTTGAAGGACTTTGTTTTTAATTTTTTAATACTTTATAAATGGTATAAATTTTAGTTCCAAATATTCATATATTTTTGTTCATTCCCATTTGTTATATAAAAGGGGCTCTTACCAGATTCTAAATAAATTTTTCTTGAGACGTCGGACAGACTTCTCTGATGCTGTATTTTACTCATAAAGAGTTATACTACAACGTACAGTAAACGAAAATTTCATTACTGACTGACCAAAGAAAGTTATGGTACCATTTTCGTGAAACAAAACTAAATTAATTATTGAAAATTAACAAAACGCTGAAATCGACGTTTTTTTTTGGATTTTTGAGTAAACTAATGAACGGATTTTAATGTAGTTTATCTGATATCATAGGTATTTTTAATACTTGATAAAAGGATAAAACTTTTTTGCAATAGCATCAACGGTTCGACAATTAAGCACAAAAAACGGGCTTTTGCACTTTCTTTAATTATTTATAAATAATTGTTTATAAACAATGTTCCACAGCCAAAAATCGAGCACAAACCATTCATTGTCTCAATATTCTGACATCCTTCCGAACAACTTCCAATAAACTTTTACCATCATATTTTTAGTGCTCGAAACAGGCCTTTTAAAGTGGAAACTGACTGGACTCAAAATACGCTTCAGCCCGGTTACAGGTACAAATCAATATTTATCATGGGCCAAAATAACATGTGCCTAAAAATCACAGATACTTGGAACAGGTACGAGCCTGGAACAGTCACATATGGAACCTGTGCCTGAAAAATACTGGTTTGTGTCATCCCTAGTCACAATGCTAAAGGCATTCTTGACCACTCTTCTACGTTCTCGACCACTCTTCTACGTCTGACTGTTCTGTGGATTGTTTTATGATGCAAATAAATACAAGGTAGGATCTTAGTTAATCTATGGGTAGGATATTGCGTCGATTAGCCTCCCTGGTGACTAAAATTATAAATACATGTGAAGTATTAATTTGACACTTGTTTTCTTAACATTGCTGTTTACATTTGATTGTGCACTGTTTTGTTTTGTTCAAATCAACTTCTGCAAGCTTTTAAAGAAATAGAAACAGATCGAAAAGTGTGTGAGTATTGTGTTATGATATAAATGTCATCAACTCCAATAAATGAAGAAGCCTGACAAGTCTCAATTATCACTCGACAACGAGTAATTTAACGTTTCGCAGAGCCACCATCGGTAGTTGAACTGGCGAATAGCGTACAGACTTCATGTTCACAGGTGTTTTGTGGTACGGACTATACATATATCGATCGGTTCTACTTTATAATAAGTACTTATCCAATTAATTCCTGAATCGCCTGATCTAAATCCACCTCAATCTCCTAAACGACTTTTTCTTTATTCTGCCCCTTGAAAAATATTTTCATTAACAATTTTTTTAGTGGTGTTTTTAGCGAAAATTACATTTTTGGCTACTTCTTATTCATTGAAATTCATGATTTTTCCATGAGAGAACAAAGCACACCATGGTCTCCTCCTGTCTGTTAAACCCACTATTTGAATTAAGAATAATACAGAAAATTACTGGTTAAACCGTTGTCATGTAATAGACCGGAAAATTTGTCGAATTTGCCAAATCTACATTTCGTTTCCAATTGATTTTTCTTACAAATTTTGTAGGAATAGTATGGATGAAGTTAATTTATTTTTTACTTTTACCTTGACTGATGTCCCGTCATATTACCATTATTTGCAGTATCCACACTAGAATAATTACCCCATCCTTTGAAAAACTTTCCCGACTAACAGAAATTTGCAACAAGCTGGCAACGTTGAATTGTCTGTTAAAACACACAGCACGAGTACTCAGGAATCTCATGATCACAATCATAGATGAAGACAACTATAGATTGCCCACTCCCTTACACAAAATGATAACAAGGTTTTTTACTGATACTGTCGCCATCTATTAGCTGCTTCCGA
>NW_026017110.1:19843862-19860358 GCF_020466585.1 Dendroctonus ponderosae | reverse complement strand
TTGAAAACAAGACATACGAGTCTTCTAGGAAATGAACACCTGAAAATATTGTGTTATAATTTCAATACGAAAAATGTATGGATCATGCACCATGTTGGTGTCCTCCAGAAATCAATATTTAAATAATTCTAGTAATGCGAAAGCTTACCGTTTAGAACAAATATCATCGCACTGTTAGGCACACAACAAGGTCTAAAACTCATGTTTTAATAAATTATTGGTCGCGGAAAGCAAAAAACTTGTGCATGAAACAACGCTTTTCTCTGATAACGAAAATGACGCCTCGCGAAAAATGCAAATCAAATCAGCATCTTTGAAATCAGCTGTAAACCCACGCTGTAAACGTCGCTGTGGCGCCCCCTCGGGCATCTTCCGTTCATTTATGAGTAAGTTGACTCGTAAGCAAGGCCTAGGTGGCGCTAACGACAAGCAAAATCTTGGTCTGACCTTGACTATTTGAGTGAGACCCCCATGATCACAATGAATTCTTGACAGTTGATAGAAGTGCAGGTGTGAAGGTGAGAAGTGTAGTCGCCAAGGTGAGATATTAAAATATGTATTAGTGAAATTTGCGTTCAAAAGCTAGTGACCGAACGAGGTGAGTTAACTTCATTATTGTGCCATTCGAAAGCGGAGAGATCGAGCGTTAGGCTGGATAGATTCGATAACGAGGGGCCACATATGACGAAGTTCAGCTACTCTTTGTTTTCGTCCCTCTAACTTCGGAGTCGTCCATTTTGTGAAAGCAAAATCTGTGTCGCACCTGATCTGACATTCGTCGTTTTTAAACGCAAAATTCATGATCCTTGCTCGAGGGAATCGTCATCTGCGACAGAATATACGATTGTTGCAAGATAATAATAAGAACTTTGGCTACCAAAGTCGGTTGCTTCGTCCCGATATTTATCGCAATGGCAATGACGAAGAGAACAGTCGTCGACGGCAAAATTGTTTGTCATCATAATAAAGCCGATAAGGCCCAGAGAAGCCCGAATTCTGGATGTTCCCCCAGTCGCAGCAAACTGGGTGTGTTTCCCCCCAAGCCATCATCAATTAAGGGGTCGCCGCCTCGATCTCCGATTCCGGAATCGAGCCCCAGATCATCCCCGGGGTTGGTGGCCGGATATTATGCTGGCTGTAAATTTACGGAGCCACCTTCAGCTTCTGCTTTGCCCCTTCCTCCCCAGCACTGGATGGGTTCTGGTCAATCTGTGATTCTACAAATTCGGGCCATTAGTAATCACACTCACACATCAATGAAACATCTCGACTTTACTCAACAGCTTAAGCTGCTGCTCAAAGTGCACGCCTGATTTGGGGGTTGTTTACTTGAAACAAAAAAAAAACAAAGAGACAAAGAAAAAAGACATTTATCTTTATAAAATATATATTTTTATGAGTGCATAGAATGAGCGGATGTCACTAATAGTAGTTATATGTTGGTAGCGAGTGAACACGACAATATGTAATTTGATAGTTTTAGGTTTTGGCCTCAATGTAATTGCCAGAATACTTTGAGTAATCCACAAAGTTGAGTCTGCTGATTTGTCCTGTTCAGCCGCCCTGTGATATGCAATCACAATTACGAATCTGTGATTGCTCTATAGTTTTTAGGAATCTAGCTCATAGGTTTAATCTAAACTGTTTCTAAATGTGATTTTTTTGTTTCACTGTTAATCAAACGTAAGAGTATAAAATTTTAAGTTCAAGATGAGAGCAGTGCTCAGATATGAGTGTGATATGACTTATATATAGTTGATTAACAAAGTAGCATTTGAATGGCCTTTCGTGCATACCTGGTTACCACCAAGTCATTTCATGCTATCTCTTGCTTAAGGGCATGTACTGATTTTTGAGCTAACATGAAAACCAGTTGGTGGTAACCGATTTTTAAGCTTTAACTAGTGATTAGCAGAGTAGACATTTCATCAATTTAACCGCGTTTACTTCAATTTCAATTGTTTACAGTGTAAAAACCTCTTCAATGCTATTTTGTTACGCTCGAATAAAATATCTAAAATTCGTCAATTATGACGCATATTTTTATTAAAAGATAGTACAAATGAGAATCACTTAACAAGTCATGGTAGTATCACGTGAGTTTTATAAACATTTAATAACTTTATCATTTCACTTGAGGTGTGTACTTACCTCATAAACAATAACCATAATTGCTCGCCAAATTTACATACAACTTATTAAATGTTTATCAGAACTTTTATTCCATCAAATTATTAATTGGCTTTTGACTTAATGTTCTTGAGGGAGTTTCTTAACTTAACACGATACCCAATATTGTGGGAAGTGCAATAACAATAGTTTACTCCAAATATGTAAAATATAATTTATTATTGTTAGAAATTCTAATTTATGTTGGTTAGTTGCAATAGTTTTTTTTTCATTTATTTGGTATACGTTTTTACAAAATTCAAACAAATTCTTAGTTTTTATTTTTATGGGGAATTAGAATTGCTAATGATTCAAATTTTATTGAAAATTTTTCGAAAATCTTGATCTCATGTTTACTCGGAATTGTATCAATTGTTCAAAAATCTTGATCTCATGTTTACTCGGAATTGTATCAATTGTTCAAAATTTTGAAATGTTTGTCACCTCATCTCCATCCCTTATCTGTGATACTTACTCTCCTTTAATATCTTTTACAACCCTCTCTCGTATTAATGCAATCGTAATCACTTGCAATTTATAATGATTCATAATATTGATTAAAAGGAGTAAAAAAAACGTTACTACGTTTCCATATTTTCTAGTTCGAACCCAAAAGGCTACTGATTTTTAAAAAGATTCATACTTTTTATAGTTGAGAGTATTCTCGAAAATGCCGTTGGATTTTCAAAAATACTTGCTACTATCCACAGGAGGTCAAGTGATTGACATTCTCAGAAATGCTGCAAATAACTAATCTTTAAAATTTCTATTTTGTAAATTATCATAAACACATGAATTGATCATGTATCTGAATCTAAAATGCTTTATTAGTTGTCTGTGATATGATTCTAATCAATATTTCCTATTCCTACTTCCCCCTCATCCTTTCCTTTCTGAGGCTTCGGCCTCACCCAAATGTATAAGAAAGAAATTCGAAACTTTTGGCTCGTAGCTAAGGTTCAAACCTAAATAATTTGGTAAGTACGTCTAGCAGGTTCATTTGAACAGTGGATCCCTTTAAGGATATTCTGTTAATTAAGTGAAATAATAAGTTATTATTTATTTAGTAGGTACTGTGGGCAAGTCGCACACTTTCGACTGGTCAAAACTACAAGATATTCCAAAAACTTCAAGAAAAGGATGTTGACTGAAAGTAAAAATCAAGGGTTAGCTGTGAAATATACAAAAAATGAATCGACTAACTGTTCTCAACATTGGTTAATTGGTAAGTTGCAGTAACCAAAAATAGTTTTTTTTTATTATCAATTATTTTTTGTCTGCCTTTTTTTGTCATTTGCTTTCTCTTATTATCAAGCCTGAAAAAAACAGTAATTATGTTGCTTTGGTTTGTTGTTGGTTTTAGTTCGATATCGTTTTAAATCCTGAATAATTATTATCCACAAAAATTAACCTGCAAAAATCATGCTAATACTTCTATTTAAGCTTGTCCTCTTAAAAACGTTCATCAGAAATGCTGCGTTTACAAGTTTTGCCGAATATTTTAGAAACTTTGGCAAATATCCAGGAATAAACTGTCCAAAGATACAGGGTGTTTCTCTGGGAGGTTTTAAGGAGGAACTTTTATATCAATATTTGTAGGTCCGGAAAAGATTCGTTTTAAGAATGTTAATTAACACAGTTATGCAATCGTTTTCTGTTTATTTCTTTAATCGTAATCAGTTTTAATATATGCGAAAATTAATTAGTAGATAAATGCCTCTCGTGTATTCTTAATTGCTGTGTGAGATGGAAGCTTTAATTATTCATCGTGTTGTACAGGTGATATGTCGAAATAAGTAATTAAATTTTTTTTGTGAAGATAAAGTGGTGACCAAAATGTTTTGGATGTTGCTTAATTCACAGAAAGGAGAAATATTTAAAACAAATTGGTGGCGTATATTTGTTTTGCAAAAATATTGGTCAGGTTGTGGGAGACGGCATTGGGCCGAATAATTTTTGGTTTATTTATGGATGAATTGGTCATTTCCTGCATACCACAGCCAACTTTCCATAAAATCGACAAAAAATTAGAAATTAATTACGAAAAACCGTTTTTTTTTATTTCAACTGAATATTGTAAAATTAGCCAGAACTTCGCGTATACAGGGGTATACGCAAAGGTCGCACCGTTATGCTCTTCTATACTTATATCACTTCGTCCCAATTTACTAGAATCGTCCTAAAGTATTTGGAATTTTTAACGGGTAGCCAACATACTTCTTTTTTAAAGGCGTCAACCATTTTGATTTAATCATGCCTGTAACCAAGCCATTCCTGCAGGAGTCGTCCAATTGAATCGCACTATAAATTTCTTCATAATAAACAAGGGTAAAAAATTAGCTGAGCTTAATAACAAATGGTTCGATGACTTTCCAGAGTTACTTCCACTGAATCACTATTAATATTCACTAAAGGATAGTACGAAATGCCCAGAGAAAAGAAAATACAGAGTTCTCCGCACAAATCACACGTACGTGTGATCTGTGGTTGCCCGTTCCACTCATACAACTAAACGAATGGTCAGTTAATCGTCAGATATGACGTCCAAAAGACGTCCGAATGTTTCGCCTTTTGGACGTCCGAAATATGACGTCGTTATATCGTCAGCTATTCGTCCAATGACGTCCCAGACCAAAAATTTCCAATAAATGACGCCATACTAACGTAATATACGTCATTGCTGCTACCTGGGTTTACACCCAGACCAGTTTGACCTGAAACTGTCAATTATTCAATGACCGAAATTTGCATCTAAAACTTATTTTCTTTCTTTTCTTAGTGCGTCATTTAAATGACTTATAATCTAAAAAGCTGTGAGCAAGTAGATTACTTTGAAAAACTTTCTATACATGAAACACCTAACTCTTCTAATTAAATAAAGTTAAGGAGTTAGAGAAAACACATCAAAAGCGGAACGGAAATGAAAGAAAATGAAATGAAATTATAAAAAATCTAAGCAATTATTCTCCCTGCAGCTAAAATATTACCTCTTACAAAAAACAGGCTGCTTTTTACTGATTTAAAATTTTTCCTTGACTGGTTAGAAAAAAATAGAGACAATCAAAGATATTTTGGTTCACATCGAAAATCTGCTTTATGAATTAATAATATTAATTAACATTTATTTAACGCGATATCTGGACAGTATGTCTCCCAAAGTTGGAAGCATATGGAAAATTTTAATTACTGATTTAAGGAAAAACGTTACTCTTCATTGCATTTTCAAACGTTGCAAATTCTAACTTTTATACGTAAATAGCAATTTTCTATATTAGTAAAAATGGAGGTACTTTATTCTGACAAACTTTGTATACGCCTGTAAGAATAAAATATTTGATAGTTGGATTGCAAGTTTTAGACCATGCAGAACTTTTTGTGAAGAGTAACTTTTCTTAAAATTAGCAGAAAATTTGTCCATATCGGTCCAACTTATGATACACAGTACAAATAATTTGCTCACTTGCACGAAATATTGGAAAAATATCGATGTATATCTATATTTATATCACTTAATAGCTTTTATAATTATTGAGTAAAGCGTTTAGCCTTCCATAAATGTGTGGCTAAGTGAGCATTCCATGCATATGTCGATTATATATTTACATAACAAACAGTGATAAATTGAAATAATGATGTACGTTATGCGATAATAGAATTTTAAACAGTCTTATCCGCTTGGTCACGTAATAGCATCGAAAACAAACGGAAAACATTTGCTTCTATCGTCAAGCGGCGATTAAACCTGTTATTGTAAACAAGGAATTATTTTTATCCATCTAAATATTGCGTCGCATTTTATTTCAAATTACAACAATACATACGTTTTCCGGTTATTTATAGAGCCATATTTATTTGTGAACTCACATGGAGGTGGGTAGATGAGAAAGTAAAAGTACTAACCGACTGGTGCAGCCGAGGTAAAATAAGTTGACGAAGTTATTTTTATAAAAGTTAGATGCGTACTTGGAAATATAATTTAATGCAGGTTTCATAACACTTATAGATATGGGTTTACTTTCTCTCCATGCATATGACTATGAGTTAGTAATGAATAGGCATCTTCTGCTAAAAAAGTACATATTCGTTATTCTATATTGTGATTACTAAAGAAAGCTGGTCAAAGGCTTGTCGAATCCATCCAAATGCGGACCGAACTAGCGAAAACGAGTTGCCCTCATTTCTTTTTCTGGTTCAAATCAAAGAGAAAACGGATGAAAGTATTACTTCCATCTGAAAGGCCATTTTCCTGACTATTTCGGAATACCGTCTCTTGCACGCGTCTCCTGATGAAGGTTGGCCATCTTTCTGGCAATTTCACAATCTTAGTTTTCGGCTTTAAAAATGTCGGTGGTACCGCTGAATCATCTTCTGAAGTCCTTCAGCCAGGAACTTTGTCTTCTACCATCTTCTGTCCCCGTATTTTACCCCCAATTGATAATAGCAGCTCTATATTGCTCTATAGTGTGCCCATTTATTCTTAATTGGGCAATTATACTCGTTTCCGCAAATACAAGCAGCAGTATTCTTCGTTATCTGCAAGAACTGCAGTACCATCGGCGTATCTTATATTGATTATTACACATTCACCTTAATGTCTTCTGGTATTTCCTCGGAAAAGCCAGAAAAGCCTCGGAGAAAATATTGAACAGCAACGGAGACAAGGTGCAGCCCTGCCTAACCCCTTTTCTAATCAGTGCAGCTTCAGATGTTTGATTCTAAATTTTAACTGCTACAGTCTGATTCAAATATAGCTTTGAGACAATGTTGATTGTCTTTTAGCAACTAGGTTTAATGAACATTTTCCAACCTCTAAAGAGATAGAAGCCAAAATGAGACAGCGTTAAAAGTTTCAAGCGATTAGATATTGGAGCTTCATGGCGTTTTCAGAGCACTGTTTCACTATGGGAGTGGAAAGTAAATGTACAACCTGTAAAGACTTCAATACATGTTAAAAATATTGACTTTTTCGATATAGCATCTCAAGAACTGTCACTTGATCATTATTCTTTTATCTTGATCACTTCTATCCGACATTTCTAACCTCTAAGAAGATAGAAGTCAACTTTTGCAAGAACCTCGTATTTACAGCTTATTAAGGCCCAGGTTATTTTTGGTAGAACGTTCTTTTCCATTATAAGGGAATAGGTTTATCAGATATTTCTAAGTGTTAAAGAGCAAATTTACATATGAAGGACAATTTCGGAAGTATGGCAACATGTTTAATCATTCATTCATTTCCATGTTTTACAAGCATGAGATAAGGTATTTTGATTAACAATGTTAAGTGGGGCAATCGCGACGTTGCCAAGAGCTTCCAAGAATCCTTAAAATATTTGAATTTTGAACAAATCATCTAATTTCTGAACTATTTAGAGTTCTGATTATAAAACAATTCGCCGCCGTACCTAAGGGTAGAGTTAGTCGGCTTTCATTACCAAGTCATGCTCTCAGTGTGGCGCAAAATCCTTCAATTAATTAATTTTCGCAAATTTTAATATATGTATATAATGGTGGGAATTAAGTTAGTAATAGTATGAAAGTTAAGAGGGTTAGTTTGGATCATGAGATCATCATCGACATAAAATTACACAATGAAATACTGCCCCTATTTAAAAATATCACAGAAGAACAGAAAATACCAAACAAATGGAGAACAGTAAAACAATACCCATTTTTAAAAACGGACAGAAAGAACTTCCAGAAAGCAGATATTTTTTTCTTAAACGTTCACACCAGTCCTGGCTGATTGCGCTTGCGCGTCTCACTGCCATGTTGCCGCTATGCACATACTTGGTTTTTAACCGCCTGGCCTGACATTAGAAAAAGTCGTTTATTTTTTTTTAGTTTTGTTTGTGTGTGTGTTTAAGATGCAATCTTATAGGAGAAAAAATTGTTATTCTGCATATTTTTCTGATTTTTCACAGACATGTATATAATTAAAGTGAAGGTCATAGACAACATTTAAATATATTTGTTCATTAATTTAGAAAGCACAAAACAAATAAAAACAAACAAGATCCATTACTATTAAAACTCCAAAAATCCAAATCTTCACCGCGGGAACTAATTGTATAAATCACTAACAATAAAATTAGCATGAATGTCAGCAACAGTCACTGAACTAAAAACGTGCTAGAAACTACAAGAAACCGTGTTTTTCTGAGGTTATAATTTCGTTTGCAGTAGAAGTATCAAACCGGCAACACAGCGGCAAGACGTCGGTTAAGAAAAAAATATCTGCTTCCAGAAAACTATCGTGGAATAATTACCAAAACCATTAGAATAAGAGACGAACAACAAGGCTTCCGAAAAAAACAGATCCACAATAGATGGATGCAAATGTCTGAAAATTCCTGAGAGTTCAATAAACTAGGCCTGGGTAACTCAGTGAATTTTTATGAGTTGGCGCAGTGGTACGCAAACGGTTTGGTGCGCCAACCCATCGCACTGGCGCAGTGACTCAGTTCCGTCCCTGGGAAAATGTTGCTGACTTTTTTTTATTGTTTTCATATTTATTTTAAGGCGATTTATTAATAATGTTTTTAAAATGTATTCAAAATTTCAGAAAGTTCCAGTTTTAGCCAAGTTACTCTTTCTTCTAAATTCTCAATTTTCTAAATTTTCACTTAAAAATGCTGACAATATTATTTTTATCGGTATTTTCCGCGAAAAATGATGAAATAAATTTCGAATCCTTCGTCGTGTAAAAAGTTTTGAAATCCCTTTCCAGTTTCGAACTTGGAACAAAAATCAAATAATTTTCTATTAAAAAACGAACATAATAAGTGAAAGTTTATAACAGATTACTTGGAAATCTCTGAAGACTGTAGTTTGTTAAAAAAATGTGGTTTTTCAGTTTTTACTGATTTCTTTTCTTTACTTTCTACTCAAAAACTCTCTATTTTGTAGTTTCACTTAAAAATACTGACCATCTGGAAAAATTGCAAGATAAATTTATAGCTTTGTAAAAATTTTACAAAACCTTTTTTCAGCCTCGAATTCGGGTGAGAGCAAAAGTTTAAAAAAAATGTTTGAAAAATTCGCCGCCCAGCGCTCATAGCTCTGAAGATTTTTAAAGTTTATTTAGATTTTCAGGTCATTCCAGTTTTACCAAAGTTTCTATTAAGTAATTCTTTCTACTCAAAAATCGAGTTATTTTTTCGTTTTACTTAAAATACTGACAATCTCCAGGTATTTTCTGTGAAAAAATATAAGATACATTTTATTGGAACACTCGCCTCCTTAGCCGCTTTGCAAACATTTTTGGAAAACTTTTTGCAGCTTCGAATTATGGACAAAACCCTAATAATTATTTCTGTGTTATTTTTCAAAAATATTTCCCCGAACTGAAAAGCAAAAGTTTATAATCATTTATTTGTAAAACTCTAGGAAACTGGAGTTTCTTCACTTTTAGGTCAATAATTTTAAACAATACTGTCTCTAAACAGAAAAACCGCGTTTTTCCTAACGTTTTACTGTAAAATACTGGCAAAGTGAATCTTTTATGCAAAAATTAACATATCGATTTTACAAGAAAACTCGTTAACTTTTTTTGGACTCAGTTCTGTTGCTGGGAAAATCTAGATTACTTTTTTTAGTTGTTTGAACAAAGTAGTAAAACGTTACTTACTAAAAAATGTTAATGACCTTTTTTTTAGATCTGAAAATTCCAGTCTTGGGTCTCGTAAAGCTTTAATAAATGACTTAGAACTCATGATCCGATGAGTTATAACTCGTTAACTCAGAGAGCGGCAACAACTCAACACAGTGTTACGCAGGTATGCGTCATTTAAGTTTCTGAATTTTTTATGCACATATAGGGAATATCAGAGAAAATGAGTGCGCAGCTAAGCATTACTTCAAGATTCAAAAGAAGTCCCACCTTCCATTAAGAGGACTTCAAAAACCGACTAAACCGCTAAAACTATGTATAAGGTATAGTAGTGGATTGAAATGAGTTTGTGGAAAACTGACCACTAAAAGTGAAGGAATTAAACAAGAGGTAAGTAGTTGATCAATCTGTATTTTGAATTAAAAAGTTCAATTTTGATTTCATTTTATGCTCGGTATGTATGATAGTTTTTACACGCTATGCGATATTGTCCTATAAGCTGGCACTCAAGTAGTCTTGGACGTTTACGGTTACGAGTCCTCCAAAGTTATTCAAGAGCAGGATTTGAGTTGGTTTAACTTTAGCGACATAAAATCCATGATCTGAAAAAAAAGGGTATTAAAACATACAGCAAACCCTAAAATGTTGGGCCTGGAGCGTGACTTACTAGCTGGCCAGTATTTCATGGGTGGGTGACGTTCAAAGAGTGCCTTCTTTGCAAACTCATGTTCCTCTGTTGATTTGTTCACCTGCAATTAAATAACTGTTTAGATATTAATCAAGTTTAAGAAAACCCAGTCTATACTCGTTTTCTATTTGTTTTAGTTCTTCGAACTACTCGAGTTATGAACAACAATATTTACTTCGGCATTGTGCTAGGATCGCAAAAAGGTGTATGTTTCAGGTACTCGATATGATTTTCGCACCAAAATAAGCTAGTAGAATATTTGCTTTTTCGATATAAACAGTTGTATTTTTTTCGGTTTTCAGGAAACTTCTGATACGCAATATTTATTTACTTCTACCTTTTCAACAGTTCCTGATAACATCACTTTAGCGCATCGAGGGTCCTGAGGATCATACGATTTTTCCTGGCAGTAGTTTGACTGAGCCAACGAAGCCAATATAGTTACTTTGTTGTTCGCCTGCAATAAAAATAGCTCTGATATTTACGTAGCATAGCCAAGTCAATTTATTTCAAGGGACAATTCGGCTTTTTTGTGGAAAGCAATTTTATGTTAATTAGAATAACTTAAATATTAATATAATTCAAATGTGAAGGAAGAGTCAAGTACAGCTCTCAGTTTTCTCTTATTAACTAGAAATGCTTAAGATAAAAGTGCTTTAGCTTTGTTTATTAACTTTTTACAAGAACTGCCTGCTTAAATTAATTAATTAAATTCGACGTTCGTATCAATCAAGTTTAATATGTATTTTATTAAAATATTGGGTTTGCCAACAGTCTTTACTCTGTTAAAAGTGATTTCAACATTTTACTCTCTATTTTCACTACTTTAATTTCAAATGAATGGATTACTCACTAGAATATCAATTGCGGTAATATCCATGTCGGTCATATATAAATAAGGGATTCCAGAGGAGTTGGAGGCTGGTCCATCACTGATTGATTTCAATGAAACAAAGGGATCTCCCTTCATATCTTCTCGTACAGAAAGAGTCCCGACTGCAACCCAGTCTGTAAATATTCAAAATAACCACATTTAACGTCTGCAAACATTCTTTAGAATCTCTTATTTTAATTTAAGAAAACTTTTGGGGTTTTTTTTGGGTTGTATAATACATATGTCTAATAATTGCTCGTCACATGTGAAAGTATTTTTTATTAATTTTTATTTGGGCTTTGGCTCTGGGTGAGAATTTATCACGTAATTATTTCTACTTAATACATTTTTACCACATTTAAAATCCTTTGTTTCGTCCGATAAACCATTTTGTCAAGGGAAAATGTCTTTCTTGAGAAGCAATTTTTATTCACGATGCCAATAAATTTTATTTTAAGGTAACGTTTTTTACGTAAGTTTTTGTTATGTTTATAACATTTTGGAATGTAAGTATACATATTAAATATTATTTTTATTTAAAATGATTATTATTAAATTAAATGGTACACATTATTGAGAGAAAGGAGGAGATGTTTAAATTGTCAACATTAAGGCATTAATTACTATTATTCGTGTGATTTATTGCATTCGAGTAAGAAATACCGTTTTTCGAACGTTCAAAAAACGACACTTGAGTTGAAAACTACTATCGGACAGAATTCTTTAGAAAATATGATATTTGCTGTATTATGTAAGTAATTGTCTTTAGAAAAACTTTTTCATCAAATTTCATTTCCTTGGAAGATTAACAAAGTTTTCAACAATTTGACCAAGCGAAAGACCAACCATGAAAAGTATTCTTGCAAATGAGTGAGTGTTTCGAGCTTATAGACCTCCCTGGAAAATACATTCTATTTGACGTTTCGCTAGCACGAGTGGCATGCATAATCAGTAATGTGTTTCGTGTTTTGTATACAACAGCCTAAAAGCTCGAGGAATTAATTTTTCAGCAAATTTCAGGCAAGCCACACGAAAGCGTATTTTTTTTGTTTTTGACTGATTTTTGCATCTGTCTTCTTTCTGGTTAAACTAACGAAGCAGAAGCACTTTTCGATACGCTGTACCGTAAAGAAAAATTCCTAGTAATTATGCACATGGTTGTAACGGCTTCCGAGATAAAAGCTTTTAAACACCGACAGATCTCTAAAATTTTACATTTTTTCCTCTACAGGAAGACTAAGCAATCAGAGATTCTACTTAGCTAATTTAGAATAAGGAATCAAAGTATGTGTTGGATGTCAGAAAATCGGAGAATTTTTCAACCCCAATGGGGAAAAATGGATCACGGCAGGGTTTTTTGCCGTTTCGAGATATAACATGCTTGAAACGTGTACGTTTACTTGTTTTTGCTTCCATCTCCAACGTCTTCGGAAAGGTTTATGCAAAAATGTATAACAACTGTTTAAATATTCTCTTTAGAGTTGAGAAATTTCCTTTGAAACATAATTGGTGACAAGCGTTATCGAAAAGCTTATTAGGCTTATCTGATATTATCAACTGTTTCATAAAAAAATTGAAATTTTACAAATCAATTGCTTGAAAAAGAGATTTTTCATAAGTAGAACAATGTATAATTTTTAGTTTATTCTGCCATATACAGGGCGTTTCTGGATATCATGTTTACTTTCTTTTTTGATTAATTTAAAGCAAAAAAGACCTTAGAGACCAAATATATAAAAATTAGAATATTTTACATCAATATATCAGCTTTTCATAGCTTCCAGTAAAACACAAGACTAAAGTTTTCGGTTTAGAAATATTTAAAAAAATACATATTGTATTTAAAATTCTAACAGTGCAACATGTTTTTGTCCAAATTAAATGTTCTCTTACCTGCATTATGAATGATGTATCTCGCTGTTTTAGCATGTTCAGCAATCGGTGGAAGCTCAGAAATCGCATTACGAAGCACTCTAGCTTCAACTGCGGGGTGCCAAAATATGGCAAATGTTAGGACCAAACTTGCCTAAAGCAGATTTATTTGAAACTCCCACTAGAAATATTAACTAGAATAGGCTCTGTCAGGTCAGCAAAGAGAATTTGGTATTTTTTACATGTTTTCTTATTATTTTTCTTTGATTTGACGAATGATTTTACGATTTTTTTTTAAATTTTAACGTAATTTCAGCGAAATAATAAGATGCAGATTTAAGTCGAATTTCTGGTGTTTGATTTTCTAAATTCAAAAAAATGTAAAACCAAATATGTTGTAATATGCACACGATCTTATGTCTTCTGAGCAATATGAATCTTCAATCTTCTGTTCACCCTGAGCCTTTCGAGAGATATTCACTTTTTATGACTGGACACATTTTCCCCGCACAATTTACTTATTTTTTTTTATTTCTTCTGTTTTCATGAAACAACATTTTATTACAAGTTAACTGCTGTGTTTATTTTATCACTCTCTCTCCTTCACGCCTAAGGATATTGTTTTTTTATATGGGGTTACATACGTAAAAAATGTAAAGAGGTTGGCAGCTCTAAGCTTGTAATAACATTTTGTGTGCACTGCCTTGTTCGGAACTAAAAAAAAGTTTAAATAAATTGCGTGCGGAAATTGTGACCCTTAAAAAAATGAATATGTCTCAGGTTAAACATACGTTATCGATCGTTTGATATTCTTAAGATCGAAATTACTCAGAAGATATGAGGCTATAACACCGTATACTTATTTATTTTCCTGTCTGAGCTAACAGCCTATAAGTAAACTACCCTGATGAATAACATTTTTTTTGGCTCATCTATCTTATAAACATTTTGCCCAAGAATAGAGCAGTGATTCGATAAAGAAATTGTTCAAATCGGATTAACGATTGAGAAAATATTGACCTCCTCACATCTCTATGAATTCACACATTAAAATAGGCGTTTTTTTATTTTAGAAAAGAGTCATTTAATTTTAATTCAAAACTTTAATTTAAATGAGCGATTTATTTTCCATTCGAAAAATTTTTCAAAGGAAGCCGCAAAAGAAGAGTATAACTAGCTGACACAAAGCGTTTGAGATAAGGGATATTTATGAAAATATTACTCCTTTCTCCAACCCCGGTGAAACAGGGCGAGAACAATGTTGCGGGTACATTTGTCATATTTTGAATATTATTTTACATAAATATATTAAAATCGTTTATCTGTAGGTATGCAAAATGAATAAAAATGTTAACAAGTAAAGTAAATTTGAAATTGATGGGCCTTATTTTTGTTCAGGAAATGTTTTTTACATCTTCGTTAATATGAAGCATAGGTTTTTTATGTAAAAAAGCTATACCTCACCCACTTCGATATTTGAAGCCGAGTAATTTACCATTAAGGATTGCATAACTTTAGTACAACAACTAAGCTCTTCTATCTTGGAGAGCTATTTTAGTTTGTATTTTTAAAAAGTCTTATTTCTTTACACATTTTTTTTAGATATTTTGTGAAAACAACATTTGCACAGTTTTGCTTTTTAGTAAGTATTATAAATTTCTAATTTTGGTCTTATTGCTTATGGGGCTTCCTGTATATGCATATATTGTCTAAACATTGTTAAGAATTGCAAATTTTTGTAACAACGTCTTATATAAATACAAATTTTTCCAAGCGCTTAGTCACATTTAATTAGGTGCATTTTTCCGTTTTTTCTGCCAAAAGTATATATATTTTTATCTCCAGGAAGGTTAAAAACTATAAATAGTAGTATCTTTTGTATTTAATTTTATATGAACATGTTTATTTAGCTGTACATATTTGTTTGTTTAGTCTAGTAGATTCTCTTGAATTTCAAAGAAAAATATGGTTTTTACGCTTGCAAGAACTCTGCTGCAAAAAATAAACGCGAAATAAATTATATAATCAATTGGCTTACCAGAGGGATCATCGTTGACTACTTCAATTGTTGGTACTGAGGTATCTACTAGTTACTGAATAACTATAGGATTCAGCAAATCGAATCGGCTTATAAATGAAATGTTGTTTTTGAAATGGAAATGGGATGAAGAAATTAATATTAAATTTAGATAATTAACACACTTGTTGACAGTGACCCTTGTGGAGATTTCGTGCCAGGTACGGAAATTCCAGCAAATTATAGTTTATTGGGGTTAGTTCTAATTATTCATGTTTGGCTTATGGATATCGTTTGAGGCCAGATAAGAGCAACGGGTTTTCCAATTTGCAGATATAACACTTGGAAACAATATACACTTATACATCTGATGAATTCACATTTTATTTCGGTTACGCCTCTTAAAGGCATTGGCCTTGCCATAATCATCATTTTTATTAAAGTATTTACAGACGAAATCGCATGTTGAAAGGGATATCGCATTCTTAGCAATTTGCAGAAAAAAAATATGAAAATTATAAAAGTTGTAGATAAATAAAGAACCGTTGGGTATTTGGATATGAGTAAATAACATGGTATTTGGACAGCTTTAAGGCGTAAATTCCAGAAAACAGCTGTACAGATGGACCTTTTTTGCCACTAGTAACAAAATTGATCCATATCTTGCCTTAAATAGAACAAGCTGAACAAATTTTAGAATAACCGTAAGGAAGTTTAGCCAAACAAATATCAAGTTTTCAAAGTCGGGCTGAAGTTGAAGCAGCTCTATCGAATTTAAAATAAACAAATGCATTAAGAATGATGGAAGACAAATTGCGCATTTGAAAGTTTTTTGAATAAAGGTTGGGCAAATCTAGAACCTTTCCCGGTTTGCCTTTGACCACTTTTCAAAGCTATATAGCCTGGGCCCAGATAGCACAAAATATTACATACATATTTAGGAAATATTTATATGTTTGCTAAATATTTCAGATCAAAAGCAAGTATTTCTTAAATACTATTTTTTAAATATTTGTTTCTGATATTTAATTAGCATGAAACAAATAAGTTATTAATAATTTTCTTATTACATAATACCTTTTGTACCTATATACAGGGTTGCTCATTAGTGCGTCAAAGTGCGATATCTCAGTAAATATGAAGTTTACAAGAAAATTCGTCCAACGAATGTTTTTCACGTTTAAAAGGTCCACATTCTAAAATTACTTTCCAATATACAGGGTGCATCATAAACGTGTGGTAGTTACCAACTCTGGTTTTTTAA
>NW_026017110.1:19838043-19842863 GCF_020466585.1 Dendroctonus ponderosae | reverse complement strand
AAGAAATATTGTTATAATATTCAAGAATCTGTCGCTTCAACCTATATTAAATATTGCAAAAAAATATTACTGTAATATTTGTGTGCTATCTGGGCCCAGGATGTAAATCTTGTAGGTGATGTGCATATGTCCGATAAGTATCTCGTAGTGTCCTTAATATTTAAGACGTAGAAATTCGTAGTTGCTGATTCGGCCTCTGAGAGCTCAAGCTGAAACTGTTCATCAAAAGTGTGAATAATCCGATTCTAACTGTTATTTCGGTTTCTGTTATGTTCATTTATAGCACATAAGCCAAAGTTACTAAAATTCTAATAACATTTTCCTATTTGGAAAACGTCTTTGATGTGCAAATTTGTAACAGAAATGAATATCTGCATATTTGGGCTTACTAAAAAGCATTTTAAGAAGAAATGACACTATCAAGAACAATTACTACTAAATAAAAGAGAAGCATTTGCTACTTAACTTCACAAATAATTTATTACTTTTACTTTTTTTCGATATTTTTTATAGCTCACTTTTTTCTGGTATAAAATTAAAGCGCATGCAATTGCGTTGGCGAAGTGGATCTTATGCCATTTTCGTAATAATTGGTTTAGGTCCAAAAAAGGAGAAGAAAATATGAGATGGTTGTACATACTAAGAGTACATTTCGAGCAATTCCTATACCTATTTTTCATTGATGTGTATTATTATTAGATTATTATCCATTGTTTTTTATATTTTACTTGAAAACACTGAATTTCATGAAACATCCAACAGTAATGTTTGTTCTGAAAATTAAATAATGATGAATGATTGGAAAAAATGTTTTTATTACAAATTGTGCTCTCTCGTTGGCAGTTATCGCCTGCGAAAATTCGTTTAAATATCCATAGCCGTTTGGCAACAATTAATAAATTTCTATTTTTTTAAAGCCAATCTTAATAAGATATAAGTACAGTGATTAACTGTACTTATTTCCTTACCGAAGCGTTTCTCGAATATAGTTTATAATTTAGATTCATGTTGTTTTTTGATTATCTATCGTTCGCAGAAGTTTTCGCTCAGGAAACTGGACCACCCTGTGTAGCATATGATACAGATTTATGTTTATTAGAACAATATTTTCCCAGAAAATTTGTAGTTTACTAAAAACTAATGTTTTCCAAGAAAATTTGTAGTTTACTGAGAACTTGGTGTCAATCGTAGATAATATTTTCTGGTCATTTTATCGCAAATCGTTGCAAACGTTCATCCAATAACCAGATTAATAAATATCACTTTTCAATAGGGGATAGGAGTAAAATAGGATGATTTATCAGCTTAGAACTGAAAAGAAACATTGTCGAACAAAAGCAACACTAATTGGCCATGGATGGAATTTATTTACAATTATAGTCGACAATTCTATGCCATTACGATCACCACTGCAACCGCACGAAAGTAGGCATCTAAGTCAATAATGTTCGTCAAATTGGCATTAAAGTAGTCTTCTACAGTTACGCTTTCAGCGCCTCCGAAATGGTCCAAAACTAGAATATCGGATGGGTTCACCTTGGCGACATAAAACCCATGGTCTGAAAATGGAAGTTAATGGGTTAATTTATCCATTTTGCTCCCTTGACAAAATGGGATTTAAGCTGGTAGAAAAACATATCTTAATTCTGAAATACCACTTACTATCTGGCCATTTTTTCATTTCTGGATGTCTATCAAAAAGTGCCTTTTGCCCAACGAAGAATTCTTCTGTTGTATTCGCCAACTATAATAAAATAATTTATGTACAATTTGCCATAAAAAGCCTTTTCAAACAGTGCCATTAAGCTTTAAATTATATAACTGGCGATTGAGATATTAGAGTATTTTTTAGAGTTCTGCTCTGATCTTTTGCCTGAACATTTATTCTTCAGAAATTTTTCTTAATAATCAGTGCATTATTCTAGGGACAAAAAATTATATAAGCTTGGTCAAAGAGGGCCCAGGGATTCAATTTAGTAGTTCAACATAACAGTCAACTTTCTAAGAGATTAACAGAGGCTTAACGTTCAGAGAATTAAAAACGTTTTTGCCAAGAAAATATTAAATACATTTTTTCATTTCAAACATTTTATTTAACAACTGATCGGTGGTTTGCGGCCGAAAAAGTACGAAAACTAATTATTATAGATAGATTTACGATTCTAAGGCAAGAAAAAATTAGAGAGAATGAAGTATTTACTGCATTCCCTTAGTGGCATGTTATATAAACACAATATTGATTTATTTTTTACCTTTTCAACAGTTCCCGATATCATCACTTTAGCGCAACGAGGATCCTGAGGATCATAGCCTTTCGTAGTGCAATAGTCAGACTGAGCCAAAGAAGCCATAATTGTTACCTTATCGTTTTCCTGAAAGGCAAAAACATGATAGAAATGATATGAAAACACAAAATAGCAACTAACACATAATAACAAATGGAAGAACGAGAAAATACAAAGATCTTGAAGCTTCTGATTTTATCGCCAGTATTGTTTTATGTGTATGTCATAGGAAACAGAAATATTTTAATGGACCAACTGGCATGGAAGTTGTAAAAAGCAGAATAGTTTTGACAAAAGCTCAAAATATTAATGATAATTGCATATCGAGAATACTGACCGAAAGACACATTTTTCCCGTTTCACATTTACATACATACAAACACATTTAAATATTTCTCACTTTTATTTGCCGAAATAATTAATAACGCACGATTATAATGTGCTTCGGTTTATCGATTTTTATATTTTTTATACCCAATTTTCTTTATCTTTATTACTGGTTTATCTTTCCAATATCGAACTAAATAATTTTAGACACGGGCGTCAGTCCTGTAGTCAGCTGACGAAAATTGAAAATAGCGAATTTGCGTTTATTTTTATAATTCTTCCAATTAGCAAGCATTATTTAGTTTTTTTGGTAATTTGGTCTCAACAAGTCAAAAATTTCTCTACCACTCACCAGCCGAACATTTTTGTGTTATTTATTACTGTCTAAACTTTGGTTGTCGACTACTGGTATTTATCACAAAGAATTACTTTAATGTAGTAGGCGTATCATATGCGGTAACCATTTTTTATTTTGTACATTTTAACTACAATTTCGTCAGTAATGGGTGCTAGTGCGGTACGATGAGAAATTTTGCTTCGTTTATGTTCAAATTTTCATAAAGGAAAGTTTTCCTTTTCCTGTTCGTGTGAACCGTTTTTTCAAACGTCTTTTTATTGCCGTTGTCTTTTTTCAGGAAAATGTTGATAATAAAGTCGCGTAGCGAGCGTAGTTTTTATCACCATATGCATTAATTCTTCTTTAGAAAAATTCATATTTGTTTTTTTTAAGAGCTTTTTAATAATATGGATGACTTTTAAACTAGTCGTCATATACTAAATGCATATCGATATGTCAAGTATCATCAAATTGACACTTATCTATTGAATTCCATAGCCACCTTACAAAATGTAACAACTTTTTGACATTTTTAAATAAAATCAATTATAATTTGATATCGGTAGATTTCACAGCTTAAAGTGTAAATGAAAATTTGTAACTTTGTAAATTGTCTATCTAATGACGTATTAATATACAGGTACTTCCATTTGAAAAACAAAAGTTATATTGCGTTAAAAAGTTTTAGATTGAAGTCCACATTGTTAACACACTGTACAATGTATTGATATTTTGGTTCAATAGAATTCTTAACGGATCTGTGGTGATTGGAAAGACGTATTTTTTTGCTTCTACAATAAATTTTTAGATACCATGTTTTTAAGCAAAATTTTACTAAAATGGCGATAATCTGCCAACGTCGCAAGTAAGAAAAAACAATGTACGGTGCATATGCAGCGTTTCAAGCTGCATTCCATGAGCTAATGAAAAATGGGTAGCTCTATTTAAAAAAATACACTTTGATATTGCCTCGCTTTTCTGAGACACTCTGTATCATATAAAATATTTTTAAAATGTGCGTACTTTGTGCGGCAACAACTTTTATATGAAACTATTTTTCGAAAGTTCAACACCAAAGGAAATAATGGACTCTCTCGCACTAAAAAACCACCTTGTATATATCTCAGTTACTCGCCACAAAATGATTTTAATCTAAATTCCTTCGAAGTTTTCGATTTGGGTATGAAAATGCGAGAAAACCTTAGATAACAGTAATATAATTAAAATCAGTTTACCCTCCCTTATGTGTCTAATAAAAAAAATTTGTACATAAAAATGCATCTTCAATGCAAATCATCTCTAACATTTGCTGTAATTATTTGTCAATTTAGTTAGAATACCCTATATAATTTATTTTACCCTGTAAAACTATTAAATATTATTTCTGATTAAGCACCATATATATCGGTTCTTAATAATCGCTTTTGCAATATATTGCGGTACCAAAATAAAAAAAATAGCTCACTTACTAAAACGTCCTGTCCAGTTACATCCATATCAGTTAAGTATAAGTAAGGGACACCAGTTGATGAGGTATTGCCATCACTAACGGATTTCAAGGAAACGAATGGAAATCCTTTTGTGTTATTTCTTGTGGAAATAGTTGCAATAGAGAGCCAATCTGAAAATAGCCAAACATTGAAAAAGTTTTTTATTTTTTAAAGCAGTCAATAAATATATAACGATAAATATATAGACGATGAGCGAATTTTGTATTCTGAAACTTATGAAGAAAGTTGCCGGAAAATATTTTCAAGCATCTTGTAGATTTTGTACATAAACTCAATTAAGTAATTAAAGAGAAAACCGTTTTTGCTAGAACATTTTCTTTGCAGGCACAGTAAAATAATATTTACCGAATGTATTTACGA
>NW_026017110.1:19802976-19837502 GCF_020466585.1 Dendroctonus ponderosae | reverse complement strand
GCTTCAATGCTGATAGCTTTCTGCCAATAGATGGCTAAAGCCACCTAAAAGGAAATTAGTAGAATATTTGAGAATATGCAAAAGTTATTTAAATTAATTGATAATTTCAACTATCTACTCATGCAGATATTGATCCTTCGTTGGAGTGTACAGGAATTTGGGCTCTTGAGAATTTTGGTACAAAAACAAAAACCTTTGTCTTGTGCCAAGTTGATCTTATGCTGAATACGCTACTGTATACGTGCATATATTTAAATGCCTTGCCAATAAATTACTTTAATTCCTGAACTTTGAATCCATTTTGCAGGTTTTGGCAGGCAACGTTACATTGTGTGTATATCCCTTTGTTTTCAAATGAAAAGTGCGCGTCATTTTTCCAGAATGAAACCAATGTTCCCAATTTAATTAATTCAATATTTTACCTACACATTTGACTAGCTAAATTATTATTATCTTCAGGAAATTCGCTTAAATTGGGTCTTCTATAAATAGGAAGGAACTTGATAAAAACGTTGATCTTACAAGTTTATCACATCATTTATAATTACGAACAAAGGATGCGCGTAGTTTTTTTCACAGCCGTATTTTGATTTCAAAAGCGTTGAAAAAAGTTATTATTTGATTGTGAACATAACGCTTTAAGTTTAAGCTAGCTTTATGCTTGTGCATACTTATTTTAAATCTTCACATTTTTATAAAAGATTTCGAGGTAAACCTACTGTCCATATATGTACCTACCCATACACAGATTGAATAGAAACAAGGCGAAACTGTAGGACAAGTCGGTTTTAATGATGAATAGTTAATAAAAGTTAATGATGATTAGAAGCTACTCACCAAAACAAAAGCGCTTTTCATCTTCGATTGTTGTAAACGCCTTGCCGAATGATTATTATGAACTACTACTGAATACTCATCTAACAATACACATTTATATATGGGGGCTTCTCTATCTTGTATCACAACATAAGCACGATTAGAGATAAGTGAAACACTTATTTGCAGCCAGCAATTTTTACGGCAACTCAATACCGTACGCATGAAAAGTAAGTTCAAATAAATATCTATATCCGTGGGGTGGAGTAAACATTCGCAAATTTTCATTTTAATTACCAGGGTCGGACTCTTTTTTTGACTGTAGTTTACTGTTTTATGATGGTTCTTTAAGGTATTTGTTAGGGAATGCGGCAAGCAAAAATATATACCTACTGTGGATGGACTGTTCTATGAATTTTTTTTATTTTATTACATTAGGAACAGTGTACCAATATTAAAGGATTCTTAATTTAAACAAAAATTTCAAAGTTAGTAGGCACTTTCAGAATTGATTAGATGTAATAATAAAATCTTCTCATTATTGGCCGAATTCTTTAAAAAACACCAGGCAGTTGCTTCATGCACATGCCATGTATAATGCATCAAAAAGTTCTAGTAAATTAAGGTTCTTTACATGTAATTTTTGGCAATAAATTGCCGCTAATGCTGAATGTTTTATATCTATCTTCGCAATGAAGTGGTTTTTCAAAAATAATCTTAGTATAAAATCTTCCCAACTCGAGAATAGCCATCAGAAATAAAAAACCGCAAAAAGAATAAAAACATTGAACAAAAATTCTTCTCTTTCGTTTTCTTCCTTTTCAGAGGTCGAGAGGTGATTGTGGTTCACTCTTTCCAAAAACCAATTCTAATATGAGTTGTTAATAAAACTTGCTTAAAAACATTCTCAAATATAATAACAGTTTATTAGCTAATTTGAAGTCTTTTTTACGTTTTTCGTTCTGTTTCTTCAAAGCAAACCAAAAAATTATCGAGATAAAATATTCCTTTTTTTTCACATTGTTCTCATAGACCAGGAAGCAACCCTTAGCATAATTTTATTTCAAGTCGTTCTCACATTACGTGGCAATTCAAATTAAAAGCATTATTATTAAAAGAACCAAAATTTATTAAAACAATACATAGTTAAAAACCAATTTACTTCAAAATTTTGAGATTTTATATTGAACAAGAAAACTAAGCATCAATTGTGTAAAATGGTAAAATATACAAATTAAAAGTTTTTGAAATTTAAAGTCTAAAAGCAAATAGTAAAAATATCGGAAATAAAAGTTGCGCACTAAGATTATCATAAAGTTTTATATTTAGATGCACAATTTTTTGGAAATTTTAAACAAAACGGAATTAATACAAAATAAATAACAAAATATAAATATCAGAATATCATCATTCGATGCATGTATTCTACTCGTTTTTTGTTGCTGTTCGTCACTCTTTCATAAACACTCAGAGAGTCAATTAAATTAATATTCCAATGTCCAGAATTCTAACAGTTTATTTGCGAAATACAACATTATCTCCAAAGGAAACTGTTTCAATAATAAATTACTAAATCAGCAATGAAATAAAATAGAGTATTAATTGTTCCGATCAGAACAAAATCTTCATTAAAAATAAATAAAATATTCAATATTATCAAGTAAAATGTTTAAACAAAAATCTGTAGCCGATATCGATAATATTTATGATCCAAAAAAACAAAGGACTTGATTCGTTTGAAAATAGATTTGCAGATTTAAAGTGTTGGCTAAAACTAGAACTAGTCAATTGTCGCTCAATCTATAAGACAAATCCTTTTTTTGCTCATTTCAAATTTGTAAGTAGCATTCGGATCTTCAATTAAAAGTGAATTTAAAATTAGCTTGGAAAATTAGATAATATTGTACTTGTTACAATTAATAGATTATTTCGAAAGTTCGACAGTTTTGACTAATCAAGATTAAAACCTGATTCCATACACATTCTACCTAAAAGTAACTTTCTAATTGGAAATATTTTTAAATTCAGGCGAAGATAAGTGTTTCTGTGCAGATAACATTTCAGGTTGGATAAAGCTTTCATTTGTCCATTATCTGTACGCACCACTTGGCACATCGTTCCAGCAAATTATTTTGCGACAGACATAAGTAGACTTTTGATAAATAATATCGATACTACAGTGTGATTTCTAAGTTGATGCATTTTTGACTGCACACAGAAATAAATGAAACCAGTAACATTTTCAAAAGAAACCTAACAAATAAGAGTTACGTTGAATGTATTCAAATTAGTCCCCTTTCGCACGGTTTTCACTGAGTGTTACTGCAACCAGAACGCATGCGAAGAATGAAAAGTATCCGCAGAAATTACTAATCTCTGGTTTCAGTGTACTCGTAAACTAAACGTTTCATAAAACCCCACAGGACGAAATCGCAAATATTTAGGTCCGGCGACTTTGGTGGCCAATTCACTGAATTGGAAACATATTGTTCAATAACTTCAATAATTTCTTTCTGAAATGAGAAAGGGCCCCATCCTGTAGAAGCCACACATCTTGCCTAATGTTCAGTGGTACGTCTTGCAGCAGACCAAGCAAATCATTTTGTAAATGTAAACACTTTTTAGTTGTGAAAGAAAGGCACTTTAGAGCTAACGGTCCATTCCCACAAACAAAATATTCCCTTGAATTTAGGGATGAACCTGTCGAGAAATTCAGCTGCAATTTAATATTACTTTATTTATTATGTACACACAAAGAAAGACACTTAGAGCCAAACCGCAATTAAAAAATGAAGTTTCGCAGGCAAAAAACTATATTCTTTAAAAAATTCGTATACTCGGCCTTCAATTTTGCTTGGAAAATCGTCTATTCGGCATTAGTCTTCATAAATGTAAATTTTTTCAACTGATATTAATTTCTCAAACATTTTTATTCAAAAGGTTGCACATTGAGTTCCAACTCGTTTTGCTCCTTTGCTGTTTCCGCTATCCAATATGAGGCTAGAATAGTTTTTACACCTTCGTCTTCGGGCTTTTTACGCGTTTCAGAATATTTGCAAAATTTGAACACGGAACGAAGTTACGGGTAAAAGAGCGGAGGTATGCACAAATGGAGCAGTCGAACGGTTTCCAACATTCAGAGTTCATTATCTCCCAAACCGTTGCCAATGTCGATTTTTGCCAAGATAGCTCTAGCGAATAACCGTGGCAATCCCGAGCATTTTTTGTTTCTGAAATATTTTCAACAGTTGCGGAATTACGGGGGCAAATAAGTGTGTGAATGGAAGTTAAAGTCTCTCTGTAAATGTGGATTGAAGTTCAAGTCTCTCTCTGTAAATGTGGATGGAAGTTTAAGTCTCTCTAACTCTAAATTGTGTATACATTGTCACAATGGCTTGCCAAATGTGAAGGTAGAAACAGCCATACTTACAAACTGATGACGATGATAAAACACCGTAACGTATTTGTAACATTTTAAATGATAAACAGTAAAATTGACTGGAACCCAGGAATTTCTTTTGAACGAACTCTAAATTCCATTTTCTCCGAAACAATATACGAAAACGATGTTATTGAAAACTGGCATTTCGGTCTAAATTCGACTTTTAAGTGAAAAATTTTCGCATTTGCTATTTTGAAAAAATTCGAAAATTTCCAAAATTTGAAAAAAAATTGAATTGCAAATTTTTTTTAAGCCATTGAGTTGCTCCTAAAAATACATTTTTAGATTGAACAAACTTGTAGCAAAAGTGTGTTTCCAGGAACAACCGACGGTTCAGATCTTTGAAAATTTAAACTCCCCTAGCGCTGAAACGGTGACAAAAACGAACTTTGGCCCTGAAGCAGCTTTCTACCCCAAGTCTATAGGCTTTTAAAGAGTTTTTTAATTTCAAAAAAAAATATTGATAACTGACCGAGTTACAGGATAAAGAGTGGAAATATGTGCAAGTTTGAGAGTTTTACGCTTGCCAATATTCAGAGCCCATTTCATTCCAAACTGTTGCAAATTGTTGTTTTCTTATAGACAGTGTTGAGGATACACTTTGCACACAATCTGATGTTCTGGTGTGAAAATGAGGTAATCGAGGTAGAAATTCAAAGTATTTTGTTCGGGAAATCGTTCTTTCGACCTTAAAATCATGCTCTTCCAAGTTTTTCAACCCATTGCAATTTTCCGAGATGCAGTTTATATGAAAAATCGTACGTTTTTCAACAAAATTCCAAATCGGCCCGATATTTCCAGAAAATTTCTACATACGAAAAGATGTTTGCTCAAAAAAAATGCGACTTTAAATTCGCAAAGGAAACATTGATAACATTTGTCTTGAAAAATCGTCTTTTCGACCTTCAAACTCTTATAACCTTTCTCTATAACCTCCTCTATTTTCTTTATAAGTTTTCCAACTGATTTGAACTTTGCAAAATATGATTTTTAGACAAAATCACTAACTTTGGAACCAATTTTCAATAATCCAAATCGGCCCCGTATTAAGAGAGTTACTAATTTATTCATACTGAAGGATCTGATGCGCCATGCAAATTTTAATAACAGCATAATATTCATAATATGTGTGAGATTCGGGTTGGTATTTGCCATAATACAAAGTATTTAATTTCTTAAATTATTTATAAGATTAGGAAAAATTATCATTAGTAGACATAAACTCAGCACAAAGGAGGACTCGTGACCCCCTCTGGATCCGTCCTTGGTGTAAGCATTGGAATGTAATTGTATTTGTGAAAAAATGTGCATGTAATCAACTTTTATGGTATTGAACTGAAAATATTTTGTAACGACCTGATTTTATTATTTAACTAGTCTTTCTATTCATACGTACCTGGTCTATTTTTGCAAAATCTTAACTAGTTAACCACTTACTGCATGACTTTTTTGTTTTATCAAACTCAGGAGTTCGAAAAAAATATTTAAGAAATTCTTCTTAGCTATTTTTTTTGTTTATTTCATGTTATCGTATGTGTCATGTATGGCCAATATGAAACAATACAGTATGAATTTTAGAATAATTTCGCACTGATGATATGTTATAAGCTCTTGGATGGGAAAATTTGATCTCTTGTACGTTGACTTTTTCCAGTAAAACTGGCTGCATCGACTAACACTCTGCTCCAGCGATTAATTAATCTACTGCTTCTTAAATCTGTTTCTGAAAGTAACTATCGAATCTAAATCTGAACATTTGATCGTTCAACTTAACGCACAAAAATGGCATGGATCGAAAGCTTTGTTTGCTATTAGACTCGAAAACAACATCTACATTTCTGAATTATTTCGGGAATATCAGAGAAAGTGGATGCGCAGCTAAGTATTACCTCACGATTCAAAAGAAGTCTTCCATTCAAGAACGTTTCATCTCATGAACTATCAATCACATTCAACATTTTCATTCTACAAAGAAGACTTCTAAAGCTGACTAAACTTTAAACTATGTATAACGTAGTAGGTAAAGTAATGAAGAGGTGTACAAGTTAATCAGCATGTATTTAAATTTATAAAAGCTACATTTTATGCACTAAGTACATAGTGATTTTTACAACACTATACGGTATGGCGGCTATGCAAGTAATCTTCGATGTCTACATTATGAATTCCTCCAAACTGATTCAAGAGCAGGACTTGAGTTGGTTCAATCTTAGCGACGAAAAAATTATGACCTGAAAAAAAGGAAATAACAAAAATATATACAAAATTTAAAAATTTGGGCTTGTCGCGTGACTTACTAGATGGCCAGTATTTCATCGATGGATGACGTTCAAACAGTGCGCCTTGTGCAAATGTATGTTCATCTGTTGAGTTTTTCACCTGTAATTAAATTGATGTTTCAGGATCGTTGAGGTATAAACAATAACAATTCATGAAGAGAATCGGTGATTTTTATCATGAGAAACATCTACCTACTCTGCATTTGATTTTAGTATTAAAGGAAACTAGCGGATTATTTGGTTTTCCATATATAAACCACTGTTTCTGGAATCCTCGGGAATCTAATCTCGAAAAGTTATTTATACAATATTCATTTACTTCTACCTTTTCTACAGTGCCTGACAACATCACTTTAGCGCACCGCGGGTCTTCAGGATCAAAAGTTTCGTTGGCTGGGCACCTGTTAGTCTGAGCCCATGAAACCAATATTGTTACGTTGTTGTTCACCTAATGTAAAAACAAATAAATTTATTTCAAGAAATAATTTGCCATTTTCACTCATTTCAGCAGCCATGTAGAATTTTAATTTCAAATAGGTCTTCAAGTTTGAGAAATCTTATTGACTATTAAATTGTTTCTATCCCATGATTCATGGACTTGATTTGAAGATAAAAGTGTTTTAGTTTTATTTGTCTACTATTTACAATGAATGTCTTATTGGTAAAATCCATTATTTGTATTTTAGCTTTGAATTAATTGAATAAACTTTTAAACACTAAGAGAACACCGAAGAAGACGTTCATAATAAACAAGTTTAATACGTATTTAATTACAATCTTGGGTTCAGAAACAATATTATGTGCTCTTTTACTGTATAAGCTTGGTTAACACTTCACTCCATTAAATTTTATTTGCTTTGTAACCTTCGACAAAATACAATGAAATGACCGAGTTTTCCTACTTTGTCGACTTTGGATTTTTTCACCTGAAGCCCATTTCGATAGCTACGCTACCGTCTTCGGAGAAATATTAAAACTTATTCAGTATTAATCTTCCTCTTCGTTTTTAATTATAATTATTTTAATTGGCTTTAGTGCAGCTTTTTTATTCATTTCCAATAAGTTACGAGTACGTACGTCCATATCCTTTACACTAACATCCCGGTCGGTCAAATATAAATAAGGAATACCAGTCGAGTTGGAGACTGGACCATCACACATTGATTTCAATGAAACAAATGCATTTCCCTGAATAAATTTTTGTGTGGAAATTGTCGCTATCGAAACCCAATCTGTAAATATCCAAAATAACCACATTTAACTTTTACAAACGTTCTTTAGAAGCTCTAATATTAAATTACAAAAAAATCGATTTTTCTATTAGTATTTGGTAATTGCTTGTAAAATGTAATGTAAAATTCTTTATAATTACTTTTTTAGATGCATGAATTATTGCAGTTTTTTTTATCTTAAATCTGTTACAAGTTTATGGTAACAAAGTGGTAATTCTTGGTCTCGATTTTTTGAACCAATAACTTACATGCCGAGATATGTAGGAAAAAATATGTACGAAAAATGTATGAGAAATTATAAACTTGTTCAAAATTATGGTTTTGAAATTAAAGCCATGAGTAGGGAGAGAGTAGATTTGTCTTATTCGGATGAATCTAACTTTAGGTTTATCTTTTAATAAATTCTTTTGACTAAGTTTTGCTGTCTTTTCTGATCTTGTCTTGCTGCTTACCTGCATCATGAATGATGGTTCTCGCTATCTGACCATCTGAACTAGCATCAACTGCTGCCGGCCAAAGTATGGCAAATGATAGGACCAAACTTACCTAAAGTCGATTTATTATAGGTAGTACTATGTTCGTTCAACTTTGATTTGACTATACATTTGATTTTTGGGGATTTTTTTCGTTTTAACTTAAAGTTTAAACTAAAAGCCAATTTTACAAAATATGTAGTGTGTACCCTTTAAATAGACCATTATTTATTTTTTTTTTTTCAAATATTCGATAAATATTTTTCCTACTTGTTCTTGGTTAAAAACAGTTCGGACATTTTACATGTTTATTACCCGTAAAAATTCTTTACATTTTCAAATTTATCTTCGGCGGAGGATTAAAACTAAATTAAAGTTAAAATACAATTTTTAATCTTAAATTGTCCAGAGAGAATCAAGCATTTATTAGATAATGGTGTCAACTATATGTAATTAATCAATATTTATTTTTTCACATTTGTATTCACAATTATTTGAAGTAAAAACGTAACAAAATTAATCTAAAAGCTATGAACAGTGTGACTGAAATATATCTATCCCAAATAAATCATTTAATTAACTGGCTTACCAGAGAGAGCATTTTCGACTATTTCAATTGTTGGTACTGAGAGGTACTGCTTGCTGACAAATGTAGCTACGGCTGATGTAAAATAACTAGTCTTCAGTAACTCGAGTTGGTTTATATATTCATTGTTGTTTTTGAAATGTAAATGAGATTAAAAAATTAATATAAAATTTAGACAATTTTAACACGCTTGTTGACTGTGATCCTTGTGGAGATTTCGTACCAGGTACAGAAATTCTAGCAAATTATCGTTTATTGGGGTTAGTTCTAATTAGGTATTCATGTTTGGTTTATGGATATCGTTTAATACCAGATAAGAGCAACGGATTTTCCAATTTGCAGATAATAGAACTTGGATATGGTTATACATATGCTGAATTCATATTTTATTTCGGTTACACTTTCTAAAACCATTGGTATTTTCCATAATAGTAATTTTTATGAAAATATCTACATACGAAACCACATGTTCAAATGAATATCACGTCCTTAACAATTTTCACAAAAAAATTATAAAGCTTATTAGAGTTATAGATAAATACCTAAAGATACGTCGGGTGTCTGGATAAGAGTAAGTAGCGTAGTGTTTCGACAGCTGCAAGGCCTAATTTCCAGAAAACGGCTTTACCGGTAGACCTGTTTTTCCACTCAAAATTTGATTTAATATATGTTTTATCTTTCTAGGCACTTTAAAACGATAATATCTAATAATACAGGAAAAGCCCGTCAAATCTTAGAATTACCGTAACAAAGTTTAGCCAAAAAATATGACAATTTTTCAAAACGGGCCTGAAGTTTAAAGCAGCTGGTTTCTCTATCGAATGTATCAAGAATGATGGAAGGCAAATTTAATATTTTCAAGATTTTTGGATGAGTTTGGGCAATTCTAAACATTTGTCCTCATTTACTGTTCTATTATTATTTTTTCTAAAGCTGTTTTAATTAGTCGCTTTGAATTAAACTTCCATTATTAAAAAATTACCAACAAGAACTTAATGTAAAAAGTGTCTGGTTGCGATGGAATCAGCAACAAAATGTTGACTTTAATCGAAGATTAATTATAATTGGGAAAGATTATGCCGGAAATTGATCCAGATGGACAATCCGTTTTTAACAAACATTGTCTACGTTGTGCAGACAATATAAATTTTCCTCGTTCTCGAAAAAACACCGTTAGTGTTGAACAATCTAAACTAAAATGAAAGCTTTTAAAGTTTATAGACTGTTGCCATTAGCCAGACCATATAAAAGCATTGGATGAGTGAGATGTTGAAATAAGGCGCTTGATTTTCTTTGCCAGCTAGATAGATAATAACGGCAAATACTACAATTTCTCGCTTTGAAGTACTATTTTTTCCATCTGAAAAGTCGATAGTAACTCGCATACAAACACTAATATTCAAACCTTTTCGTGAAATTAAATTAATTCATTTTCAAAAATATTCTTTTTGAACATATTTCAATATCTGATCAAGCCTCATTCTATGATCAGACACGTGCACATGTTCGCAAAGTGAAGAACGGCCAAAGCTTGCAATCGTGTCCCACTAACATTAAAACTTGCTGTCGGATTTTCCTCAAAAACGTTAAAAATGTGTTTTTTCTTTTGCACCTTTTGAGGTCTTCTCGTTCTTCCTCATCACCCTTTACAATATTCCGCAATTCAGCAGCATGTCATTTCTAGCTAATAGAACAATAAATGTTTTGTGTAAATCATGAGCTGCTCTTGCATATATAATTCCGATTAAATCTGTCTGTTGTAGCTATTTAAATATCAAAACTCAGTCGCGGTTTTACAAAGGTCATAAAGATCTATCCCGAAAATTCCACATCATTGAGATTCCAGCAGTTCAAAGCACTCGATCATTTTTAATAACGACCGCCTTACGCTGAAGGAAAATAGAAGAATGTGGAAAAAAGAACAAGCCAATAATAATCTCAATAAAATACATTTAATATATGTAGCAACATTTACGCATTCACCTAACAGTAAATAACACTGAAGACAGATAGTTTTTGTACACACAGTTATGCTAGACATGGGCTTAAACATGTACGTATCGTTATACTTAAAACAATACACCTATATAATTATGTAATCTAGACGACATTCATTAGTTAATAAGAGCATAGTATAATTGTTTAACAAAATACAGATTGTGGCCCGTTTTACGAACAATAAAGTCAAGCATGTTGATTTCGATGAAAAAAACTAAGAACCAACAGAATGGTGTCATCAACTGTTATTAATGTGTGAAATTAATCTATTATTAAAATTACATCATCGACTAGGCCTCATGTAAAATTCAGCTGATAAATGAACGACGGTTAACCCTGGTACCATCCATCATCAGGACAGTTAGTAAAACAGTTAAAAAGGTTTAGCCTAAAAATACATAATATACTTAAATAAGTCATATCACATCGAATTCATTTGAAAGACTAGTGCTCACAAAAGTGTATGAAACATGTTTTGTTTAATTCTGATCGAAAATGAATACTTTTATTTGAATTACTATAGTTAATAGCAGATCGTTGTACAAATAAAGCGATAATAAGACGGTAGACGGTCACCTAGACCTGAGCTCTAAGAGATCTAGCAACACATAGATAATCACCTAGAACCGACACAAGGGACTTTATTTAGAAGCTGTTTTTCTTGGACAAAATAACCAAGTCCTACATTTTTCGGTTTTGCTACTTCTTCTTGGTTTTTCTACCATTTGGTATGCAGGAACAAGTATGAACAAATTTGAAACAAATTATAGAAGGAATTAATTATCTAGAGTATCTGATTTCGCAAGTACTCAGAACGATAATATAATTTTTGTGATACAAATTTTGACTATATCTAGACACAAGCGAATATTTTTGAGTGGACTTCTTGCTTTATAACGAGTCAAATTATTATTAATTCAAAATGTAGAGCCCAGCTTAAGGCTTTATCCCGCTGGTGTTTTAAAAAAGTTAATTTAATTACAAACAAATTTTAACTTATTTAATACATAATTACACTAAGCTATAGGTGTTTATAAATCGAAAAAACGAAAAGAATTTGTAAAATTCCATCATTTATCTGAAGATATAAAAATGAATTAGAAATACTTAGTTTTTCAACATCTTTTTCAGCTAGGTGTGTTTCAAAAATATTCGCTTTTCAGTCAGAAATACTGCGAACCTGCAAACAAATTCCAATTGTTTCGGATAGTATTCGCACATTGCAGTGGTTCGTCCAATGAAATTGGATCATTCGCTCCTTTTCGCACGATTTCTGACGAACACAGTTCGGACGAAAATTATTTGCCTTGGCCACAACTTGCCATTAATTTTAAGTGAAGATTTTAATGTTGATTTTTCTTCTGATTGAGCTCAAAACTTAAAGCAATTTCTTGAATCAAAGTTACAATTAAAGATGATAAATAAGATTTTGTAAGATTAAATAATGATATCTTAAATACCAGCGAGTCAACTGCAACTATTGAAGAATATTAAATGTTGTACTTAAGTAAAATATAAATTTTACAACGAAATTAAATTACATTTTACCTATTCTTGATCCATTCATAAATTCCTATTGCCATCATGCGTTAAACAAGTTCATTATTATATGGTTTCTATAAATAATATAAAGTTATCACTTCTCTCGAGCGTCCGATGACGCACACCTTTTTTTATTTTCTTCTCCACTTCACTATGTGCTTAGCCTGAGATGGTTGCAAACGCTAATAGAATTAAATATACATCATTTGATTTAATATCTGCTGGTAAAGCGGGTAAATTTTTGAAAATATTACAGACACCTACGGGGTCACAAAATATTCCCGTAGCAAAATAAATATCTAGGTCAATGTACTTCAGTGGTTATCGTTTTGTATACACTGTTTTAAACAATAATTCTTCAATGTTTGCTCCATATAACACGTTAACATTTAGAGAAACTACTTTCTTGTGCTAAAAATAAAGTTCAACCACACATACACACAATCAATTCGGCTTAAGCCCATTTTCGCTAACAAAAACGTTGATAATGAGCATTGTTGAGAGCAGATTCGTTCTCGCTTCGTTATTAATTCTAGGGCAAAACAGACAAAAACTTATACCATATCACAAACTTGTTTCGAAAACTAGGTGCATCACATAGATCTGTAAGGACCCTGCATTTTCAGGTACTGTATCACCAATGAAGGGCCACCCAATACAATTTCCGCTGGAATTTGGCCCAAAGGGCAATTTTCGATGCTCATAATTTGCAAATTTGAACACAGCGCCAGCTCGAATGGTAAATTGTTAAGATTGGGATTGTCGTTGACGTACAGAGACTCTAAGTTTTCTAATGTGCCTATTTCCTCTGGTAGATAACTCAAGAGGTTCTCTCCAACGCTCAGGAATACCAAATTTGTCAAATGGCCAATGGCACGCGGTATTATAGTCAGCTGGTTGGATTGCACAATGAGCCGTTGCAGATCTTTAAGATAGCCGATTTCGTTCGGAAGTTGCTCTAGTCGGTTTTCTTCTAAATCCAATACTCGAAGTTTTCGAAGGTTTCCAATACTAGGTGGTATTCGCTTCAGAAGATTGTTAGAAAGAACTAATACTTCTAACGCTTGCAGACACTGGACGTCGTCTGGCAGTTTTTCTAGCTGATTGGTGCCTGGAAATTGCCATTTTTTTAATCAAATGAAGTTTTACAAGTTCAACGCACATTATACATATACATGTAGGATGTTCCAGAATAAGTAGACAATCTCTCGAGTTCGGATATAAACGTAGAAGGTTATTTTACAGCTTGCTCATAGAGGCAGACCTTCACAGAAAACCCTTGAACTTTTTTTCGCAAAAAAATACCCACTAAAGCAATTTTGATTTATTTACTTTAGCAGGTACTGACTAGCTTCAGCACCATAATGCCAGTTTTCCGGGCATCTGGGTTGTCCTGGAAAAGTTTTAAATTTGTTCGTGAAGTTTCGCAAGCACACATGAGTGGCTTTAGACCTTCAGAAGTTTGTGCGACTATATTAGTAATAATATCTCGTGTTTAATAATCGAATTCAATCTGAACTGTTTAACCTGAATGCAATAGCATTCGCAGTATTGATATAGAATGCAGACAGTCTAGTTAAAATTTTATCCAAGGCATAAAATAAACAATAGACGGCAGACTCGAAAGTCGATATGCTCGTTCTTTAGAAGCACCTACATAAATTTGAACCGCTTGACATGAAAATAAAAATTATGAAGCAAAAATAGGCAATTTAAAAGTCCAACCTAAATTTGCATTCATATACAGGATGCTTTTTTTTTAATATCGAAATTGTTTCGATTTCTTTTCGATTTAATATAATAGGAATTCATCCATGCGGATGATAAATTATTTATCCCTGCATAAGGCCACACTTTTTTTCTCACTTTGAGTCAATATTGTGAGAAGAGATACCAGCTTACTGAAATTGTGTTAATAATTAATTGGGTATATCTATGCCGTCGCGCGGTCATTTATGTGCCTTTAATATGACCAATTTTTTCCTTCTTTTAGTCTCCAGTGAAACTCCAAAATCAGTATGTTTCCTGCCGATAAACTCTCTCAAATTGATATAAATAAAATCTTAATTATTTTTTATATCGTTCCTTTTCGTCTTAAATTCGAAGTGCTCAACAGAGTCCCAAAAACATCGAAAAAACTTTTTCCATCCGTCATTTTCATATCTTTTTAATTCTAATTTCGAATAACGAGTTGGATAATTAACACAAGATATTCTTAAAAGGTGAACGAATTAATTCGATTCTTTGCATAACGGAATTATTTACTCTTCAAATTTTGCTGCTCTATATCTGTGCTACAAGCTTAGCTATTATTAATCGCCTTGTGATGTCCCTGCCTAATTTAATATTATGCTGTATCTTGTAACGGGTAAATGGGCGGAAATAAAGTTTTTGTAGTATTAACAATTTTTTAATCAAAGTAACATGTGATATAATGTCCAAAATAAAATCCAAACATATTAAACAAAAGGTACATCCAAAGTAATTAGATACAAATAAAAGGTAATTTTTATTCATATTTGTTGAAAAAATAAAATACATTTAAATCAGGTATCCCAGGTTCAAGTTCCTTTAGTTCTGCCACCATCATCTCAAAGTGTCGATTAGTTTCAGTTATGTTAGTCAACTCATAAAAGGACAAAAACTCCGATTTATGTTTGAGAAATAGTTAAAAATTCTGATTTAGCAATGAAAAATTTTGAAATATGATTAAAAATTCCCAATTATAGTCGCAAATGAAGGCATTAGTTTTGTCTTTTTCGGGTACCAGTCACTCAAAAGAAGCTGTTTTTATTTTACTACGGCAAAAATGAAATTTTATGCAATTGCAAGCGGAGCTCTCAACTATTTCATTACTGAAATTTAAGAAAATATCCTCTGACTCAAATGTTCTCAATTCCAACTCGAGAAATTGCACACTTTTGGAACACTCTAAACTGCCCTGACTGATTTTATCTATAGTCAGTAGCGGAGAATATCAAAAAGGGGGTTTAGCATGCATAATTATGCTTCAATCAATTTTACTATGCTTTTGAATATGGATATTTTAATTTAGAAAACATTTTATGAAATTTCTCGTTTTTCTACTCTTTTAATATTTAGCACAAACCTGATTTACTATGCTTAACTCTGAGATCATTATGGCTATTCTAGAGCCTCGATGATGGTTTGAATAACGCCGAAACAAAGAACATGTTTTCAAGAAAAACAGTGTTTCCTCCACAATGTTTTTGAGCGGTAACCAAAAAATACTTTATAACATAATAATAAAATCACTTGGACCATGGTCCAAAGTGTTATAATTTCTTAAAAAACTAGGATCTGAAGAGCAAATGATGAAATTTCATAATCTAGAAGTTCATTAAGGTGGCTTAGAAAAAAATCTGAAGAAACTCAACTATTCTTAACAAAGTGATAATTGATTGAACATTTTCACATTTAAAAACGAAATCTCACCTAAATTAAGTTCCACCATGTTAACCCAGGTTCCAACATCCAGAGGAAGAGACATTAATTTATTTTCCTTCATGTTCAGTTTTGTGAGCCTTTTGGCCCTGGAAAAAATTCCATAAGGAATCTTATCGATTTGATTGTGTTCCAAATTCACCGAATCTACATCAGTAAACTGGGATGGACCTCCAATGGGAAAAGCGGAAAAATTATTCCTTGATAAAGTGATGCTCGACAATCGCTTTAAACTTGAAAGAATGCCTTCTGGTAATTGGCAGATTGCATTACCCTCCAGATTAAAATCCTCCATCTCACGGCATTTTTTTAAGGTCGATGGTATGCAGGTTAATCTGTTATACCTTAAACCTAGCCTGGTAAGCTGTTGGATATTTCCAATCGATTCTGGGATATCCAGTAGCTCATTGTGTTGTAAATCTAGAGTACTTAGATTTATACAATTTCCAATCTCTTCTGGTAGATGCTCCAGATGATTGTGGCTCACATCAAAAGTACCTAAGTTTACCAAGTGCCCTATCCCTGAAGGCAATTCTCTGATTTTATTCTCCCTCAAGCTGAACATGACCAAGGCAGTCAAGTTGCTTATTTCATCACCTACATACCTTATTCTGTTAAACCTTAGGTACAATGTTGTTAATGATGTTAGGTTGTATACTACCTCAGGAATATCGTTCAATTTATTGTGTCTCAAGTCTAGTACTTTCAAGTTTTTCAGGTTTTCTAATGAGTCTGGGAGACTAGTTAACGAGTTTTCACTTAGGGCCAACATTTGAAGACCAGTGAGGCTCCCTATCTCACTTGGCAACTGAACTAGCTTATTGCCATACAAGTAAAGCTCTACTAGATGAGTCAAGTCTCTAATAGTCTGAGGCAGGTGAGTAATATTTGACTTACTCAAATCCAGTCTTTTTAACCCTTCATCTCTGCACCTGATGAACTCCTTGCTCACATCCAGATCAGCCTGTATTGGCGTTTTGTTCTTCTTGGCAGTCGGTTTGAGCTTATTTGAGTCTGGGTGTTTCACAGTGACAACTTTTGGTCTTGACATATCGCCACTAAGAGAACCAGAACTGAACTTTTTCTGCTTTCCATGATCGAACCCACTGGCCAAATCCCTGTCGAGCATATTGTCTTGCTCTAATAAATTGGTACTCGAGTGGTTCATTCTTCGTATTCGTTCACTACTTTCCCATGTTTGTTAGTGCTTTTTAACAAAACCCAACATGGGGTAGAATCCAGATGAAACCTAGTTGAACTATTTGCCACTAAATAAAACTGTTGGGTTTGACTCAGTGCGATCAATTGTTAATACTAGTTTAAACACAGCGCTGTTATTTTCAAAACAACAATTAAAATTTAATGTATTGTCTCCACCCAATAATCAGAATGCAAAAGCCAAACAAACGTCAGGTCGTTTTGATGTTGCGCTGTTCGGTTGACAGTGCTGATTGTTTCACCGTGGATCTGGCAATAGCGCAACACAGTGTAATCTTTTTCTTCATATATCTATTTATTTCATATCAACATAATCAGTGATTAAAAATATAATTAAAAACAATAAATTAATAAAAAACATCAGACGGAGTTAAATGTATATGATGCTTAGTAATAATCCCAAAGAAATAATGAGAGCAGAAATAAACTATGAAGTAATTCCCTAAAGCCCCGCGGTGCACTACAGTGCTAAAGTACCTATTCAGAACATTTCATCATCTACCTGATTTATTACAAATAACTCTAACAACATGAATGTGAATAAAGTACAGTATAATACTAGGTTCGTATAATATGGCCATTATTCGCTTGGGTGCTTTACGACCATGGCCAGCGAATTTCCACCTTCTACCTAAGTGATTATTATTAAACTTTCACTGAGAAGATATAAAATTAGTTTTCTGATTTTATATAGTGGCAGTACCTATCAACAGACTTTGACAAAACTTATACTAATGCATCATTTTTCTTAAATTGAAATTCTTCCGAATTCAAGTCTAAATCTTTCAAAGAGTCGCAAAGTCTCAATCCTGGCGTGTTTGCATAACCACCACGTGATATGCGAGTGCTTCTCTTAACTGGTGTGATAAATAATGTTGCTTCGGTATTTCCAGCAGAATTATTTCTTAAAAAGAGTATTATCTCAGATTAAGTACATACCTATAGGCATAATATTTCTTTGCCATTTATTGAAACATTACATAAAATAAACAAAATCCGATATTTAAATTGTGAGGCACACAATCAAATAAATTATTCCAATAAACGATTACTTACTTTTTGCTGTTACGCACTCCAACAGCAAAGTTAATAATAGTGGACTTAAAGATGTTTCTTGCCTCTTTAACGATCCTTCCCCGATCGGAAGAGACACGCTCTTTTGGCTCTAGTTCTGTTTGGCTGATGTTAAGTAAGCTAAACTTTTTAAGTAATTGATCCAATGATTTATTTATAGAATTGACCTGAAATCATGATTTAAAAAAATGGTTTAGTTATACTATTAAGTGCTTTTTATACCTCTGCTCCATTAATAATAGCAGCTTCGTAGAACTGAACGGCGTTTTGTATGTTACCAGCTGACTGTTCTATGGCAGCTCGACACTCCCAGTATTCGGGTTCATTATCTGCTTTGTCGTATTTTTTTTTGATTAGCTCTAACCAGGCGAGACACTGATTTCTGGGATATTCCTGTAACGTAAATTATTTATAAATGAACATTTTTAACAATGGATTAATAGAAGAAAGCCCTAAAGCACTCTCTTCCACCGTAAGTGATTATGCTTACTTCTTCAATTAAGGTCAAAAGCTCTCCCATTGCTTCCTTCGCATATTTCGATAGATCTCCCTGATTCAAGTCTTGAGCGTCATCAATGTTCGCATTTCTCTGAATTCCCAAATTTTCATAACTGTTAGATTTTGATTCATTTACCTCAGCATTTTCTTTGTTCTCCTCGATAATTGGATTTTTGAAAGACGAAGAAAGTTTTCTCTCCTCATCGATTCCAAAAAGTCTAAAATAAATGACAATATTTACTTAGTATGCATTTATAAAATGTATTAAATTATGATTAGTCCTGAAAACCATTATGTACAGGGTGTTACCTCATAAGTTGACACCCCCTAGATCGTTTATTTCAAAACAATTGTTAAAGTTCACAAGCTTATCAGTTCAATCATTCAATCATGAGTAAGATTGATAATTTATGGATGATGTAACAATGCTAAATATCATCATACCTTAGTCCCACGGAAATTTCCAAGAGTTCTATTACCTTTTTCAGTTTTATTAGTTATGATTTAAATTTGTAAGCTTTAAATCCCCTGATACTGATTATTTAAAACATGATTTAGTAAAAGTAAATCATAAACATTCTGCAGCTACAAAACGAGCACTGCCGTTTGATCATGGGCTTATGGGACATCCTGTATATTGTTTCTAGCAGGTTGTATTTTTATGAATAACTAGACAGTTAAACAGTTAAAATTACCTCATGTTTTTGAACAATACTGGTGGTTTGGCTCTAGTCTTCAACCATATATTTAGCCTATCCTGTAGCTTTTTCATATCAACAGGAGCCGGAGTAGATGCCCTGAAAAAGCTTTGCTTTCTAACAGATTGAGGAGTTAAGAATGCGACACTTCTCCTCTTATAGGTCTGGGGTGTATTAAAGGTAAAGCTGTTACTTCTTCTTCTATCTGTGGGTGAAACCGATGGAGGAACTTCTTCAATAGGTTCAACTATTGCAGGAACTTTCGAGGGTAGGCAATTTTCTTTGGTCTGAGTTGCTTTATTCTGAATTTCACTATGTGGTTGTATACTACTATTACCAGTCAGTTGGTAAGTACAAGTCTTTGGTTTCATCGAACTTTTCGGTAGCGGTTTACTGTTGAGAAGTACCTTTGAAGAATGTGTCACACTTCTCGCAGCTTGGTGTGTTTGAGAATTTATGGTTGATGGCTTGCTTTTAGCAGATGTCACTTGTTTACTTAATCCGGTGGTGCTTGCCATTGGTAATCTTAATTGTGGCTTTTCGAATCTCTCTTGTTTTACCGGGATTGAGGCTGTTGGGGGTGGATTGGTGCGATTCCCTGCAGCTAACTGATTGAAATACTCGTTCACATTGATCCCTTTCATTTCCAGTTCCAACAATGGGTTTGCTTTCATCATTCTTTTGTAGCTGGTGATAGTATGTCTGATTACCGGAGCCGGGGCTTTCTTCTTTTGAGGTTTAGTCTCCTTGATTTTGTTGCTGGGGGTTTTTACATCCATATTGGCCACTCAATAAGAAGTAAACGGCAAATAGTCTCACAAAAAAAACTACACTTAAAATCTCGCAGTAGACCGTTAGAATGAGCAAACACGCTGATAAAAACCGTTTAAGCTTAAAAATTCAAACTATTCGATGATGGATTGTGGATGGTCAGACATATGTCAATCCCTTGGAATGGTGGTTCAAAAAACATTGTAGTCGATACTTGCGTATTAATTTTACCTGATTTTAGAATTAAGTTTTGTTTAATTATTTTGGTAATTCCGATGCAAAGACAAAATAGCAATGTGCCCTTAACAGTTTTTAGCTTGTTAAAAAGACGCACTAAATGTAAACCACACCCGCTTGGATCGCACAACATTCATGTGTGGCTGCTCAATCTATGTGCGCTCGTAGCGAATTGCTGAGATGAGATTTAAACGTGATTTGATAGGAATAAGCGGAACAAAGCAGCCAGGAGAATATGTCTCAAACAAAAACATATAATTTTTCAAAAATTATATACAGTAGATGACGTTTTGTTTAACCAAATGTCTGGAATAATCAAAATATCTTGTTCAGACAACTTTTTCTCTATAAATTAAAATTCGTTAAAAGTATTATTTTGTGCAAATATTTTTTCAAAAAATTCAAGTAAACAATTTCTTTGTAGCAAATGTTACTCCAATTTTGAAGAGCTGTTCAAAAATTGTATTAAATATTTTATTAAAATATAAAAAAAATACACAGGACTTTTCAAATGCACTGTTAACAAGAGTGTAATTTTTTATCTGCGTGTAAAAATTTTAAAGCAAATCAGGTGGCTGGTTTGCAAGTAATTTGAATATTTCAGACATTTGTTCAATACTGACCTGGCAAAGTGTTCCATTATCGGAAAAGCTTGGAAAACCCTGCTGTATGTACTCTAGCTGTTGTGTGTTTTGCAATCAGACGCATGTGCGGTTCTGAGCAGTTTTCCTACACTGTGTCTTAAAAATTGTAAAAAATTGGGTTTTTGGCCGTTTATGCGCATAAATGTACTTTAGTATTAGTGCCAGTTAGTATAAACATTTTTTCCATTTTGTGTTATCAGGTTTTTAAAACAATTTTCATCAACTATGGGTAGATTTTTGAAAATAAAGTTAAATGATGGCCAAATAACCAATATGGAATAGTGGAATTAACATGTTTATTAGACGTTAGGCCGCCCTGTATATCCATTTAATTTGTACCTGAAATGAGGCAGTTCTGGTCGGTATGGCAGCGGTGTAAGATCAGTGACCTTTAACATTCCGTTTGGTGTCCAGTGTTGGGAAGGTTGGTAGAGTTTGACAGATGAGTGCATTCTCCCATTCGGTCTAGGGAATTTTTGCGCTTGCAGTTTAGCGGGAGTGGTGCTCGATTGGTGACTGTGTAAAATAAAGCAGTAGTTTTTCGTATTTTTTTAAATAAGTTTTATTATAGTGTGCGGGTTAGTGATTAGATTTTATTCGTAAATTTTAAATATGTGCCTGACTGTGAGCTAGCCACGATGTTCCGTTTTATTCCGATTTTTAAGGGCTGCAACAGGCAAATCGAGTTTGTTGATAAAAGACATAGTTCGCTTGTAAATGTTCCCGAGGATATTTTGCGTTATTCCAGGAGTTTAGAAGAGCTACTACTGGATGCCAACCATATCAGAGATCTTCCGAAGGTAACGGCTGCATCTGGAAATCTGCCAGAAAACCAGCTAATGGCCCTTTTATTTGCAGCATTTTTTTCGGCTTCAAAGGCTTAGAAAACTAGGTTTAAGTGACAATGAAATTCAAAGACTACCTCCGGACATTCAAAATTTCGAACATTTAGCCGAGCTAGATGTCTCCAGAAACGGTAAGTGCTTATTTTCTACCGCACAACTAGCAATTAGTCATGTCTCATTTAACCTAATCTGGTCTAGACCTAATAGATGTAGGATAAATACTCCACAGCTCAGTGATCACCTAGGTGTGGATGCATCTTTTATATCAGTGTTTTTACTGTGTGTCTAAAAAGTAACACCTTGCCGCTTACATTAAACTTCATATACCTACTTAACTATTCAATACTTTTCAATAAAACATCATTCGTGGTAAACCCTGCACAAAGCCTTCCTTTCACTCACACACCTCGCCTACATTTTGAACTGTGCTCCACCCTTATAATGTAGTTTCACAGTTAAATGCAGACAAGTTGAAACTTGTTGATTAGTTCAATTAATCACTACTTATTGTCATCTTGTGTATAAAAATATGTTGAAAGTGAGATTGAAACAGTTATTATCGAAGTGTTTATTTCAAAACCCCACTGTACTAAATAAACAAATGAGTAATTATTTACTTTTCGGTGACACCCACAATGGGGTATTTTCAACCCTGTTGGCCTGAAATGAGTCCATTGAGTTAAAAAATAATAAGATTTTAGCTGAAACTTCATTTGACGGACTTGGAAAGTTAGATTTAGAAAGTCTTTGAATTTGGTGTGATCCGAAAATCTACCCATTTTCCACCTTCTTTTACTGTTTTTCATAATGACCCCTCAGCAGGTTTTTGCAATAAATTTTATTTACTATTAGATCGATCTCCGATGTCTGTTTTCGATACTATCTGTTTCATGGAATATTCATACAATATTTTGCCAGCAGTTTTGGAATGTTTCACTTTCTGAAAAATTAACTTCCAGATGGAAAACAGACCGATATTTTTCTAGGTGTGGTATGATGAAGATCTACATCTTCACTGCTCGATAAGTCCATCCTATTAGCTTGATTCTCTATTTCTATTCTATTCATTGATTTCACATAGTTTCGCATTAGATTCGATTGATTTGATTCTTGTTTAGGTCAATTTTTTCCCAATCAATTCTTGTTTGAGTCTACTACTATTACTTGATGAAAAAAATGAACAATTAGGCCTTTAAGATTGCGATCGACTGGTTTTTATTGGAAATTCTGACATTATTATAATTTTTTATTTTATTTTATATCTAACAGATCTGGATTCCTCATTTAATTTCAATTTTCCTGTAGGACTCCAGCTTTGCGAGTAAAATATTGAAATAATGGACTTGAAAGAGCAATTGAGCGTACGACAAAAGCAATTTTTTTCTCTAGTAATTTGAATGCTATTCTGAAAAATGGCTAAGCCAGCAACGCAAAATGCCTGCAATAAATTTATTTACGACAAGGTGTCGAAAATGTACCGAGATGGTTGGATTACGTTTGAGACAATTTCTGCAACTGACACTTTTATTTTCTTTCGTATTTACATTTGTCTTAGATCCATTATTTTAAAATTATTTTTTCTTTCGCAGATGCGATTTAACACACAACGACAGACACATTTTAAGAGCTTTTTTCAGACTGAACTAAGAATGCAAGGCTGATTTTTATTTTATGAACACGCAGAAGCATGTCGATTTTTCTTTGAAAATATCAAGTTACGTGTTATAATGAACGCCACTGGCAAACTAAAAATATGTTCTTTATAGCAAACCATGTTTTCAAGTTAACGACCAAAAAATTTAACGGATTAACGGCCAGCCGATTCCCAACTAATAAATTTGATTTTTTCCCACACTTTAACACCCTGTATTTTCTTAACGGTACATTTTTGAATGGAAATTGGTTCTTAAAATTTTGCATCTGGAAATTGGACCACCTTGTATCCCGTATAAATAAAATCGTGAATGAGTCAGAAATCAATCTAGTGTTAAGTAACTACTTATTGTTTACTCTTTCGCTCTTGCTTTTGCATCAACTGACGATAAATATAGTAAACAAGTCCTTAGGTTTCAGAATGGTATGGATTACCAATAGAAATGTTACTGACTTTTAAGTAGTTATTTTTTTACTAGCTATTGAAAGATTTGCTACGCATTTCATCTTGTTATTGCGAATAATATTAAAAAATGAAGAGTATTATTCAGATTTGCGATATTATATTGCATTCGATATTACATAATGACGATGGAAAGTGGCTCTTTACACACGCCTGTTGCTGTAGAAAGCATTTGAGTGTGTTGCGGGCATTCCATCGAATTGAGAACGGTATGAACGATTTCAAATATCTAATTATTCAGAATGTCCCTAAATCGTATAGAAGAATGGTGAAACCAAATCATCTTATTTGATTGGTAACATAGATTTGATGTTTCAGGACTTCGATTTTTTCGTTAAGTTTACATCCGCAGATGTTCTATGATGTTGAAATAGTGGTATGTTCGTATTGTTTTTTTATTATGTTTATGTTCCTTTTCTGTATCGTGGGCAGTTCTGTAAAATATTTGATTATTTTTAAGCGTTTTGCGCCCTTAGCCTTTAGCTATAGCTCAAAGTGATTTTGAGGGTTTTGCTCATATTTTAAATACTGCATATTTCTCGTGAGCATGATGAAATTAATGCGACTTTTTTGACGGTATTCAATTTTATATGTTCTATTTCAATTAAAAATTGTAAGTATGACTGGTTTTTACATTTATTAATATTTCTGTCTTATTGTGCTTTCGTCTATTCTACTCCTTCAATACTCTACTTGTTTTACTTACCAGCAAATGACGGTAGTGAGATAAATGTAATTTTTGTTCTTTTGTCAATAATTTTTTTAATGATTTCTTGGGAGGCGCACACTGAGTGCTTAATGTTTATACGCAAATTTGAAAAACATGACTGCATAATTGCAGATTGCAATGCAGGAAAGTAATGAATTCAATCTTTCAATTGATGCTTCCACGATTTCTTTGTTTTTTGTAGAGTTGAGAGTACTGTGGGTGTGGCTCGCTTACTTTTTCCATTCTTTCGATCATGTTTTCTAATAAGTTTCTCTTAAATTCTAGATAATTTATATCTTATCTTTATTATTGTTGCATCTAATCCAATATCCAACATTGGGTGAGGAATTTTTGTTCAGGGACATCAGCAAAAGCTATCGTATCATTTGAGTTTACTTAGAAACACATGCTGTTCAATTCAATCGCTGTTGACAATATTTCATATTGAGCAATTGGAAAATTCATGTTTTTTTTAGAAGATTTATTTAAAGTTTGAAGCAACACCTATTAATAATTAAGCCTAATCGTAAATTAAATTGTGCAACAAACAACATTACGGAGAATCAGTTGAATTGCTCATGAACGTCAAACGCAGCGAAATCTAATTATTTTAGATTTTTTTCATTAAAGCCCAAAGCTTGTTATGAGTATTTTTTTGGTAGGTACAATACAAGGGAATTTTTGCATTCCAAACTTTTTCAAAAAAACAAATGTTTGAACCATTTAGAGAACTTTATTTTTTTATATTTAGAATCTCTTTAATCATCACCACCACCACCACGAACACTTTTCACTGATTCTTTAATAATTTCTAAAATATTTTAAGGTCTTCTAATGATGTCTAGATGTACAAACTTATCACGTAACAGAAATTAAAAATCAATGAGATTATTTTGTTTCATTGCAAGTTTAAAAGTTGATACCTAATTTGTTTCATGTTCCCAATGTGCAAAATTTAATGAATTTTCCGAAAGAGAAAGTATGTACTTAGTAGCACCTTTGACAATGGAAGTTGTTGAATATTCAAGGAACACATCTTAACATATGACTCAAAAGTTATTGATAATAAATATAAGCTCCGTTGGAAAGGTTTCAACAAGCCTTTTATCTTTCACTGAAACATTTCTGAGTACATTCATCCATCCATAACTATGTTACTTCTCGGTGTTTTTATTTTTAGTGCTATTGAACTGTTTACTATTTCTCGTTTGACTAGATCGACTTTTTACAAAAAATTAAAATTTTGTTGAAATTAAAAACACGTACATAAGTACTAAAAATCCTAAAAAATTAACCAGCAGGTTTTACCCGTTAAACGGAAGTTGTTAAATCGATGTCTGGAAAAGAGATTAAATGCGCCGCAAAACCTTTCGCCAGCTATAAGACGGATTTATTGCAGAGGGGAAATATAATATAATAAGGGTGTAATGAGTTTTTTCGTCCCAATGGGTTAGACACGCAATATTGATTCCTAGCAGGATAATGTTATTCATAGAAAAATTACTCCCGTGTAAGCCGGAGATTTTTGCGCGAAACTACGCCTTAAATTGGTTCTGGAATAGGATATTTGCTTTTAGTAACAAGGGTAAATTCCTATTTATTTGTCCGCGTTGATAGCAGGTGAATTCAGCTGATTTTTACAAAACTGTCTCAGTGCTCATATTTCTGATGATCATAACAGAATGTTATAAAGTTTCGACTTTTTGGAGGCTTGCAAGGCTTAATATCCAATAATAAAGTTGGAATTGGATCTTCATCTGTTAATATCTCCAAGAAATAAACACTTTTCGATCATTTTTTCCAACTGAGTCGCGATTGGTAATTTGCTATTAGCCATCGTAGAAAATGCTCTGCATATCTACTTATTTTTTAATTTGCTGCTGGTTTCCTTTGATTCACTTTTTAATTCACCATCTAATGTGCATAACAATAAAACAGATCTGCGCTATCTATAAAAAGTGTAAATTTGGCTTCTATTTGATTTTAACACAGTGTGTGGTAATCACTTTGCGCTTAGATCCGTCGTTTCCACTATTAAACTGAAAGGAAAACACATGCATTGGAGAATGGCATTTAAACCATGCTCTTAACCTTGTGGGTTTATTGTGAATGCAATTTGATTAGTCTGATAGTAAGTCGATAATAAACGAATAAATAAAATAAACGGCAAAATTACCAGTTAAACATAACATTTCTATTGAACGAAATCACGCGATGAGTTTACGCTGGCACGCATAGTTTACAAAATTATTCGGGAAATAATGCATAATCAAATAAATTCGGTTGTTTCTTACCGACTTCCAGATAGTGAATAATGAAGGCGTTTTTATGCAGTTAAATTTCATCCCCGGATATTGTTAAGTGGTTATCAGTGATAATATGAAAAAATATATATTACAATATTTAATCTGGTGGTAAAAGTTCTTTAGCTTTCTCGAATCGAATTTTCAGCATCTTATAAATTATTTGGGTAAAGATTGTCGTTTAAAAAGCAAGTTCGGTCGTCTTTCTCAACATCATGGCGACCTTGCCTCAGGTGGAAAGCTAAAGATGAATTTACGGTTGAATGAACGAGCGGACTGTTTATGTACTGGCAAACATCATGGTTTTGTGGGATAAGTAGTGTAAGAATATTTTTCTTTGAAGGATTTTATTGCACTATTTTATAACAAGTAATTGAAAAAAATATGCTAAACTAAAAAATAATATAGGTAATTAAATCAAACAATTGAAGCTTTACAAACTGTTTGTGAATTAATTGTGGTCATTACAGAAATTTGTTTGATTTAATTACCTGATGGCCTATTTCATCAGCTTCAAGTATTCTGCGAGGCAATTTTTCTTTTTACAAATTATTTTATCATGTTAATGTTTTGGTTGGTCAAAAAACTACTGGGAATATCGAAAACTAACGTCAAACGTTTTGTTATTATGTTATAAAGAGCTTATTTTTTAGTATTTTTGAGCTATTACAATAAGAATAACACTCACGCTTCAAGCGTATTTAGTGCTTGTTTCTAGTTGCATTAATTCCACTTTTTAGGGAACACAGAGAGATTGTCTTAAGCGTTTTTGCAAACTGCCGTTATAACCTAATTGCAAAAAAATACAGCTTTAGAAGTAGCTGAGCCAGCTTGGACCGCAAAAACCCGGCATAAATTTCTATTATTTATAATCTACCGAGTCTTATAGTCGTTGTTGGAAAATACTCAACTTATTCTAAAGAAGTTCACGCTTCGGCAAGGCAACATTAACCGCAAATATTTGTCATGAACTCGATTTATTTTCAATAATTCATTAAGGTACTTAAGTGAATATATTGGTTTTTATAGCGTCACACAATGGACAATGGACATTAAATTGCAATGGTATATTAATTTAGATCTCATAAAATCCTGCAAATTTAAGCAATTACTAGAAATAGGTTTTTTATTTCAAATTAAATTTTACTGTCCGTATGCCTTTTGGCACGGCGTATTTTGGGATAGTCTGAATATCCATTAAAATGTATAACCCTATAATTAACATTTTTATGGTAATTTTTTAACGCGTGCAGTATACTTACATGTTATCTTATAGGAGGACTATGTGTTTGTGTTAGTTTCATTATATTTAACATTGTATATACTTTCCTGACTGTGTTTCAATTCCAAATCAAATTCATTCCTGGGTTTCAGTCATTTATTGTTTCTATTTATCAATCAAAATACGTTTCGGTGTATTTTTCCGTCATCATCAGTTTTTATGTGTAGCGTTGYATGCWGMWTKMAGMMWWKGCATGCMWWKKCTKMAWKCWGCAWGCAACGCTACACATAAAAACTGATGATGACGGAAAAATACACCGAAACGTATTTTGATTGATAAATAGAAACAATAAATGACTGAAACCCAGGAATGAATTTGATTTGGAATTATATTTAACATACAAAAGCATATTAATTCCATTTTTAGGGTCCATATGGAAGTCAGAGTTGCACCAACCAACCACGTTTGTGCTTTAATTTAATCACTTTTTAACAAAAAATTAATAAAATTCTTGAGACTAGATCGAGCTACCGAAAAGTACTTACTATACATTGGAAAAATACATATATATTTTTGTGGCAATAGAAAAATAGCAAATAATTTGATAAAACCTTTTACAAGCCCAGATTTTTCGATGGTACAATATTTACTTTAATGAGTTTTTAGTGGAAGAGTAACATAATTTCATTTTCTCTATGAATAAACCAACAATTACTTTCTATTATATTACTAACATTGACAAGATGTACTGTATGCATATCCTATCGCATCTATCTTTTATACTTTATGTGATTGTCTTCCACATTGATATTTTCCTCATATTTCCGAATGTCAAAGGTACTGAAATCATGAATAACCCTCGGAATAACCTTAGCCACGCCGTAAGTAAAACCAGCGTACATAACAGAATGAATTATACACAGAGGCATTCTATACACAGTTTCTATTAATAGAAGTCCTATTTCCCCAGTCGATTAACTAGAGAAAACTTCATAAAACTTATTCTCATTACCACATAATACAAATACCTAAAAATTATTTACTCCAAGGTCATACTGCAATATATGAATAAACCATAGTTAACAGTTACCCATTTATAAAGAATATAGGCTCAAGTTTGAATTAGTGAAACGGTATTGTTGGTTTATGTTGGACTTGCACCGTAACATTAAGCTCGAAAAAAAACCTAACATTTGATTGAGATATTCGATGTGGTTGAATTTTCGACGATTTTATTAACTTCTATTTATAAATTAGGCTTTCTGGCTAGCCCATCTCTCCAAATAGCAATTATTGACTAGATGTTGGTTGTATTCATATGTGGGTCTTGCTTTGAAGTTATCCTTTAATCGTAACAACATCCGATAGTAAACTTAAGGGAGAGAGCTTTAAAAGTCTGAATATAGATTTTGGATTCAGGTGCAGGGCTTTTTAACTTTAATATTTTGAGAGATACAGATTTGATTATTATACCAAAGGATATGCTTTACGAATAATAAAAATACAATACGTGGTTTTCACAAACTCGTACCGGATGAACGATGAAACACGAGGATACAGTTCCTGGAGACTGTCGCCTTGAAGTTGCCTGTTGCCTCCCTGAATAAACTCTGAATAACATAAACACCATCCGAGTACTCATATTGACACACAGCCATAAATAATACGTTTGCCCTGTCGACATAAGCTCTTAGCACGAAGTAGAGCTAAGGGCTATTTTAGAAGACAATTATAGTCAGATCGTCGTCCAGCTCTGACCTAGAGCTAATATTGTAAAATTGTATGTTTGATGTTTAAATGTAATAAACAGTATTTTAAGTTCTTGCTTCATTCTATTTGAACCTGTACGGCTCCAGAAGTGGTCTATTACAAAACACTGTATATTATTTCAGATTTGGATTCTGCCTCAAATTATAAGCAGATTTCAATTAATATACTCTCATTCTTCCTTTTCGAGATAGAAACAAAGAAAAATATATTTTCTGCCAAGTAGCAAGTATATTAATCTTGGAAGTAATACAATTACCTAAATAAAAAAAATAAATTTAAGTTCCAGAAATTGTTACAAAATTGTGCGCAATGTCCCCTATTTTATGGAATACATATTCTATGGATTCATTATTGTTGTCTGCGGTTAGTATGATCAAATCAAATCAAAATATGCTTTATTGCCACGGAAAACTTCACAAATTTCTTCCAATCCAAAATTAAAAATGTTTGTTCAAATATTTGGCAACAGCAGCAACAATCACTTCATTATGATTCTGTAAATCAGGAACTATTCCATGTGTTAATTCCAAATATCGCTTTCCATTCATATTACCGACAAAAAATATTGAAGCAAGAGCTCTTTTATTCAAAATACCAACCCACTCGTGAACTGATTGATGGCCTTAATGTTTTATTTTGCGAAAAGCTCTGGAATTTTCAGTCGCCCAACAATGTACATGACGTTTTTCATAAGAAATGTCTGATGTTGAATTTGCAGATTTTTCCGACCAAACGTTCCATCAATTTCAAATTATATGCAAAGGAGCTGCTTTATTATCTTGAGCTAATTGTGGTACAGGGAAAACTTTACAACCGTGCTATTTATATTTTTTTAAATTTTTATGTAACTTAGAATAAGATTTGCCTCGTCTTTAAGACTTTTCTGGAGATTCTAAAATCATACAGCTAGGAAATTCAAATGCAGATGTCAAATAAATTACCTTCAACCTGCAGAAGAATCTTCAGCTATTCATTTTCATGATTTTCGTTCCGAGATAATGAGTTCTTTTCTTTCGTTTGTATATAGCTTTAGTAGAAAATGTATGGTATGTTCTTTTTCAGCATGTTCTTTTTCAGCTCAGCTTTTCTTATATCAATTTTTAATATAAATAAATTTCTTTATCCCCATTAATAGGGGATGTGTTGAACACTATTTCAATAGATTCTATAAATTAAATTTGTTTTTATTTACATTTTAGAATAAAACCAATTTCGTGGAATACCATGAAATGTTAGTTTAGTTTTGAGTAGAAGAATTTTTACCATTGCATTTGATATTAATATGCATACTTAGTTTTAGTAGAAAGTCCATTTTTAAGCGCTTCTAGTTCGGAAACAGTTCAACCTAGATTTATTAAATCTACTTAGAATTGACGTAAAATTCTAATCTGACGGTACTTTGTACACATTTATTGATTATTCCGTTATATTTTCTTCAATAAACCATTCTCAGAACCAACAAATATACTTATGTGTAAGCATACAAATATTTTTATCTAGATTTTACATCTAAATTAAATTAAACTAACCAAAGGGCGATCGGCAGAAGAATTCTGGTGATTATTACATCATAATTTAGGTTATAATTATTGAGAATAAATTAGTCCGTCAAATCCAAACTACCTACAATCCACTATTTTGGTCCTTCGAGCCAGATTTGGCGACTATTTGTCCGGCAGTCAAAGATCAGAAAGAAAGTTGCGTGAGAGATCAACGCAATAGTTTTAGTTTTGCGCTCCAGCAAGGACATATTTATTCACTTTTTGAATTAGGCCGTTTTCAATATTTTTAATATGTACACACTGTATATTTTATATGGACGATTTACCAAAAGGGGAGGGAAAATTAAATGCTATTTACTTCAGGCTTACGGTTGAGGCTCTTTTGTCTCCATTTGAAGATGTACAAACTGTAGAAACAATGGTTTTCAATGGGCTTATGAAACCAGAATCGTTAAAGCACTATAATATTTAGCAACGAAATCAATCAATAGGCGTGTATCAAATTTTCTTAGTGGTGTACACCACGAAATTACATCATCAGTTAAGCCTACTGATCATTGAATTGTTTGTATTCACACTTTACAGTTCTAATATTTTCATTCTACATTTTTTCCAACTGTGAAACTCGTGAAACTTATTTTGTCTCACAATTTGCCTGACAAAATTGACTTTATTTAAAATTTCCGTCTTGTCTTGTTCTCAACCAGTGTTTGTGACACGAGCCTTCAGCTCCATTTTCCATTAACTCAGCTCATAATTGGATTCAGAGAAGTTCGATATATCCATTTATCCCCATTAACTATCAATAATGGAGTTGCCATGTCTGTCGAAAGGGTGCCAGTCATTATCCGTGTAAATAATTTATGAGCCGACACTGAAAAAATATAAAGCGCAATAATACATTTCTATAGTCGCAGCCAAGAAAGTGTTGGGCGATGGCAAATTACCACTTATTATTCCATTTTCCAAAATGTTAGTTGAACGTGATGTTCTCTTGGGGTTGGTTTTGTTTTCGGTAACATCGAAATGACGCAGATTGGCATCCTCTGTGTTCTCCTTTATTCTGTTATATTTGGATATTCGAGACCTAATTTAATCTTAGCCTTTCCGTAATTAAAGTTTATATACATAAGCGGGCATTTTGATCTGTTTATTATTTATTTTAAACGTATGGTATGGAGTCTTCGTTAGGAATATTTGTGACAAGCGCTCGAATTATTTTTTTTTCAGCAATGTGATATGGGTAGTTGTATTTAGGATATATTTCCGTCGTAATAAAGGAAATTAAGAAAGCAGAGTGTTTTTTGTTATGAAATTTAACAGTTACATTTTTATTTAACTGGTTTGAAAGTGCAGACTATTTCAAAACTAAATTGAAAAATTTTAGTTTGATGAATAAACGCGTTGCCAAGATAAAGAAGATTTTTTCTTCTTAAAACCCGAGACCGATAATGGTGGCTTTCGTCATCAAAATACACTTCTGGCATTTAGTGTATAGTTTATGAAACCTTTTTGACTTTTTTCCAAAGAAGGGGCAGTTTTACTGCAGCGATTGTTGTGATAAAATCTAGTCTAAAACTTAATTTTGACCGCTATAAATTTTAGAATATTTAACGTGCATTTTTATTAAATCTGAAATGGATTAGAACGGGAATAGAAGGAAGGCCCTAAAACCAAGATATTTAGAAAGCATTTTTTTCCTTTTATGAAACTAAGGAATTAAAATTACTTGCATCATCATGCAAGTTTGTAGATGTTTTATATTTAATGCCAACAGCGAAGCTTTTCACTCAGAGGGCAAATAATGAAAATATACCGTGTAAAAAAGTGTAAGTATTGTATGTGTTGCGGCTTCAGCAGCGAAATGTTCGAAATTCCCACAACCTTAGATTAGACCTTAAGCAATGCCTCTAATGGGACAAAGATGTAAAAATTCGTGAGAATTTCTGATTTCTACGCAGTTCTTATTGCACCAACTACCACTGAGCTATCAGGGACTGGGAATGGAATTTTTGCAATAATTAACAGAATTAATTTAACTCTTAATTTATTTGTTGTAATTTACTAATTTATATTTTGTTCGTTTGCTTGAAAATGTCGAGTGTGTAAAGATAGTAAGGAATTACAGTAATTTCTTATTTGATGAGAAAATGTTGTTTCCACAACCCGCTAAGTCAATGTTACAAAATCGCTTTTCTCTGCAACTTTTTAATTACTTCCGATAAAAACGTTATCGGCGTAAATTTGAAGATTTAATGGCCTATAAAATTATCCAAGTAATTTTTCGTTTAAACATCTGGAAACTTGAAAGGCTAATAAATCAAACCGGGCAAGATATTTATTAAATTTTGAACACATTTGATTAATTGCGATTATGTGTGTATCAGAAGCTTGATATTAAATATCTTCATAGATGTCGATAGACGTTTAATTTATTTGTTGTACTGCGATATGTGTTTAATTTCATCACAATGTTTTATTAACTTTGGTGCATTTTTGGCCCTTTTGATTAGTTTGGGTATGAGATTCAATTTTGTTTATCGAGCTGACTCACATCGGACGATCCCGTTCACCGATCCATTGTTGTTTGCCGGATACTGTTCATCCGCCAATATATTAGCTTATAATTGTTTCCCAAGAGAGCCTCTCTAAGTGACCATGTGAACAACTGATCTTTTGAACTGGTACTATTTCAATGCCTCCTAATTCTTCATACTGAAAAGAACTGGAGAAATCTTCGCTCCGGTGGAGCCTCGAAACTATTTTAACTCTTGCGAATGTCAGAAACTGATTAGGTATTTCATATTACCAATTACTAGCTCATTAGCTGCAGGAAACTTGGAATATTTATCAATTTCGAACTGTTTAGTTTCAAGTGTTCCACATTTTTCCTGGACGTGTGTTTGAAGTTTTGTAACGACGCTGGTATCATCAAAAAATCAGTCGATTAATTTCAGTTAAAAGTGTTTTGGTTGTAGATAAGTTCTATATTGTAATTATAAAACTTTATTTAACGAAACCGTTTTTAAAAAGCTTTATTTAATTTTAACAGCGAATAAGCTTACTACTTAATTCCACAAGGTGGT
>NW_026017110.1:19770807-19801977 GCF_020466585.1 Dendroctonus ponderosae | reverse complement strand
ACCACTTCTGAAGATGCAAGCCACACGTGCTTGCGAAACGTCAAGAAGAAATTCTACCGAACGACGGCCTAAAAACCCGAAAAACCCACTTGTTTGATGATCGAGTTGTTCATAATTAGTGCAAATTCAATTAGAAACCGTACAAAACATATAAAGGGAATAAATTCAATAATGAATTGAAAAACGCTTTCTTCAAAAATTAGAGATATTTTATGTGAAATGTCCTATACCGTTTTGTAACTCGTAATTTATTGCTAACCTTCATTTTGTTACACACATTCGATGCAACGCTCTGAAAAACTTAAGAAATATTATTCATTTCTTGATAATGAAGATCCATATTTCTATAAATCCCTAAAATGTTCATTTATTAGGTTTGAATTCATTATTACTACTGTCTTTAAAAGTATCGATTACTTAAAAGTCAATGAAAGTAAGAATTATAATTATGTGAACTACTCCTGATGTGTTGCGTATTATTGCGTAATAATCTATTCTTCACTATAAATCACCCATGTAGGTAATTTTCCAATATAAGCGGCAAAATATCACAAAACCATTAAATAAATTAATGGGAACCGGAACTGGGTTCCGATTTATTTGGAGCGCTTCGTACCGTTACCAAAAAAATTACCGTTTTATCAAAGCGTTACCCGAATACCGAAGCGTCTGTAACTCTTTGTACCAACTAAACAGTTTTCGGTCTAATTCTACCAGGAAGAGATTCGTTTTTTGTTTACAGTGCCTGAATATTTCTCTTCAGTAGTTGTGAAGATGTTTAATTTTCCGGTATTATGATTATTTCAACAGTAGTACATTCGGACCATAGTAAAACAAATGAACTAAAAGCTCTTCAGTCATTTATGCGGCGCAAATTCGCATAAAATTAACCAGATTAGCTAAACTCTCGTGCTTTGCTATTTGTTTCGTTTGCAGAATATTGAAAATGGCTTTAAAAGCTTTGCATTGAAGGTACTTGTGTCTGGTTGAGTCTAAAGAAAATACGGTTGATCGTGATAAACCTCAACACTAGTTTTGTGTTTCCTTAGTTCGCCTTTTCTCTCAATACCCATTACCCAGAAATAGCATTGTGGCACTGTAAAGCTCGGATTTGTACTGGAGCCTATATTGAACCTGAATTATCTCTTTTGGTGAGGCATTTCACGCGTTCTTTTCCTTAACACCCATGAATCCCGTTATCCGGAAGAAGCATTTGCCAGTTGCAAGCGAATAAATTCGAGATTTTAGTAGCTGTATTGGTAAACAAGATTTCTAGCTATTTTGCAGCTTCAATTTCTTTTCGATCAGGTTGTGATTGGTTTTTATTAATCAAGTTCATTCATCGCTACATTAATGAAGACGATTGAAAAATTTCACTGTTCGTTCCGCACTATTTATGCATGAATAATCTCGATCGACCAGTGTATGTAACTGCTACAAATTAAGCTTGCTACAATTTAAATTTAGTTATCGTCAAACAATTATATTAAAAATGTGAATAATTCATAAGTGTAAAGTCGGTTTAAGCGCCATTTAATTAACATTTTAATTGCGCACCTTTTTCCTTTTTCCTGACATGGTTCTTATCCTCAACAATCTGTATGCACAGCAGAAGTGAAAAACGGTCATCATCATTAATTAACGTGATTAGTTTTTTCGTCAAACCATTATTTTTGACTATCGACAAAAATATTACCACACTGCCTCCATTTTCCATCTATGCTGCTTCTTTAAGGTAAATTATATTTGTTGAAATCGCTAATTCAAGACAAAAACCCGTGCGGGAATACATCATATGTTACTCAAATCGATCGTCTTTTAGATATGAAAGTGTTCAGAAGAGGTCAGTCGCACCTTAACTTATTGTATTAAGGACACAGATGAGTCATGAGTGTACATAAAATTGATATTTACATATTGAATTCCATCCGGTGAACCACGTAGATAGATAATAGTTACTAAACGGTATTGGATTGCAATGAAACATTCACTCAAAGAATTCGCTTGAAATGTAAGAATACAAATCGAAAACAATAAATTTCAGGTAAACAGGATCTTATCAAAGCGAAATTACGCTCGTCGCTATTTTATTTAAAGTGATATTCATGGTTGTTATGTATTTAGACAAGTCAAACATTTAATTAAATATGGTCTATAAAGTACTGTGTACATTTTAAATGATTGCACGTTTATTTATGGAAATTCGAGTAGAGTCAAATTCATTTAACCTGCTTAAAGTTTATTTCTCTAATATAAATACAGTAACTTTTTAGAAATTGACAAAAGTGTATATTTTTTCGTTTTTTGAAGAGCAACTGAAAAAATCTTGAATGATTCCAAATAATTAGAAGTTTTTCAACAATGCAAATCATCAAACTTCTGCAGATTTCACAGATGGATCTTGTGCTGCTGAACTATTTATGTATTTCCATTCCTGAAAGTGAGATTTACCGCACTCGTTTAGATTCGACAAGCATGACTTTACCGCACGGCACATTATGCGGTACAAAGTTATTGTCCAAACGAATTAGAGAAGATATTTGGTACGCACGAGGTAATTTTTTAATTGAATTGCAAACGATTCCTGCAAAAGTTAATCATTGCACTTGTGCTTAAAAATGTCATCACGCAACGATTACCGCACGTGTGATGTATAATATTTACGCGGTAAAGTTAGTAAAAATAAACTACTATAAAATAACGCTTTAAAATTAAGAAAATCATCTTTTTCAGAAATATGAATATGTACAGAAGTCTTTACCGCTGTGGGTTGTTCGGTCAAGGGCAATTAATCAGCGTGCGGCAAAGTATCATTCTTGCACTTGTGAATTAAAAATCTATGAATAGACTGAGATATTTGAGTCCAGTAACTGCGTTCAGTTCGTATCTAGTGAAAAGGCTAGTGCGACTGCTCACTTGAACAAAAAAAACTAACAAGTTTCCAACAGTAAAATGTTTCGAGCGGGTGTTTTTCTTACAACTTACAATTTAGAATTTTTTTTTACAACTCAATTTTGTCGAACAACGCACGTTGTTTTCAATCACATCCAAATATGCTTTATTGCGACAGAAACATTGAAACAAATGTTATGGACAGAGCGAATGGCAAAAAAGCTCTTCTGGCGCTTCTCTAAATAGAAAATTATCTGGTTTAAAAAAGTTTTTGAAAATTACTACATAACTTAATGATAGACCTGTTTGAGCATTTTCAAAAAACTTATAGGCCGCTATGAATGGGCAGCAATTTAGATTAGGGATTAATCTATAGGCAATCTAAGTATGCGCTCTTACCATAATCAGGGTAAATCTGATGAGTATCGGTTATTTACTTTACTTAAGTACCTCTTTAAGAAATGAGCGGCATTTACAAGAATTGATCACACACAACAGAAAAAAAAATGTTATTATGTGATAAATTGAAAATTAACTGTGATAAAACTGAAGTAGAATTTTGTTCGAGAAATTAGTCGGTTTATAATGGAACATTTTATCATTAAAACTTTGACGATGGCTATGAAAATTTCAGTTGAGCATGAACCAACCTGTTTTCTGCTAATTAGTTTAACAGCAATTATGATGATGACGTCGAGAAAACCGCCGGAGACTCTCAGAGCGATGAGAATAAAGCTAAAGCAAATTTATATAATTGTCCCGAGGTCTATTAACCAGTTGGGTCATCAGTTTTTAATAACACTCAGTTTCATTATTACGTTTTCATTGCCCTTGAATAATAAATTAAAATCTTAATCACTTATTACGATTGTATTCATACCGGTTACTCTACCGTAAAAAATCCGTTTGTTAGTTGATACAAATATTCAACTAAGAAATGGGAAAGTGGGAACTCGGTCAATATTTTAATATGATTTCACTTATTTATGTTCTATCGATATAGTTCTTATTATGAAACTTATGAGTTATTTTATATAAATTGCCAACATGTATTAAAACGTTAAAAATTATAGATGAAAATATACTTTTTATATATTATAAATCTTGAATATCGTTAAAAAGCTCAACATGAAATATGCGAATGCCTAATGCCAGTATTACACTACTCACTTTTCTCTGATTTATTGACAATAAATTGGACCTATTATTAAAGATCACTAGATATGAACGTAAAACATGGAATTGGGCTGCAATAGATAATTTGTACAATTTATTACGGACTTATTATATTACATATTCGAATGTATAGCAGATTGGGAAAATTTTCTCGACTACTTTTAATAATTGGCCCAATTTATTGGTCATTAAATTAGGAAATAGCGCTGGTCTTGTGGCTGAGGGACTGGGATTTTACAAAGCGTCTTGCAGATGGGTTCGGCTTTTGCTGTCAAACGAACTCAAACAACATCGCTTTGAGGTTTTCTTTAATTGCAAAGATTCTTTTTGATCAAACCTGTGGCAATGTTAACATGTACATTGAAGCTGATAAACTATGGAATTAAAAGATCGAGAAAAATCCTAAGTCCGTATTTAAAAAAATGAAGCTATTGTCTACATATCATAAACTAAAAGTGCTATTTTGTTAAATTTATTATAAATGCACAGAGCGTGAAAAACGAATCAAAAATTAGAAACGCATTTGCACAAAACCCTTACGGTAATATTTGGTTATTTCCCAATATTTCCACCTTATCCAAGACTTAATTACTAATTATAGTACATTTTTCACGAGCAAATCCAATGACCAGAATATTTGAAATGTGGATTGCTTGCAATCGTGTTTGCAACTATTCGGAAAATAATTCACATAACTTACACGTATTTTTGTATGTACATTTCATGTTTTAAATTACACATATACAGTATACTTGTTACCTTATTGCATTGAGGCATGAGTTTTATTTAGCTTGCTGATAACGTAGCTTAATTATCAAAGAAAATTCGATTAGTAGACGCTTAATAGGAATCAACCTGAAAAATTGTAGATAACTAAGTTATGTTCATATCGTTCACAAAGTAGCCAGGTTTTGAAATGGAATACATAATTCATCAAGACAATTTTATTTTATTTTCTTGGAGTCTGTCTACTGTGGATTGCAGTTGACGGCAGCTTTAGGGTACCTACTTAAAATACTAGTTGTAAAAAAAGTTTTTATTTTTTCTATCATAAAGATAAGCTTTTATATGGTAGGCATTAAGGCTAGCAAGCGTTTCCTTTTAGAAATGCCTTTTAACCTACTTATCCCTCGAAAAACAAGCATTATTACTGCCGAAACAAGTTTTATGATTTGTGTAATTCTAGACATCCATAAATTACGTTCACTTTCGACCAGCGCCGATGGTTGAAATTGTACGAGACATTTTACAAGTTTTCGGGTAATCAATAATATCCGAAAATCAATCAATCAATCATATATCAATCACATCTCGAAAATCAGTCTTATTGAGCTAGAATGGGAATTATTATATAACCGCCCATGTTTGATACTAGGCATTCATTCCCAGTTGATATTGATAGTTTAGCTATTTTTAGTCGTTTGGCGAAAAGAAGAATTCGCATAGAATAAGTTGATGGGAAACCGGCGGGATTCGAGTGGCCACTCAATTAAATCCCTGATGAAACAGTTAACGACTACCACCTGTCCAATGTAGCATTCGGTACGCATCGATAGTCACAGTAAACTCTACACGTAGTTATGCGGATTCCGAATAAGTCAACCATATTGCCGTTTATAAACTGGGGGTCCTAATATAGACACATTGAACAATTGAGAGAATTCGTTTATTTGGTTGGATTGGTGATCACAGTATATTTGATTCTTTTATGTCACCATATAAATTTTAGTTCCATCAACATTATTGTTACCACCATGTTTGCTTATAAAATCGACATTCTACAAGTCCACCTTTGTAGTTGGGAAAACACTTTATTGGGGCCAAATTAGATAAGAACAGCATTTTATATTCAGTGTCCTAAATGTGTCTTCTATCATTTTGATCGACTCGTTGATTTCTTCCGCACATCCTTTATGTTAGTCTTTAGTTCTAACACATTTTACTACTTTATATTTGCGATAGCAAATGCTTTTAAAAACAACATACAAATAGGATTAAATATTTATCGTTTGTAGTATTGTATGCGTGGTAGTTTAAATAGAGTATGCACCTAATGACCATCTACGTTTATTTAGGCATGTTTTAGGTGCTTTCATTAACAACGATTTATTTGCCTTAAATCGATTGTTATTTGTTTTATTTGCGTTTGAGTAAAAACAAGGAGTATCAAAACATTCTTTTTTTATTCCTCTACAAGCCTTAAGAATTTAAACTTAAATTTTAAAAAGTTGGTTTATTTTTAGGCTGAAAACTTAAAAATTTTGAATTTGATGAATTTTTTCATCAAATGAATTGAGTGAAATGGTCTTTAATAACTTACGATCTTTTTTAGACAGGAAGTGTAAACATATTTATATTATTAGAAGCTCGGTTTCAATTAAGATGGTACGACGCAATAAAAAATTTACATTTTTAACAAAAACATTCCTGTTATTTGAAATTCAGATGATCAAATTTTTCAAAAAAATTATTTTATTACGTAGTTTAATGACGGTGATGGTTTTCCGTGGTGATTGATGAGTGATGATTTTCCGTGATGTGGTGATTTTCCGGTTTCCGTTTTCCTCCGAATTAACCGAAACTAATCCAAATAAGTACGTACAAAATATATCTTAGAAAAAGCATATTTTCAACCGTAAACGCAGAGGGGCTGGAAACTACAAGATTATTTAAAAATGTTCAACATTTTTTCTTTACAAACTAAAACGCTACACATTTCTGGTTAATAGAATTATTCTTAGCTACTCTATAAATTATTACCTATTATTACTTTTATTATTATTAAATTATGTAATAAAAAAGGGTTGTTCGAACTTAAAAATTGGGATTTTTTCCCGCATATCTTCCACTAATCATTAGAGGTGTTGAAAAAGTTACTATTCGTTACTCGAGACCCGAAGTAACGAATTCAAAGCGATTGGATTACTTTAAATACTTTCATTACGTTAACCTATTCGTATCTAGTTTTTTATTTTATTCATTAATATCAACTTATTACAATTTATAAACCAGTTTCTATTAATTATTAGTTTCATGGTAGCTTAGGAAAATGTATGTATTTTTATCCTAGTTCAGGCATGTACGATGTAGGTGATTCTAGTAGAGATTTTAAGCAATTTGCATTATTATTCAAAAACTAGAAGATTAACTTTATTGAAAACTGCGAGTATTTTTCATTTTTTTCAAAACTATAAATTTTTTCGCCTGATTAACGGTTATTTTTGAATTTTTAAATAATTTATTTTTCAAACAAATTATTATAGTCTCAGAAACCTCTGTAAAAGTCGTTTTTTAAATAAAACTATGGAAGAGAACAGCTCTTGCTGACTGGTTTAGACTAATTTAATTACAACTAATGAAATTACGATATAATAATACTGTGTACACAAGCTTTTATCGGATATATGCAAATTTCTTGTATAAAACTCACAAAATTATATTTTTTAAATTTTGCATTGAGTTTATCTCGGGAGAGCTCACTTTGAAAAAGATGTTTTGGCATAACTGTAATTCAACCGATGATGTGTACGTTGAGGTGTAAAAATGCTAAGTGCAGCTTAAAGTATAATAGGTATTTCATGCTCTTTCTCATGTTTTAAAACAGTCTATGTGCGGAAAGCCATTTTACTTGCTGTTTGATTTTACACTTGATTTGGGAACCTGTTTGAATCTGAACATAACTTTAGGGCGCTGTGTTTAAGAGCTGCTTTGGTTTTGGTGAAAATTGTTTTCAGATAATATTATAATTCCTCTACATAAAACGATATTCCCTCTTCAGCACGAGAATGGTAAAGGTAATTCTATTATTTGTATATTTTATGTCTACAGATTTTTTAAATAGAATTGTTTTGTCGTCCGTGCAGCTTTTTTCTTGCTCATTACCCAATTTATCCAATGTAAGAAATTTCCTGGCTCATATTTTACAATCGCAAATTATGCAACGTTATATAATGTTATCGTGACTATTGGCATCATTACTAGGCATTGTTGGGATAATTCAAGTTCATTTCCGTTAAATTTCATTACCAAACAATTCTAGTTGCATTTTTTCTTTATTTTGTCTTAGTGTTGTATTTTGCCATTGTCCTCTTCACATTTTTTATTCTGACCCTAAAGTGGCAATATTTATTGCCAAATGAAAAAAAGCGTACTTGGCTCTCGTTTTACTTCAGCTGCTTTATTTACGATTTTTGCTTTTAAATTGTTGTTAATCCATAATGGCCTATATTTTGGATTGTTTCGGAGGCGGGACCGACATTAATTGTTGATTTGTATAAGGATAGGACTTACAAAAATTTAGTAAATTTGTGGAAATATCTGCAACGTTTCCAGTAAATAAGTGGCAGGTAAATGTTCAGCACTTGTTTAGAACGATTTAGATAATTACTTATTGATGCTCGTTCTAGCGAAATAGAAAGTGAACAGTTTAGTTGCGCAATAATTATGACCAACATTGTTTATTTATGTTGTCTTGTAATTTGTCTTGTTAGCGATTTCGTTACCCAAGAATTTCCATATATTTTCAATAATTAACACGATGAAGTTAAATGCCGCATGACTTGGGTCTCTAAAAGTTAGAACATCAGGACTAAATCAGGTTGTTTGCACTGAAAGGATTTAGGTGTAAACATTGTACACTTTTATGCTCAACATGTTTTCAGTTCCTTCCAGCCAAAGCAAACCGTCCGCATCTTAAAGCAGAATATTGTCATCGTTTATACCACGTAAACGTTTCCAAACTGAACAATTAAAGAAAGTGCATTTTCTGATAAGTTTTCAGTTTTTGACCTACATATTCTAAAGCCCGAAAGTTTTGATTGATTTTTAAAGAATCCCGATAATGCACCAGTTGAAAAAGCTTATTCTTGGAGCTCTAGTTGGATAATGATTTCGCAACCCTTAGAGGTGTGAATTTATTTATTTAGGACACGTTATATGCCCTCCCCTCTACACTATTCCCATTCCCCTCTACACTATTATTTTATATTCCCCTATATTTTGACTAACTTGTTCGGTAAATTAAACAAAAAATATGCTCACTAAATTTACTTCATTGAGGATTTTGTCAATTATTAGTTTCCAAATAGTAAATGTGCACCATTTTACCAAAAATAGCAAAATACCATAAATGTTGAACTTTTCCATAGCGAAATAGCGGGGCAAGCATTAAAACATACATAAAGATGAATTCGAAAATAGAAGATCCGGGTGTCCCGCCAGAGTAGTTGTTCCTTGAGCTGCAATCGACGATTTCCTTTTAAATTTTCGTTTCGTCTTAAGGTTAAGACGTTCTTTATGTAGGTAGAATGCTGCGTAACTATTGTGCAACTACAAATTCAATCAATACTTTTGCTTTATTACTTAAGAATGTTGTGACATAGATAGATTCAGGTGTTATAAGATCGGCCTCTAAAGTTTTTAGCATCTTCGCTGCCAGTAAAGTTGTTTTACAGTTGATTTTTCTAAATTTGAAAGTTGTAAATACTTTTTAAATTTAGTTATTTTAGTACTAGTGCCCACAGATTTTCACACAGATGTAATTAACTGTGCCTGCTAACAGTATTCTGCCTTTTAAAGAAGTTAAACATTTTTACCAAAGAACAATTTTTAAAGTATACAGAGGGAACACTAAAAGCATTTTAATATGGTGAATGTCAACCAATTTTATTGATTTGTCTGTGCTAAAACGCATAGAATATAATAATTTTTTTGAATCTAGAGCGCAAATAATTTATGTATAGACTTGGGTTTTTTTAGTTAGTTACTTAGTTAGTCTTTATGTGTTCTGTATCGTTTTCTCTATTATCATGACAAATTGATCTATCTAAAAAAAATGTAAACTAAAGTTTTATTGTGTTATTTCATTACGAGGCAGCCGTTATATCAAGTAGATGCAAATACTTCTTGAAACGTCCACCAGCAAACAATAAGAATTTAATACCGAGTCCTTGAATTTATGTCGTACCACTTACACCAGGTTGATTCCAGATGATCGTTTCAAAACTGTTGATTTAAATAGCCTGTAAACGTGTATTTATTTATGCAACTAGTAATTTACTTCACACATTAACACGTTCAGATTGAGAGTAGTGCGTACGAATCCTAATTATAATGATAAACACAGGCAGTAATCCGTGTTAAATGATACTATACGATTCTCACCGCAAGTCAGCTCAAAAAGGTTACAGCCTGAATCGAATTAATAACCGAAAGAGATGAGCAAATAAAGATTCGTAAAAGATGACCGTCATTTACATGGTTATTTTCAATCCGAATGCTGTCCTATTTTTAAAATTATAAAATTGTACCTTGAAGTGCCATATATATTGCTTTTGTTTGCAGATACTACGAAGTAAATTATACTTTTATTAAAATATCTCCATAAAAAGTGCAATAGTGGCGTTCTGATTATATGGAAAAATCCCGTCTGGTAGAAGTTTAAAGTAAAGTGGAACATTAATGAAACAATCAATTAATGGCACGTGTTTTCTATCTAAGGTTCTTCTAGATATATTATGAATGTGTACAGCACCAATTGGGATCTTGAAGCTTGCAAGCGATAGGTACATAGGCGGTTAAATGATAGAAAACATTTCAAATTTATCATTTATTTAATTTCATTTTTATCGTTTAGACGTTTTAGGAAAGTAGTTTCATAAACAGTTTTGTATTTAATTCGGTTTAATTGATTGTCAGCGTTTCATTGAAGATCAATGTGATTATTTTGTCCGGGAGAGTTCTACAACGGGATTTTGGCAAATATCTAAATTTTTGTATTCTGTTTGAACCCGAGTTTGTTTTCTAGCCGTTTTTGCGAGCTCATTGATGAAGCTAGAATTAGAACATAATATGTGCATCTGTTATTTTATTTTATGTTTATTTATCTACTAATTTTATTATTTATATTGCATCTTTCCCTGTATTTTAAATATTTGTTATCTTAAATACTCTTTTTTTGTCTTTTTTGCAAGTCTGCAGTTGGAAATTAAAAACTGGAATCGTGGAACCGAAAGTAGGGAACAATATGTTACCAAGAAGTTTCCATTGCTCTAACAAAATTCTTCATTTTATGATAATCTTAGCACTTAACTCATAGAAGTGATTACTAACAGTATGAAAATGTGAGATTTGAGTATATTATTGCAAGATTTGAACATTTTCAGAAAGTATATGTAAGCTTCTGCATTTAATAAACTGTATGAGTGATGGCTGTTTTCAACAAATCCCGCATAAACTAAGCCACTTTTTCTTGTGCTAAGAAAACATTTCAAGTATGCAAAATAATTAATCAAACCTTTGAAATGCAGTGTTACGCCATCTATTAAAGCATGCAATTTCTGGCTTGATTTTGCAAGCATCATAATTTTCGTTGCCGAAATGTTTTTGGCTTTATTTTGGGAATTTTTTGAATAAGGGCGCTTTCTACTGCGCGTTTCATTTGAGAGCTTTTGGACCCCGAATTTTCAAAAATTTATCGGAACCTATCGAGTTTAGTTGAAGGCTAGAATATTCTTTTGTGTCGCAGAACAAGTTCTTCTTGCTATTTGTTGAGAAATATGTTTTTGCAACCTTTTTGAGCACTTCTTGGAAATTTTTCGCAACAGGCAGCAAAAGTGCTTTTCAGCTCTTCAGGTTTTGCACACATTTTTTCACATCCTTCATTATTTGGTGCTTCTAATAAGATTGTTTTTGTTATTTTATAGAGTAGACTTATTTTGGGAATATTTTGAATAAAGGATTGGAACTGTCTGGTTGCACTCTACCAGATTGAGTTGGGAAGCCAATTTTTTTTTTCATTTTCCAGGACAAGGTTTGCTCGATCATTGCGTAAAATCTCAGTGCTGTGCTTTTTTCCATCATGCCTTGATATTTTTTTGGTTTTACAGACATTTATTATTACACTCTTTCTTAACCAGTTCTTCTAGAGCGATTTTTTTAAAACAAAATTTTGTAGAGTTGGGTACCTATGTTTTGCTAACACGAAAATGCGCAATTCTGGCACAATTTTTCTGACATTTTGGAATTTTTCTTAATACATGAAAGATGAGAGAACTCGTCTTTCATTTTTTTAGTGCTTTTACGCTAACGCCTTGAGCTAAAGCGTAAAATGTTTTTTTAGATTATAGAATCGCATCTTGGAATCTTTTCAAATCGCATCTTGGAATCATCATCAAAGCAGCAAAAGTTCGTTTCAAACTTGCTGGTTTTGCAAACATTTTTTTCAGTCACACGCCGTTTCCTTAATTAGTCCTTCTAGGGAATAATTTTTTGTCTTATTTTATAAAATACACTTTGTTTAGATTTAGATGTAAACTCTTAAATCCTACTCACAAAAAAACTTATTTAGGGCATCATGTGCTCCTTCTTTAATCCAAATACATGTAAATAGCAAAATAATGCAAATTTGAGGTTTCCTGCAAGTACCTATCTCCTTTCCTGTTTTCGAACCTCTCTGGGTTACACTTTCTTTTGTAAGCGTATTACTTTTTTTCATCATTTTTCATCAATTTTTACTTCATTATGTATTATTACTTATTTTAAATATTTAGGTCTTAATTTTGTGAGTATTCATTTGCTTTGGATTTAAAATGTCTTGTTCTTCTTAAATGTCAATGTACGATCCATGTGGATTATATGTAAATATTAAATTCTTATCTGTTAACATCTGTTCATATGAGTGTTGGTGGTGTTGATGGCGAGAGTTTCCTATCGGCCGGTTTAAACCGTTCCATTTCATTAACCTGTTACTGACACAATCTAAAACCTGATTGTTGTACAGATGAAAACCTGCAAACTTGTACTTTACATCATGTGGGTGGCAGTCTGAAAGAGCTGCAATAATCACAATGCCTATTCAGACATGTATTTTCAAGTCTTAGTATTTTTTAAAGCTGGTTCTGTCCCACAACAATTAATCGATGCTACATTATAACTTTCTACTTAATTCCCTGATTATTTTACTCGTCTTCGAGAGCTGTGATTATGATTTGGTCATCTTCAATAAAGTTTGCTCCATCTGTTCCGAAATATTCAGCACTGAAAATAACCTGTGTTGTTGCTTTAATTACTTTGGAGTTTTGCAGCTTATTTTCAAATTTTGAGTATTGACTTGTCTCTTGTTTGTTATCAGTAATCAATAAATAATAGGATTTTTGCTCGTTGATAAAAACATATTGCGTCTTATTTTCCTGAATTCATTAGTACATATGTATTTAGAAGAGCACGTATTTTCTTTATTGACAAACGTAAACGGGGCAATATTATCGGCACCCATTGCACTCCAGTCTACCGCTAATTCGATGCCGACAATAAAGTACATACTAATTTAATACTCACGTTAAAATTGATTATTTTTAGATTGACACGTTTTCGTGTCGTTGCATGTTTGAGTGGTGTTTTCCTTGTTCTGTTCTGCGAGATTAATATCGTGCGAAAATATGCAAATTAATCTAGACTTTTCTTGCTAATTTACCGTGAATGATATTGGAAGCAAATGAGATACTATTAGGCAAAACATCTTAATCATATAATTGTTAATTGATTTTGTTATAATTTTTTCATGTTTCTTATTGTTCTTGCAGACATTCCCGAAATCCCAGAGGGCATCGGTCAGCTTCATGCTTTGCGGATCGCAGATTTCAGCTCGAATCCGATCGCGCGACTACCGGGCACCTTTCCGCAGTTGAAATCATTGACCACTTTGGGCCTCAATGATATGTCGCTAACCAGCTTACCAGCTGACTTTGGACAGTTGATTTCCCTCATATCACTGGAGTTGAGAGAAAATCTGCTCAAGGAACTGCCAGCATCCTTCAGCCAGCTCGTGAACTTGGAGCGACTGGATTTGGGCGATAACGAAATTGATGAATTGGTAAGAGTTAATATTTTTTTGTATGCGGCAAAGCATATTGCATTATTTCGCACAAAAGTTTGCATACAAATTTTGATATTGATGATTTATATGGCTTTCAAATTAGCAACATTTTCGATGTTTATGAGATAACGTCTTCCCTTTTTACCTTTACCTCATGTTCATGTTTTAGACTTTATCAGCCATGAAGTGAGGTAAAAAATAATTATTTGAAACGTTAGATTTTTAAAGGATTCATCAGGTTACTAAAACATTCTTTGTCGTTAATAGTTCCAAAAAAAGCCAGCTGACTTAGAACGACATACTAAATTATTCTGTAAAACGAAACATAAAGGCTCTAACGATCGGAGCTCTAATTTTATTAGCAGTTTTACGATACCATTATATTCATACTATATTCTAACAAAATCGCTTGGTAATGATAATAAAAATATAAATCGAATCACTCTAATAAATTTAATATTTTCTGCAGATTTTCAGGCGTTCCCCGTTTCCATAACCGCTATTCTATCACTATTTCAATGATCAACTGTACAATTAACAATATTTTTTCAATATTTTTAATACATTTTATTGTTTTAGCCACCTCACATAGGTAAATTGCCAGCTCTGCAGGAACTTTGGTTGGATCATAACCAATTACAGTCGCTTCCTGCGGAAATTGGCCAACTGCACAGTCTGAGCTGTTTGGATTTGAGCGAGAATAGGCTGGAGTATTTACCGGAGGATATTGCCGGTCTGGAAAGTTTAACTGATCTTCATCTATCGCAGAACGTTTTGGAAATGTTGCCTGATGGAATTGGAAAATTGGAAAAGCTTACCATTCTAAAGGTAAATACACGATGTTTTCTTACTAGGGTTCGATGATTGGAAACCAGAATGACCAAAAGACAAACAAAACAATTCAGTCAGGAATTCGGGTTGATATGGGTATCTTTATGTTATGTCCAAGTCATTGACCCAAATGATTCAGTTGTTAAGTGAAAGAAATCTTTAGATTTCACAAACAGGCTCACTTGTTATCACGATGATGACTGCCAAAGTGAAGAAAAAGTGAAAATGAAACCTAGAAAATATTTGGAATGGAGTAAGAACGGAGTATCGTAAATAACCACACGTAAATTCACAACAATCGGACACCAACCAGACGAATTGTGAAAGCAAAAGCGGCCACAGTGCCAGTTTTTATTTTTTTTTATAACAAACAAACAAACTTACTAATGTATAGGACGTTTTATTGCCATAAGACTCACTCAATTTTCATATAAATAAAATAAATCTGTACTCATATTTAAGGAGCCGAAGGAATCGCTGTAATTGAATTTACTACTACGTGTTTGCATTACTGGTTTATTGAAATAAGGCAAAAATTGGAAAATCCATAAATAATGCTATCCTTGTTTCGTATCATTTTCGATTAAATCGAAATCGTTACTATCATTCTCTGATAGATATATTCTCTGATTACGTATCAATAATGGGACCTATTGTGTTTCATTTGTTTGCATAATTTTTTTTTACTATCGTTTATCGATCGAGAGCAACATTTTACATTACCTCGCAGGCAAATAACAGTACTTTGAAAAGAAAATTCTATAGAAATAACATGATGTTTCAATTAAATAAAACAATCTAATATAATTAACTAATTCCGGATTTCAAAGGCGTCGTTTTCTTGTATTTCTCTTTGACGCGTAGCCTTTCTCTGTGGCAGGCATTTTCAGACGTGATTTACCACGCTTAGTTATTAAATACAGTTAATTGGTTCAGCGAATCGTCTTTTGAGAGACTTTGAGAATTGAACTCTCTCTTTTTTTGACGATAATTTTTTTTTAGCGTAAAATAGTCAATGAATACAAGCGTTAACATGTATACGCTAATTAAATTTTAATATACACAATACTTCAATATCGACCATTAGTTAAAAAAATGTTATTTTCTGAATCACATCATTTATGAATGAGTAAAAGCTGCTACATTAAAAAAAAAAGTTATAGCACTTTGAAAATCGAGAAAAATTTGGCAGTTATTACTTGCAATGCAGGAACAAATACATTACCTTGGCATTGTATCAATTTTAAACTAAAATAAATTAATGTTTTAAATAAAATATGAAATTTTACTGTCCACTATTTATTTTAATTAAATAATGTTATCAAATTTTGGAAGTATCGCTACATTTTTGAATGACTAATAAAATAATTTTAATAGTTGTAAGGTTTAATGCTCAATGGCGCGATGCCAAAAAACAAAGAAAGATCCAGGTTTGTAATATAATTTTTATAAATAAATTATTTATGCAAGTTTACATAAATATTTGTTCTTATAGCCTTTAGGGCCGTTTATTTCAACCGCTTTTGAGTCAGAAAAAAGCGAGTCTTAATGGTCGTTGCAAATTTCTTAAAATTAAGGATGTTTCAATGCCTTTTCATTTTTTTTATGGAAACCTCTTGATCCCGGTCGGTTATATGATAAACTGCAGTTTTTTAATGATATGGCTTGATTGTATTTATTTGAAATATCACACTTTAATTTTGCCTCAGTTCATTCGCGACACTTTGTAACTTAACTGAATGAAAATACTGCGGTTGGAAAGCGTAGTCGATCGAATGAAAAATATGTCTGTTTTTGCAAACGCTTGTACATTTGTTATGAAAGTCTCACCGTCATCCTGTTTCTTTAAATAATGATAGTGTCTATTATTTAAACATTTAGATCGAATAAACACGTACATGTAAATGTCGTTTTTTCCTAGTTTTTTTTTATCACGTCCCTAGTTACTTAGCATTAGAGTGAGTCAAAATCTTGTTTAAATGTTTTTGAAGGGAAGATTATATGGTCTAAAAGGCGTTGAACTGGGTTAATGAATTTATGGACGGTAGTTCTCATCAAACAAAAAATATTATTAACTCTTTACTAATGCAACCATAATCAGTTGTTTTAGTAGATTTGTTTGTGGTTTTACTCAATTCTCTTATTTACCTGTTATTAACTACACTAAATTGATTTGATTGTTAACACTGAAACCGAAAAATACATTTGTTTTATGAACTTTCCGTTGTTTCAGGTTGATCAAAATAGGCTGACCTCATTAAATTCCAATATCGGCTGCTGTCACAACTTACAAGAGCTTATTTTAACCGAAAACTTCCTTAGTGAGCTCCCTAAGGAAATCGGCAAACTGGTTAAGTTGACTAACTTAAATGTAGATAGAAATAGTTTGACGAGTATACCTGAAGAAATAGGTAAGTAAGTGAGAGAAACATAGATTTATCGATCAGTTAAATATGGAGATGTGATAATATAATATAATATAATGTAATTTTTTTTCAGGTAATCTTTGTGAATTAGGAGTATTAAGTTTGCGAGACAATAGACTGACTATGTTACCTGACTCGTTGGGCGATTGTAACCGATTACACGTGTTGGATGTATCCGGCAATAGGCTTCCATATTTGCCTCATACGTTACTTCAGCTTAGGCTTAAGGTTAGTATTGCTTAATTAGACTGTATTTATTTTTATCCTCTTTGCGCTCTCTGGAGCTTTAATATTTTTATCCTCATAGAACAGTTTTTTAATACGTCCGCTGTAAAATAAAATTTTTAAAAGTATTTGAGGCCGAATCGGTGTTTACTTCCTAAACTTTTTTGTTTAATTTTTAATTCTATTTGGTTCAAAAATTTGGCAAATCTGATTTTTAAGTAAATAGAAACATAAAAATATGCATGCCATTTCTAGTAACAGTTAAAATTCGTCAATTTTAGGCGGTTTGGTTAAGCGACAACCAGGCGCAGCCTTTGCTAACGTTTCAGACTGATACGGATCCAGACACTGGAAAAACGGTGCTCACTTGCTTCCTGTTGCCACAACAGGAGTATCAACCAACCATAAGTGAGTATTTAATTTTGCGCGGTTGATTTATTATATTTTTTAGGGAAACGCTTAGTGTTACATCACGATTTTCTCAAATAGTGATCAATCTGTTGATTGTATGCGCGAAAGCGAGTCTATCCTTTATGTATTATATGTGTGTCAGTCCAATAAACTATTCTGTTTAAAATTTTTCAACAATAAAATAATTTTTTTTATCTGTTTATAATTTTATTGTTAGACATTAAATGCGAAAATATTTTAATAATATTTTCAAAGTTATTCATAATCACGATCTATGCTTTAAATAATTTAACGTGGGAAAAAGATGTCTGCTCTGTATATTGGAGAAGTTCGTGATGTATCATCAAGCTTTTGGAATTATTCGTCAAACTATTAATTTGAGAGTAACATTAAACTGTGCTATTTTTTACATGTGCTCGCTTTTACATGATCCTCGTAAAGCATTTGTCGTGTTTTGAAAGCTTTAGTTAGTTGTTTCTTGAACGTGCTGAGCTTTTGAGTTAATTTATGTTGGTTTTGTGGTCTCTTAAAACTGGAAAATTAAGCGAGCTTTTAAAGATGAAACCTGAAATTTTCTAATAGACATGAGTCGTTTTACATTTGAGCGAAACACATGGGTCGGAAAAAGAATACAAACTTCATTAGCTATGAAAGAATAGTAGTCGAATCGAAATATAGTTTAAATTAGATTGGAATTTAAATTTTTCCCATATTCAAAATTATTCGAATAGTTTTTATAAATCAACTAGCAAATATTCAAGTGGTAAAGTGTCTGGCAATTTTCCAAATCTATCTTTGGATTTATTTAGTTTACTCAGATTCATTTAATATTGGAATATGTTTTTGATCGCCTATGGTTTACCGCAAATGGCTTTTTGAACGAATACTCAGTAAAGTCTGCATACATGTGCTCATAACGTTTATCTTGGTTAAGATTCAGTCTCTGATTTCTGCTTTATTTGCTCTCGTAATTTTATGCTCAAACTACCATTTACTCAAGTGATGTTTTGCTCTGTGCCTTTGATGCGATTCAATCCAATAGAAATATTTGCTTAATTGCGCTTTTTGAGATTTTCTCGCTAGTAGGGATTTTAATTTTTGCACATTGCTTAAATACAAGGTGACCGATAAAAACCATCAAAACTGTAATTTCTTGTTTTCTGACTCAGAGTCTAATTGTCCGTTTATAATGGGCCCAGGGTAGTCCTAAATAAGTGTCGATAACTGTAGATTCCCCATGAAGAAACAAGCACTTTTTTCTTGTTCCATTTTGGTTTCCGTGCTTGCGTTTTGGAGATACAGGTTGTCAACAATTTAATGTATTTTTACTGGATTGAACTGCTGGGCACACATTACTACTATTAAAAGAAGTTATAATAGTGGTAAGGTGTATAAAGCTCATTCCTGCAGTTCAAACGCTTTTGGCAATAAACAAAAAAATAATTTTCGTTTTGACACCATGTAGTTCGACGAGAAAATGAAAGAAGAAAAAGTGTTTCTTTTTTATGAAGAATCTAGTTTTCTGTTGCGACATTTATTTAGGGATCACCCTATATAGACAAGCAGATGTAATAAAACAAATGTTAATGGATTTTTTCCTCTGTTTACGGGGTGATTCAGTTTTATAGTCATTTTTTTTAGAAGGATGATAGGGCTTCATTTTGAGTGAATGTGAACCGATGTTTTTCGATCTGGGAGATATTAACAGTTGAAAATCTAATTTAAACTTTTCAGTTCAGCATTTTTAATGGTTTTTGTACTTTGTTAAAAGTGGTCTATGGTCTCCAGATGATTGACGGCGTGAGTGAACAAATCACCATCTTATTTTAAATTTATTTATTATCGCCTAAAATATCACTGATAAAGTGATAATTAGTAACTGCAGCCGATTTACGTTTTTGGTTCTGGTTTTTTATTAGTCACCTGAAGATACATTTTTTTTTTAACTTTTAGCTAAAACTTTAGATTATTTATAGTTAGGATGAATAATAAATCACATCGTTTTTGTAATTATTTATACGGAAGAAACATGTTTATGTGAACATTATTTAAGTTGAACTTGCATGCATCGGCAATATTTTGCATTTGTGTTTATTTTAATAGTTTTTGACTGTTGAAATATTTTCAACGATTTTCATTGGTTAGCGTCAGGAACGACCAAGTGGTGAAACTTAAAAGTGACTTAGTTGAACCAATATTATTGTAGAATTGAAACCACATCTGGTATTGCCATCATGATGTTAATTTTGTCTAAGAGAATATTTTGTTATATGAAAAATATATTTTTTAATTAGTACTAAATGTTAACTTTCAAGACGCTAGTATCGCTTTTAAATAATTATTAAATATTAGTACAATTTTCTGTACAGTTCGAGTATTTAAGGCATTTACAAATTGTACAGTATAAAAGTGATCAGCTTATGAACTGGTAAATGTGTCAGCATTGTTTGCACGTATAATCTTTCACAAATAAGGGAATAAGGAGGGGTCGTTATCGCGCGCGTTTCAAATCAAGATATTTTGTTTTGATATACGTTCCAAACCAAGCAAGAAACAAAAACATAATTCAAATGGTATTACAAGAGGCAATCAAATAAACCGAGGCACTTGTCTTTGTATGATTTAATCCGAATATTTACCATTTTTTTCAATAAGAATACTGATGCCTTATCGTTGTATTATTCTCACTTTGGCACACTGTTTTTTACAGCACTATGAAAAACAATTAATGTATATTCCAAAAACCTTTTATTCTTCAAACTTGAAATAGCTATAGCATTGTATTGATTTGATTGAATATCAATTTTTTTTCGGGCTTCGTCATCCATGCTTTATTATGACATTGTAGATGCTGTTTTGTTTATACTTCTTTGTTTATTTTCACCCACTGTTGTGCACCCTACCCATTTTCTTTTTATGTGTGCACCCCTGCTGCCGTTGTTGTCTCTTCCCTGCTTCGCACAGCTTCTGATGGCCGTTTGTATCGTTGTGATGTGAACAGCGGTTTGAGTAATGGCACTTTGTCCCGAATCACAGCTTCCACCACCAAGGATGACGTTTCCGACGACTGGCAGGAACAAGAAGCGAGCAGGTTGCACAGTGTCAAATTTACGGATCCTCAAGACCAGGAAAACAAAGAGGTGAGTGTGTTCATTGTATCTTTCCACACTGTTTTGCGTTCATTTGCCTGAACATAGTCCTGAAAAACCGATGTGGACTGAAAGAATTGTATAAAGTTTAATTTTTAGGTTAGCTATTATACACCTTCTACCTCCACATCGTCAGTGTATTACGTCACACCACTTGAGTGGCTTATAACAATGTACGGCAGGGTCAAAGAGGTCTTTGAGCGATGTTGCTGCTCTGCTCGCGCTCGGTCTAGATCGCTTAGCCGAACCAATAGTTATTATAGTTTAAATACCCTGAAGGATATCGATGACATTTTCATTAATGATGTTTAAGCGCTTGTTGATTGCTATTAATGCTTAAGCTGAGTCCAAAGCTGATGAGAATCAAACCATGTCTTCTGGAAGGAGATGAACGGGATTGGTTGCACTGATGTTTTCTGGCAGTTGGTTTGTTGCCGATTTTCACCAATCACTAGGGATGCATTCTTTTCAAGTCCACAAAATGATCGAATAGGAAGTATTTCAACAGGATTAAATCTCAATTTTCTGGTCTGATTCGCTCCTGTAGAAGGTGATCCCGATATATGTGTGTCTCTCGATGGAGACTGGGTATTATAAGGAGCAAGCCAAAATATTCTATAACTTCAAGTCTTTTTCATGATTTTTATAGTGAAGTGGCAAATAGGTATAGATGCTAATGAATAGAGGCTCTAAAGTTTTATCAAATACATATATCCAACCTATTTTAGGAAAAGGGGCGAGAGAAAGATGATTGAATGAAATCAACCTTGTTATGAGGACTGTTCCTTATTTAAGTGTTTCTTTTTATCTCAACTTATTAAAAATTAACCAGCTAAAAATATAAAAATAATCACAAAATTGTTTTTATTAAGCACGGTTTCAAAAAATGTCTCATACTTTGCGACAGTATTAGTAATTAAAGTGCTCAACAAAACTAATTTTGAAACTAGAAAAATTCTGATTACTGAGAGCGATTTGATTTCTGTTTGAAGCGTTATTTAGTGCTATTCTTTATCGGTTAGTGCGTGTTTTTGCAAGAAATGTGTGTGTGGTTCAGATAAAGTTCCTACAGGGTGGCAAATAAAACAATGCAAAATTGGTGAAAGTTTCACATGCTCTCAGTTGGACAAAAAAACGTTTTGTGTATTTGACCACCACAGGCGGTCCAATTGATATTAAGATATACCTTGTATCTCGTAAGAAGTTTTTACATTTTGGGACAATCTCGATTATTTTGGAGTGGAAAAATCAACTTTTTGGTCTTGAAGTGATAATTATTTAATTTTTTTCAACCCATTCAGTCTGCCGGAACGACAGATTTTGAAGGAAATTTGGGTTATTTTTTAAGTAGCCCTGTACATATATCGAATTTTCAATCTTAATTTGTATATGCAGTTTTAGCTCAACACGAGTTCAACATCGTAAAAACCGATTCAAAAGCAGTAAAGTTATTCCTGCAAGATCAAAAAGTTGATTTTATGAGACCACCCTGTAAGTAAAAGGCATTAAAAGCTATAACGAGCCCAAAAATTCAATAACTGTTTTGAGGGATAAGCGTTATCGATATACATTTGGCGTTGAAGTTGAAGATTTTTTTGTCCAACTGAGAGCGTCTGGAACTTTTACTAATTGTGCATTATTTTATTTACTACCCTGTAGAAAATTTATCTGAACCACTTAATTTTTACAAAAACCCAGACAGATAGAAACGAAAAAGAAAGATTCAAACATAAATTAACTCACTCGCAAAATTCAGAATTTATCCAGTACAAAACTTAGGGTAAATTGGGCCGTGTAACGCTCATTTTTTTTGAGCAGTTTGTTTAGTTTCGTTTCAGTTTGATCATTTTATCGTAAAAAATTACGGAAAACGAATGAAAGCATTGCACTAATTGCTAAAAAAACTACGACCTTCAAAAGTTTGCATTTAATTTGCAAATGTTTTGGCTGCAATATTGAATATTAATACTAATAAAGGTAATAATATTGAATCAGCAAAAAACTGCTGTTTTCGAGTTAAGAACCATTGCAAAAAGTAAAAATTTAATAGTAAAGTAAGAAGATTGATACGGTTCTCTAAAATACGAACAGTTGGAATAAAAAGTTACGTAATATGAATATCATCCCTCATTCAAATCAAGTACCAGGTTTAAATGAACATATTTATACTTTTTTCGCTGGATTATTTTTTAAAGATTAAAATCAAGTTTGCTTTGCATTTAGAATATGAATAACAGTAACATCAATCAGTCACAGTAACGCATTTATTTAGTAAAACTATGACTTTATTTTTGTCATGTATAACAAATTTTCAAGCGCCCTTCTAGACTATTATAAGATTCAAAATACAATTTTAATTAAATTAATTAATAAACTTAGTTAAACGAAGTTTCAGGTACCAAAAGTTTCAAGACATCAATGCGTCCATCACAAACTTAGTATAATATTAGCTATCAAACAGAATAGTTTGAAATCTTGTAATTGGAATAAGTCTGATTGAGATGTGAAAACGTCGAAGTTAAATATTCTAGTCTTGTTTAGAAACAGAAAATTAGAGGATTGTGAGTATAGGCCGAATAATTTGGAGCGTGGAGCCTATACTCTGGATATTTATTCAAAGTAGAGAATACGAGGCTACTGAGAGAACATTTATCCAAGTGATCTAAACTTCTTCATTAGCATAAATTTCCATTCTTTCTACAGTTTTTGTTTGGAATTCTGTGCAGATATCTGGGAAATCGTATTTCAAATGGTTATTTCTCCTAAAGGATTTTTTTGGGAGTTCAGCTTGCCGTTAAAAGGAATTTTCCACTGCATTACATGCTAATATTTATGGAAGCCATTTTGTAAAACCCGACTTAACTCTGCTATGCAAGCAATAATAATATCAGCTGCTGTAGCGCTTCGGTTAAAAGAGATTTTGGACTATATTGCGAATCCATGCTAAATATCAGGAAAAATATTATCCATATTTGGCAAAATGTTATAAAATTAGAAGATACCCATCCCATTTATAGTCTTGTTATTAAAATATATAAAACCAGTAAAATTATCAATGAGGACCAATTAGATATCTTGATTTTGAACATTTGTACATAACAATCACACAAATCTTAGATTCTCTTATAGTACTCAGATTTTAATTTTTGATTTTTTAAATTTAATTGTCCCAAAATGATTGGTTACAAGCTAGTGAAAATAGCATTTTGGTAATTCCCTATTGGCTTAACAATACACCCATTTTATGGGTTCATGTTCTTTTAATTTAACATTTTCATTGGCGTTGTTTTTAACGATGTTAAATTTTGAAATGCTTTGATTTTATCCATTAAATAGTCTTCAATAAATACACCACTACATGAGTTGATGAGAACGTTGTTCAGTCATAAAATTAATTTACATGATAGTTTATCAAAAACAATAAACTGAGAGGAAAATTAAAGTCTGAGTGATTGACTATGATGTACGTTTAGCATACTTTTATGAACAAGGTGGCGCCAAAAAATCTTCTTTTTTAGAGGTTAAACGGGCAACACTTTAACTAAAAAAAATGTATACTTGGATGTTTTCTTATAAATTTCCATTATTTATATTTAATTCGTTTGCAATTGTGACTTCTAACTACGTGATACTCTCAATGACCTTTTTCGGCATTTTCATTTTCACTCAAAGCTGTTCAAGTAAGCTTGGAGAATTTTGGGCTTCCCTCTAATTTTTCAAATTTTTCTACGCTATAAACATTTATTTAAGTTGATGTGTTGTTCCATAGCGATTACATAAACAAATCGTCTCTCTCAACTCTAATTGATGGTTGGTAATAAGTGGTGCTTCAATTTAGCACACACAGGCAATTTGCTTGAGATTACGAGCATTTGTATATGGAGTGTGGGAATAAATTGGCAGGATTATCTAACTCCCCAACTGATTAAATTACTACATTTTCTGATAGCTTGAAAAACTACTCAAATACTTAGTACTACCAAAATTCTCGGTTTTATTTATAAACATCTAATCTTTTCCTGTCGTTCATACATTTATCATCATAATTTTTTTAAGTGTGGCTAGTTTTAAACTTTAGTCAAATTTTTTCGAGGACTTTTTAGCAGTATGTTACTGTTGTCCGGTTTGATCAGTTTGTTCTTGATATGCTAAGAGATCTATGGGAAAAACATCTATCTATGTATTTTCACTTCTCGAAGTATAGAACCATGGCCAAAAAATGAAAATCAATCTTAAAAAAACTTCTTAACATTTTAGGCGTCATTTTCTTCGTGGATTGGATTAATTTATTTCTAATTTCATCACTAACCTATTTATTTGGCGGGTTACTTTCATTGCTTTTAACTGAACATTTTTATAATACACATTGTTATTTATCCCAATAAATATTTTATAAGACTGAGCTCAAGAATAGAGCATGATAGCAGCCTTCCCGATGGCATCCGCTTGTCTCGATCAGTATTTTCAGTTTTTTTCACAGTAATATATTATTTTTATAGATTGTTAAAGAAAATCAATTGCACAAATATTTAGCTAAAAAGACGAGAATTACTTGTTGTTATTTGTTGGCTAGTTTAAAACGTTGATTATTTATAGATTTGTTTGTTATTGCGATTTCATGTAATTCTTCTGAAAATATTTTTTTACATAAGTGTACCTAACCGAACAATTTTTTGTTGGAAATGTATACTGTATATCAATTATTTTTTACACGCATGTTCATACTGGTTGTGGTTATAGTTATTGACATGTTATATTGTAACACTTATTTCACACAATTAAAATTATCACTTACTAACAAAAATCCTATATTTACTGTTTGTGTGATAACAGATTTTTTAAATTACCAACATACCTCTGTTAAGTATCATTTAAAATTCTTTGATTCGAATATTTGATTACTATATAGACACTGTATGTAGTAGATCTTAACTAACATTTTTGTATATTTTTTAATAAATTATTTATTTGCATGGCTGTTTTTTTATGGTGTCGTAAAATGTGTACTTGCTTTTTACGCAATTTCCGTATTTTACTTAGAAGGCCAATGTTTGCATGCATAGATTATCTTAAATAGCGAAGAAAGCAAGTATTTTTTTGTATTCTCCACATTCCTTATTTGTAATAGCACGTTTGTTGAAAGGTGGTGGTATAATATTTCCAACAAAAATTTGAACAATGCTTTTGGTTATGGTGCCACACTCTAAAATGAATACATCAATTAGCTCATTATTGACACATTTGGCTGGAAGAATTCGTTTTTGAGTTTTTCTTAGATAAATGATAATATTTACCACCAGGTTTATGTTTCGAGGAGGAAAATTTCAAAACTTATCGCCAGTGAATTAAAGTAGTTTTTGGAGGACGACTGGAGGTAGATTTTTGTTGATATCTGTTTTTATACTTAGAACAATGTTTGCATTTACAATCGAAAATCTTAAAGGTTATTTCACATTTTGTCTATCAAACTATCTTTACAAAATATTGGTGCTCAAGAATCAAACGTTTTTTTTTATAGGATAACAGTTGTTTCTGATCGAAGTTATAGATATTTAATAATTGAGAAAGATTACAAGATTTTTTGTGCATAAAAATAGTATTCTTTACATGGAAATTTTGAGGAGATCACTAAATTGTAGTTTTTACACCTGATATAATTTATCATACCAAAGTGGTCTAGGTACAGTAAATTGTATAAAAAAAAACTTGTAGTTTTGGATCTATAATCGTTTCAGAACTAAGAGTTACAAGTTGTTGTTATTTTTCAAAACTAAACCTAAAAAAATTGTAAAAATGTAATTATTAATTGTATCTCTGTCTTATCGACATTTGAAAATGTTGCATATATGAGATCAATTTCGGATTCCACAATTTAATTCATTTGCATTTTTCATGCAGAAATTATTGGGATAAATAACCCCTTCTATAGTCTGATTTCTTGGAAATGTATATTTCTTAGGCTTTTTAAAAATTTTCAATTTTTTTAAATTTTTACAACATTTCATCTGCGACTCAAAATATTGAGTAATCCTAAGTGCATTGATAAGTGTATCTTAAGTGGTGGACGATTTTATTTAAGGACAATTATTTTTTCTATTTTTGGGTACGAAATAGTGATTTTAGGTAGGTAAATATGGTGTTCGATTGTAAAAATTCACATTGTTTTGTGGTATTTATTGGCACTGTTTTGTAGACTCCATTTGTGCGACAAAACACGCCTCACCCGCGAGAGCTGAAAGCCAAATATACCAAATTTGCTGGAAAAGGAAATAGCCATGGGAACAGTTCTTTTGAGGACTCTGATCATCATCCTGATGGAATTGCTAATCCAGTTTTGAATGACTTGGGTGAGTAACTTATAATTGTTTGTGCATGTGCTATTTGTGATTTATTTTATTAGTTATTTCAATTTTTAACTAGCTTTGGCAATATTAGAAAGTAATATAATCATTTTAAGCAACGAAATTTGTGCTGGACATTTCAGTTCCGGTTAACTAAATAACACATTATTAATCCAGAAGTGAGTTTAGCTATGTTGTTTCACAATTTAATTGGTAAATCGTTCCAAATGTCTCAATTAACTTCTCTAAGCCCAGAAAAGCCCTATGATTTACTGAACCTCAGGATTAAAAGCGTGTATAGTGATTTAGATGTGGAACGAAAATTATCCTTTCTTTCTTTCTTAGCCGAGGGTCTACTTGGATGCCAGTCACTATTTTGGGCTCCTGGTTATAAATACATATGAAATAACTTTTTGCCATTTATGCGTTTTTTTACAAAAGTAATTTCATTATCAAGAAATGTTTTCTAATTAAAACTGTTGCCATTTTCTTTGAACGAAATCATAAATATGTTTTCATTCTTCATAGCTTTTCTACATCAAAAAGCCCAGTAGTTAATCACATATTATGAGCATGTTATGCAATTGAAAATATTTTAGACCTCCGTTCTGATTTATATTGTCTGTTTCGTTTAGAAGCGACTGAAGCTATAAATCTGCATGTAGCTCATCCTCAGCAACCCGTTGCTGAAAATAACACCCGCATTTCGAATCCGCCCTCAATAACCGCAACCATAGCTAAAACACCTGAACCAGTGATGGTTGTGGGAAATGGACATCAGGATAGTGAGCCCAGCCAAGACGAAGAACTCGACGAGGTAAGTGAAGAAAGGCTGTTTTCCTGGATATTTAAAAATCGAACAATTGAAACCGTTCAAAGATAGTACCTATCTGAGATTTGTGAATGTCTATATTTTCATATTTTGTGTGTGGGTTTTCCAAGTTCTGTGCTTTTACGTGTTTCATGAGTATTATGGTGATTTTAATGATTGTCAGTTACTTCCTTAAATTGTAATATTGTCTGTATGCGGTGGGTTTGAACAGGTTCGGAACTTTGGACGCTCAAGTTCTGAATCGTTTCACATGAAAATGTGTAAATTGTTTTCACGGCCGTTTTACACCGCTGATCTTGGAGGGTCCAGACTGCCGCTGACATTAAAATTTTTTAAAATAATTAAGTATGCGGTTGATAATTAATTTAGAATCCTACATGTGTCATTAAGAGTCAAAAGCTAATTAATCTTGCAATACAGCGGAATCCCCATTTGCCTTTCTATTATCTTTTCGAAAGGCCGTCGTCAACTCCTACGTAACGACTGAAATAATTACCGAAGATTACCAGTTCTCGTGCTTTCTTTCCTAAACGTCATGTCTTGCGGCCAAATAATAACATCCTTCTAACAGTACTTGGGCGATTTTTTGCCACAATTCCCGTTCGCATTCCCCATCGTATACCATTTAGATGGAGCGGATAACACCGTAAACCAAACGCAAGGACGATATAACACAAAGGATGGATTGTGTTTCCTGGACGCCTACTCTATTGCCACAATTATTTATCGGTGATACTGTCCGATCACTTTAACGATTCAATCGCTTTAACTTTCTATATCGGATTAGATTGTTTCGTTTTTTCGGATAAAAGCAGGTTTTATTCGAGCTTTTTTACTCCCACGTTTCTAAAAGATAAATAATCTGACTAACAATTATTAAGAGGTAAATGATTAGGTTCTGCTTTTTAAAGAACCTAAAATAACGCTTAATAAATGACTTCATTCTTCTGGGACAGTTTTAGAGGAAAGAGAGGGTAAACATTTTTTGGCAAGAAGCTAAAGCTAAATCAGCACAAATCATTGTCACTGATAAGACATGTTATGAGCTTGTATTTTTTTACCAGAAGGGTCCAAGTCATATCATTGATAAAACAGATGTAGAATATAAAATATTTAATACAAATTTGTGGTTCAGGATGCAAATGTTTGTATCTGCATATTAAAGATTATATAATTAATTAATTAGGTTAGGCCTAGATTAATTACGCAATTAGGTCATTTAGATTAGCAAGTGTTCAGGAATAATTCAATTTGAACTTAATCGTTTTTTTAGCCTGAAATACATTTATTTAATATGCAAACTCGAAGCAAGACAATATTTAAAAACTCAACATCATTTTTATTACATTAAATTAACATTTAACAGAATAACTCAATATCGTTGAAATATTGCTCGTCCATTTCATTATCAAATGTGTTTCATTGGTTTTTGGTGGAAACATCATTTGATCTATAAGTTCAAGCTGATCTTTTTTTCCTATTGGAAACAACACCTTTCAAGAGATTTTCGTCTTGGTGATTTGCAAAACCAATTTATTTAATTTCAACTTAAAGTTCTTGTGCATGCTATTAAATTAACCTTTCTGATGCACGTGCACTTAACCCCGCAGTTCGTTATTTGCGTTTGGAATAACAGAGGAACTTTTCTTCAAGTAAAGTATAGACAGGACGCATTATTATTACTTCGTTAAGTGGTACTTTCCAGTCTTATTAAGGAGATGATAGTTGTGGCAATGGTCGACTGTTTCCGCCCGAAGAAACTTCAGCCTAATGCCACGGCAGCCATTAATCGTTTCATTAAGTTGTCTTTTTTTGTATTGAATCGATACGTTCATTTTTGTGTTGTTGGTTTTCATGTACTGATTAAAAGCTCCGGGGGGAAGCCATCCATTAATAATGGTGCTATAGCGATCCGCACTACTTGAAACATTATTCATGAATCTCCCCCAAAAGCCTTTAGAGAATGCAAATTAACCTTTGGTTCTATTAATATTGCACGCTTACTGACCACGGTGTCTTGGTTATCTCATAGGACTTCTTAAGACGTCGCGTTGGATTCATATCGTCAGATGGAGACAGTGATGGTTTAGCGAAGGAGGACGGCATGAGGTCGAAGTTGCATCGACGCGACACCCCTCACCATCTAAAGAATAAAAGAGTCGCCCCACAAGTCGATCAGAATCAAGTGGCCAGCATCATTGCACAGGTCTTTACTAAACTTATTTCGCATGCTTATGTTTGCTTTATTTAACTGCATGGGGAAGTCTAGGTAATTTGCAATGCACTGTTTGGTACATTTTCGAAATAACATTTACAGTCGCATGCAGCTTTTTTGTTATTTTTGGCGGACTTAATGTGCCGAATAAGAGTTTGAAAGCGTTTTCATTCTGATGGGTTCCCTTGATTTTTATTTAAGTAGGTATAAATATCGAGATGCGCTAATTTTAGGATCCCCACGACCGGTTTTGAACATACACATTACCTCTTCAGTTGGTTTTAAAAAAATACTCTACTTTTGTGCATGTATATTATCGGGCGCTGTGTTACATGCCGTTGTAAAATGCGTTAGGGACTGTTATTTTCAGACTAAACCCAGCTGATGAGAGCTAATAGATTCGAAACTGGTCATGGGGTGGCTGAAATGAACACTTCTTGAGATATATACCGACTTATATCGGAAACCTTTAATCCTACCGAAATTTTCAATGTATTTCAACACTAATGATGTAGAAGTTACATGCACAACAAAAACATTTTGCAAATATGATGAAGTGATTCAGTGTGCAGAAAAATTAGTGCTTTTATGTGCTAATTATAATGATGAAAATATAAACTCATTTGAACATTTCTCTAACGACATTTTAGATATTAATTGGGCGCCTTGAATATGAACTCAATCAGTAAACGCATGGTTCGAGTTCAAAAACCTTATTTATAATTATTTTATATAAAATAAGTTTTCAGATTTTTATATTCAGGCTTATTATTTAAAATATTTCTTTAAACGCCAAAT